>NC_031773.1:25776623-25883780 GCF_001522545.3 Parus major | reverse complement strand
TAGAATAGAATAGAATAGAATAGAATAGAATAGAATAGAATAGAATAGAATAGAATAGAATAGAATAGAATAGAATAGAATAGAATAGAATATTCTAATTTCAATTGGAAGAGACCTACAACAACCATCTAGTCTTATTGCCTGGCCACTTCAGGGCTCAGCACCCTCTTAATGAGGAGTCATTTCCTAATACCAAGTATAACCTTTACCTGATACAACTTTAAGCCATTCCCTCACATCCATTATTTGTATAAGAATAGGAATGTTTAGCAGCTTGCTAAATAGAATGGAGAAGATGATTTAAAGGTGTACTTCTCCTATTGTAGCCTCATATTACTGAAAGGTGAAAGCAAATCTGGGAAAAACTGGTTATCTGCAAACATTTGCAAACTTAACTGAGTTTGGACAAATCTGAAAAAAATATCTCCAGGTATTCACACAGTCCTAGAGAAAATGCCTTTTCTGTCAGACCATTCTAACTCTTATATTAGAGACAAATAGATGAAAATTACCACTATTGCAATAAAAACTTAAAAAACTGTTATATCTCTTTAAAAAATTTTAGAAGATAAACAAAAAGCAAAAAGCTGGAAATACAGCATTTTATACTTTTCTAAAATGTTGTGACTACTTATCTTCTAATGACAGGTTTTTAGCAAAGCGTCTTAATTTTTTTACCAAGCAAGATTGCCTCTCATTTTCATTCTGCTAGGAAGCATACTTTTTAATTCTAAACTAAATTTCAATAGAAAACATTTTCCAATATATGTAAAGCCTGCATAATCATATTGTGCATTGCTAAATACTGTTTTAATAAATCTTGTAAAACTGCAGCACTGGCACCATAAACCTCTTCTATACTACTGAGATAAATAAATCTCTGGAGAAGGCAGAGTATTCTTTTCTATTGCAGGAAATATGGGAGTGTATTAAACTTCTGAACTGAGATTTGGTTTTGGAAAATGTTAAGTGCCTACTTTCACTATCAGCTGAGATAAAGGTTTAGTATGAATCATGTGCACTTTAAACAGTACTGACAAGAACAATGTATTATTAAGCATTGAACTCTGCCACAGCAAATAATATTTATCTGACAAAATATAACAAGTGACTGACATTTTCTATATTAATGTCATGTTTCATCATTTTCAAAAACTTATTTTCTTAATTCCTACAGAGTGCCCAAGGTGTTTGAAGCTTTAGCAGATGTATGACATACACCCTCTGCTCATAACATCTCACAGACTGACTCACACTCAGGGAATCAAATGTAAATGATACGATAAAGAGGAAATTTTAAAAAAAGTATTAATATGTGTAGTGTGAATTCATGATGTAGACAAAAAGTGATTATTCAGGCAGAATTTAGTGGAATAAACTGAGAATCATAAGAAATATATGAAAGTTAGCCCACAGAGGCCCCCCCATAGTCAATTTCTAATCCCAAATCCTGAGAACTGCTACTTCCATTAGGAAGAATAAGAACTATTCCTCAAGAGACAGTTAGACAACTGAGGTTGAGATTTTGAGTGCTTAAAGATATGAGACTGAAAACTATCTGTGCTTCCATTTTAGCAATGCATGAATTTCACTGTAAAAAAAAAAAACCAAAAAAAAAAAAACCAAAACTATTTTCTTTTGTTACCAGAAAAAAAGGGACAGGTGAAAACAGGGAAGAGAAGAAAACTGAAACACAGGTAAAAGTGGGTTAGGTTTTTTTCATAAATGCAGGTCTTGAGAGTAGGTCTTACATTCAAAGTTCACCTGACTTCAATAAATATTGTAATCTTCCCTGGAAGATTCATGAACTGAAAGAATCATATATGCAGCATATTTCTGAAAGCTAGACTTCTCATTAAGTGACATTTTGAAATTACAGACTTAAATGGACATCTATCTTACCTTATACTTCCACTATTATAAAACCTTTTTGCACAATATTTTTTGAAACAGCATATTTTTGATCTTTTGGTCAGGACTTCTCAAGCCTTTTTAGTTTATCAGTATTTTCTTCCCTACTACAAAAATAGCACATACACATTTCAGATGCTTGTCTTGGGACAGTCTATTAGCCTGCACTTGAAAGCGAACACCGGGAATTTGACAAATGTGTCAAAACAACCAAGAGCAAAATCATTACATGTATAGATACCCTTATATTTACTGCAAGAATAATGTGGAGGACAGGTGCTAATTTGAGAGCTGTCAAGTGTCAGCTCCACAAAAAGGTAGAGAACACACATTAGCAATGCCAAATCTATATAAAGTTTACACTCTCTAGAGCACACAGGAATTACTAATTCAGTAATGAAATATAATTCAATATTTGCAGTGCTTTGCTTCCTTGTCTTTTCTGCAGAGAAGGCTTAAAACACAACACGATGCTGTCTTTATATTTTTGATGATCTTGGAAGTTTTATATGAAATCAGTTCCAAGAACAGAGATTATTAAACAAGAAAATATCCTCAGCATGAAACATCTTGCAATCATATAATCTTTTACATCTTTTATATAGGAGGAAAATGTTTTCAAACATGCTATGCCTCTCACATAGTTTTTTGATGGTTTTGTCAGTTTGCTTGTTTTCCTGCAGTGAAATCCCTTGCACTCATTTTCACCATCCTTTCAACATGCCTTCTTTTGTTATACTATCTGAAATGTCTGGCTTTGTGCTATTACTAAATACACAGTCCTGAAGGGCTGCTGCAACTGCCTGCTCACACACTGCAGGAGCATTGAACTCAGTCAGGATGTTCTTTCAAGTGCTTTGAAAGACTTTGAAATAGAGAAGGTATTATAGGAAAGCAAACTCTTCTCTATTTTACCCATGTAAACAGAAATCTATAGTGTCTTCTGCTGCGAACTAACAAAGGCTGCTGCACGACAGATGAAATGCAATTCAGGAAACCCACCATGTGAGCAATCCTTTCAAATGCATCTAGGATTGTTCAGATGATCAAAAAAAAAATGTGGCCACGAGTAGTCATACAGTTTCTTTTTAAAATAAATAAATAAAAAAGTTAGGATAAGTAAAATATTAAACTAGATGAGATTGTATGGGGCCTGAAAGATATTTTTGTACTTAATACCAAACAATTCTGCAAACCTTAGTCTGGGACTAAGTGTGAAAAAGTGTCAACTGGTAGGACAAATGAGGAGTGAAAATACAAGAAAAAGATGCAAACAAACTGGAAAAAAAAATCTCAAGAGGCTCTCTGTGCATTATATTCACGTAGCCTAATAAAAGTTGTTACTTTTAGCAATTACTTTTCCTCTTTATATAACTGGATTAGCAATGCCACACTAAGTGTATTTCTGGTGAATTACCCAGAACCCCAAGAGACTTTTCAGTTTATTGTTTCATGCTTCAAATTGTACCTATCTAGCAAATGCATTTGCAATTTGCTGGCTATTTTCAATTTTAGCTTGAGATACACAGAGGCTGTGAATTATAACGAACAGTTCAGAAACTGTAAGCATTTTTCACATACACAACTGAGAAAAAGGTATTCCATTTATGGTGTGCAATCTTTTTCTTAGTGTTAGAACATGAGATCAATTATGAGTTTTAGAATTAGCCCCAGGTACTGGGAGATGCTCCTCTCTGGCAAATTGCTGCCTCTGACTACGGTGGTTTGAAGGACAGATTGGTTCTTACTATACAAATGGAAAGATTAGCTCTGCTATGTGTATTTAGCATTTACGTGCCACAAAACAACATCAGAATGACAGAGGAAATCTTTAAACATGACACAGGAATAAGAATCTTCTGGTGCATGGTTGTATGACAAAGACATGATCTCCTTCTCTGCAAACATTGCCAGCCCTGGACAGATGGAGCATGGCTGGAGGAAGGCATTGCTGGGGGAGCCATGTGCTGTCCCTTGCTGGGGACAGTCTGTGGCCATAAGTCTGTAGCACAGCATCAGCAGGAAAATCCTGCTGGGGGATGAAGTCCTGACATCACTGACCCTGGAAAAACTCCCAGAGACAAGATTTTTCCCAAGTTTTTAATCCTTTCACTTACTGTACAAGCCAGACACAAGATAAACCCAGTCTAGCTCACAAAAGGTTTGGGGATTTTTTACCTGACCTAGGTAATAAAGCTATTGCGTATGCCCCAGACCTCAAGGAGGTATATAATTATTTTTAAAAGTGGAATGCATCTTTATATCTATATGGAACAGAAAAATGAATGCAGTATTTCTCCAAGACATTGCTTAATGTCATCGCTGTGCTGTCACTGAAAGCCTTGTTCATACTGGAGCCTAATTTAGACTTTTAGTGAAATTTCAAAATGATGAAAAGATGACGTACCTTTTGTCCTATTCCAAATTCGACGAAAAGAAAAGTTACCCTTTGTTGCAGAGAAGACATGAAATCTAAAGCTGCATGTCTTAATGCTATGTTACACTTATTCTATGAAAAGTTTAGTCTCCAGAAAGCTGGCACCATACCATTTTAAAGATATAATTTAATTCTTTACTTCAAAACCTGTAAGAAAGATCTCTCTATTAATATTTTTTTTCATGGGAAACTTTGATAGATTTAGTCCCTTATTAAACTCATTTAAAAATACATGCATTTAAATGCCAATTGTGACTTTCTCTAGAGAGCTAAGAATAAAGGTTTTAAAGTGGAATTCAGAAAGAGGAATAAAGTTAATGTTTTTATTCCCAAGGTAACTGAATCTTTTCCAGATATACTGGTATCTGCTACCATGTCTACTTCTTGTAAACAGAACTATTTCTCCTTAGATTATACAATTTACTTTTCAGTAAGTACTTTCAGTATTCTGACAAGGAAAAAGCCTCTGAAGAATAATCAAACCTTATTTTTATCCACTGTATCAATGCTTTCTTGAACCTAAAGGTCTTATACTATTACTACTTTTTGTTTTACTAGTCTTGGTTCCTGCAGCAAGACATTATCAAGAGCACAAGACCATAATAATCACTAATGAAACTAGTATATGTAGCAGCATATTATTAAGTCCCATTGAAAAGAGAAAATATAATTTGAAATAGAGATTATACTGATATTGTTTACTAAGTCCATTTTACTTAGATATTTATCATTGAGTCAGAAGAATTCGTTCACTGGGGCTTTTTAGATTATAAGTGTGCTAGTTCTTCATTATGCATAATAAATCACACTGGAATTTCAATAGCTCAGACATTCACTTTAAATGTTGGATTCTGTAAAAATAGTATGAGGTCTGCTCTGACCTTACATTTTTTGAGTAAAAAAAGGAAAAACTTCAGATTTGAAATATGAGAAGAAATTGTATTTCTTTCTTTTTGAGCTTACAAACATGATACACCAGGAGGTAAGTTTACTCAAAGAACATTTGCGCTTTTTTTACCAGTTACTTTATAATGTATCATCTGTCTAGTCTATCTCCACTTTTTAGTCTCCCAGGAACTTATCACAGGAAAAGATACAAACTTCTATTTTAAATTTTCTTGTAATTCAGTTGTTTTCCTTTTGTTTTCAACATGTTTGTGCAAGCATCATTGAATAAGTGCATGTTCTCTTCTCCTCTATAACCCTGGGAATATAGTAGATTTCTTCAGTGTAACAAGGAACACAGATTTATGCTAGTAGGATAAAAGCTAACTGTAGAGTTTAAGTTTGGTTTCATAGGATTTGCCTCTCAGGTTATAATTTCAAAGGCCCAGTGTGTTCTTAGGGCCAGAGCTCTTTTTGATGGATAAACCCCTAATAACTTGAGACATAGTAACAGGGTAAAACTAAGGTTACTATGCTGTTCTACTTCAGGTAGTGTGAGATTCACTAAAAAAAATTTGCAAGTCAGGGAGAATGTGAAAGCTCAGCTGGCAGTCGATAATTTTTTTTCCCTCTCTGTGAAGTCTGCAGCTTTTTTTCTATATATAAGCAATCTATTTGAATGTGATGAAGCACTAAGGTTTCACACACTTAAAGACAAGTGATAAATTGAAATGACATGGCTCTGTTGCTAGTTTACTGCTGAAGTAATCCAAATACCTTTTTAGTTTTTGTTACTGTCAAATTAATTTGTGTAAAATGTGCCAGGAGAGAACTCTAAAAGCAAACCAGGGAAGATAGATATCCCATTACAATCTTCTATTTTAGTGCACGACTTACTTCAGGCTGCAGTACTTTCTGAAACTTCAAACTAAAACATAGATGTAAAACAAGCCTTCCATACAAACCACACTGCATGCAAAGCAAATATAAATGATAAAGGCGGTATCTTTATTATTTATTTTTTAAGAATATAGTTCAAACATGAGATGAATGCTACAACAGAAATACAAGATTTTCTTCTACTATTGTGTTAATTTCATCTTTTTTTATGCACATTGCAAACTACACAGTTTTGAACAAAGTTGGAAAGGAAGGGTGAATATTAGGGAAGAGATATGAGCTTTTCGATATGGACTTTTTTTCTAACTTTTGTACTAAAATCCATTTCTTGAACAGGTTTCCATTGTACAAACACACCTGTTTTGCACTGCTATGTACACAACTAATGGGGCTAGTAGTGCACCCAGCAGTCTAAGGAAACAATGGACTGTAGATTTTAAACAAATGCTTTTACCACTGCTGCTTCTTGAAACTGAGATGCTGTGACAACAGAAAAGTACTTATGAAAGATTTACAGGAAAACTCTCTCAAGAACCTAACAGTAGGAAGATGTAAGACAGTTCTGAATGGGATCCAAGGTGACTAAAGGACATTTCTTCCTAACTCACATCATTAAGTTTAAATGTGAAGACTTTATTCTTTGTTAGCTCTTTTTGTCTTGTTCAATCTAAATATTTTTCATTTAAAAGCTATTTGCTTTGTAATACTGTCAAACTCTTCAATTGAAAATACAATGATTTCTTTGAAAATTGATGTGAACAAAAATTCACTCTGATATTACAAACATTTTAATAACTGTGAAAATTAGATTTATTCTCTACATGGCTCCACTCACTAAGTATAATTAGATCTTATGTTAACTAAGGAATGTTTTGAATTGTGACCTTATGTCTTCGTTGATGCATACAGAACTCTGAGGGCCTCTAAAATTCCTCTGACAATATATAAGACTTAACAGCATATTTGAGTACAGACATCATGAATACGAAACAGATTCTTAAGTCCTGTATTACAGGATTTACCAGAAAACAATACACACCTGAGAGAAAACAGTATATTGAGCTTGTCAAAGGGGAGTGTGATAGCTCTTCACAGCTTGAGGATACAGAGAACATGGCAGTTGCAGCAATATCAGAACTTCTGGGGGTGCATACCTAATTTCACTCCAAAGTTCATGTTCATTTTTTTTACTATTCAGTCTGGAAGGGTAACATGGGTATTTCTGACTTGCCCTGTGTGTGGAAACCTGCAATAGCAGCATTTTGAAAAACAAATTCCAATTAGTGTCTCATGGCTGACAGAATTATAAGAAAAAAAATGGACCCTGGAATGCCTGTGTCTAGGCACTAAAATTGTCAAAAACATCATCTGGTGTGCTCTTTCTACCTGCCAAAGCCTCTGAAATGTGAAGGTGATCATTACATTAGATGGAGCTATAACCTGCCAAGGAGTAGTCATGGAGAATTTTGTAGGCAGTCACTTCTTCTGATCCCTCTCCTTTTTCAGTGTATTACATCTTGTTTTGGTCATAGGCTTCCCCTGGCTTTCATTAGAGGTAGTGTGTATATGGCCAAAATTCAGTGTTGGATACCAGTTTCACATCTGTTACAGAGTAGTCCAGAGTCTGTTATTTTGGCAACTAAATGATATAAATCCTGGTTTTTAATAAGTTGCAAATTAAACCTGAATTTTAATTTACATAATATGAAAATATGTGAATATGATTGGGCATAATACAGAATTGAAAATACTAAACTGCTAAAATGATAGTACTTTTAAACTTTCTGTTAATTATTTTGTGCATTTTCAGTGGAAGGAAGATGAGCTTTTGGCTTTAAAATTTCTGACTGGCTAAAGTACAAAAAACCCGAGTCCTGCTAAGGTGATCCAAAAGAAAAATTGGGAAGGTTTGTAGCTCTTTGCTTTCCTATCTTGGTTGTGTACCAAGTCAAAGCTATATTCTACAAATAATAACTCTGGCAGCATTGACTAAAGGTTTTAATAAACTCTAACCCCTTTGCTTAAGTACCCCTTCTATGCATTAATCCAATGGCTGTAAAGCATTCATTGTGGGGACCATTTACTATGGTCTTAGGAAACACCATGGAGTGACTTGCCCAGAAAATACCTGATAATTCATCATAGAATACTGAAAGACCCTTTTTTTCTTACTAGTTTGACTGATGCTGCACAAATTTTTGTTACTGAAATTGCATGACTTCTACCAAAAGTGGAAGTGCTATTTTCCAGAATTTTAGATTTGTCTTTTCTTTCTTTCTTCCTCATTCTTTCTAATTGATCAATTATTGATCAATGATCCATGATTTAGAGTGCAAATTGTTCATCATCTTCAGATTTATATCTTTGCTAGGAAAGAAATCTCTGATCTTGTCATCACATCATGTTTACTACTACTGTGTTTTCCTTCTATTCTCATTTCAACAAGTGATAGCTCACAAATATGAGGTGTACAAGTGAACTCCCAAAGCTTGTAATCTGTTCTCCCAGCTTCAAGAAGATACATTGCATGGAAGAAAAAGCATTGGTATAAGCTCTAATACATACATATTTCAGAACAGCCTTCCTTAAAATTATATTGGGATAGATTACCTGGGGCAAAAATGAAATTTTGTAATTAAAAAATGTGATGGGGAGTAACAGATCTTGCAGCTTGCAGGCATTGTTATCAAGGTTCACACTCAAGAGTTTACATGGGACTTGTCCTCATGACCACAGAGGGCTGATGATCACATGATAGGAGATTTTTGGTTTGCATCAAACACAATTAAACACATTTTCAATAATTCCATCAGGACATACATTATAGCTACATAAATGGTGCATACGGGAAAGAGGAAGCTCTATATATTAACTACAGAGGAACCACCACAGAGTTATTGTTACTTCATGCTGCTACTAATACCAGTTTTCCTACTATACACAGCTATTTTCTAAATTTCCAGACTGACAATAGAAGAACTAAAACTGTTTTGGTTCCTGAATCTGACATTGAGTTGCGGGAGCTCTTAATTAAAATCTACATAAAATTTCAAACCTTAATAGATGCTAATCTGCAGTGTCCAAACCCTCACAGCAAGTAAATTAAAAGAACTATATCCAACTTAATTAAGTAACATTATCTCAAATACCAATCAAGGGAAGAGGAATATATCTTATGATTTGTTTTGTAAATGTATTTGCTACTCTCTTAGTAGGTATTATCCCTCTCACCAAAAGAAACATTCTATGGGAACTACTGCCGAAGAATTATTCTTACTTGCCTCTTCTGCAGTGAAATAGAGAATAAATAACTTTAAAATTCTGCTATCAATCTGAATGTTTCTCTGAGAACACCATAATTATGTTAATCATAAAACTATTTCTATACTTTTATAGTTTGAAATTTAAAAAAAAAACAACTGTCCATTACAATTGTATTTTTCAAAAAAAAAACCTCAGTTTGGAAAATGCTTTGATTGCTTGGATAACAATCAGGAATTAAATTATTTAACAGCAAAAGTTCTGCTTAATTAAAAATGTAATATATTACTGAATTAGCTGTCAACACTAGAATCAGCAAAATGATTCAGTGTGAACTGGGATGCTTCATTTATTAAATCTTTTAAAATAAGAGAGAAAAGATACAGCACAGTCTAAAACATACAGGCCCTTGACTTTATTAAGAAGATCCTACAGACATAAAATATATAAAAACAAATGTTTTTAAGATCAGGATCCTAGACCAAATCAGATTTAGCTCAAATTAAATACTGTTATTTGCTCCTTAGCATACGTATAAAGTTTGAGGTACTGCTTTAAAAAAAACCAAAACAACAAAGTGTTTGCCGCTAATACTTGAGAAAAATTTTTCTTCTCTGCTCAGGCTGGACTTTAAACATGGCCAGGTGTGGTAGTTTGGCAACTAGTTAGGAAAATTCATGAGATCTAGTATATTTTAATTTTAGAACAGAGAGAATACAGATAAAGGTTCGCAAAGAAACGTAAGTACAATCTAAAATGCAATTTGACACCCTTGGTAATCCTCTGAGAGACTGCAGCAATAGAAAAGCAAATTTACTATTTTCTCTCTCTTGATAAATGTGATTCCATCAGTGTTAACGCATAACTTTCGTCAGTTTACTGTCCTATGTGCTAAATAAAAGAGCTTACTGACAAAATAAAACTCATTTTCCTATATGCACAGACATATAGGTAGGAAGGGAAATCTGGAAATTGCCTTGTCCAACCTCCTACGTGACAGAACTCAGCCAACTCTGGTTGCTCAGGGCTCTCAAGGCAGACTTTTTTACTATCTCCAAAAATGGATATCTCCCTAACTTTTTCAATAACCAGTGCATGACTTTGCCATAATAAAAATAAAAACCCAAAACAGACTTAAACACCTTAATGTCTGTCCAGAACTGCTGGTGCTGTGCCTGTTGTCTCTTGTCCCGTGACTGTGCTCTCAGAGGAGCTGGCCCTGCCCTCCCCATACACTGTGCAGAGCTGTGCTCTCCCCTCAGCCTTCCCCACCCAAGGCAGAGCAAAGCCTGTCTCGAACCTCTGCATGGTGTGTGTGCTACAGCCTGACACAGGGCTCATTTACCAGCTCCTCTGCAGGGAATCCCCTCTATCCTGACTGCACATGCACCAAGTGGATGGAAAACATCACTTCCCTCAAATAATGCAGAGAAGTACTGCTATACCATTCATCATGGTTCAACAATGTTCTGCTTCTAAATGAAATAAGTATATACTTGTAAATAAACAGACATTGGTTTGCACATTCTGTGACATCCATATACATATTTTTAACCTTCCAATATGATGTGCCATCATGTAAGCAAGGTGCTAAACTAAAATGCTCTTATTTTAGGATTGAGACCTTTAATGACATCAGTATTTATTACACCAAAGCATTTATCTTATCCAAAAATGGGATCAGATAAATAAAATTCTCCTAAAATTCTGCAAACTAAAATTTAGAATTTTTTTAGTAATCACTGTCTGAGCTTTGACAATAATCCATGTTCAAGCAGGTAATAAAATAAAGGAATAAATTCATCAAGTGGTTGTTTTTTTTTAAATTATGTCCTGTCAATTCTTAATATGAATGCCAGCACAAATCAAAATTCCCTACACAGTTAAACTAAACAGAAGTCAGCAGAGATTTATTTGTGCGTCGTATGCATCAAAACAAGCAATATTTTTTATCATATAGACAATATAATGTTATTAATCTTGCAGAGAGATTATCAAACATAAGGGTATTTCAAGCAGTAACTTGAAAGAAATAGAATTGTAAGGAAACTGATGGAGTATACAGGGTTTCGCAAATGATTATATTTGAACACAGAGCTGTTCAAATTAGATAATTAAAAGTGATGGCATGATTCTGACAGCTCTCTGATCTCTTCTAATATTTCATTAAATAGATCCAACACTGTTTCAACATTTTTCCTAGTTTATTTCAATATAAGTGATGTCAAAACCAGCTGTAGGCGTCTCAGAGTACCATTCCTTCCAATGTGGTTGAAAAATTCTTTAAAGATTCTTGCATTCATAAATACTAAATATTTGCATTAATAATTCATTGTGCTTGAATTTGTTACATAAATCTTCTTCCATATGCAGAATGACTGAAGCTTTATCAATGCTAAATAAAGTACATTTAGAAGTAATAGAGAAAATTAGCTAGAATGAATAAAATCAGATTTGACATAACTAAGACGAATAGAAAACTTTCTATTGCTAAGAAATAGAGTAGCCTTAACTGAGAGCTTTTAGTCACATGATAATGACCATATGCATTGGTTTAAATAAGAGTCAAGCTAAATATTTTACTTTTCAAAATAATTAGGACAGCTATAGGGGACTTTTTATTCCCTATAGTGCAAATTCAGTTAGCCATGATAATTTAATGGACTGTCAGGCCACACAATCTTATTGTGAGCAAGGCTCCCCTTCAGCAGCTCCTGGAGTGAATTGTCATTCTCCACAGAAAAGCCACCATCCCAATTTGCATCTCACATATAGTATTCTCTCAAAGAGACAAGCATATTTACCCTTCGAGCTTTATTTATCATCAGTCATAACACGTAATATCCTATCCATTTTATTCACCATAGATTTTTACAAGTTCAAGCCGTGCAACCATGCTATTTACTACTGGTGACTTCATGCTTCATATGCAAAGTCTTTTTTCTGATTGTAAACAGTTTCACCTATTCATTTTTGCCAGTAGCCAGAGATAAATAATATGGAATGGCATTGACTGCACATTTTCATTACACATCTTGTTTAAACACAGGCCTCATTTCTTTTTTACTACAAGAGAGAACTAGAAATGTCACTGACCCCATAAGAGTCATGCCACTCTCCAAGGCTGCATTTATACAGCAGAGTGAAGGTGCACTGGTGGCAATGGTAGCAAAAAGATAACAGAATAATCTGCAACATCCAATAGCCAGTTAATGCAGACAAGCCCCAAGCAGCTCATTCCCAGCCTTCACTGACTACTTTGTCTTCACTTTTCTCCTCATCTACATTACCTTCATGAGTGTAAGCACAGATAAGTGTTTTCTTGTTAAAATCACACTTTTGTATTGCCACCCTTACCTATCTCTTCTTGACTGCTCTAAACTAAGGCAAACAGGGTTTGGTATTCTGCTCTTGACATATTTGTCTTAAGCCTGTTTGAATGGCAGTTTGGAGTATGTGGCCACAAACGGGGTCAGCAGGTTATTTCAAGACCTGGCAGAGGTCTCTGTGGGAAGTGTGGCCTCGCTGTGTGCCTTACTGTGCAATTTAATGCAGTGATGTTCAGTGCACTGCTGTGAGCTGTTAAACTCTTCCCACCTCTTGTCTTAGAGGCTGCTCCATTTCAGGGAGATATGTAATACTTGCACTAGTTTATAGTTCACATAAGAAAGTTTCACCAGATGGCAAGATCGTCACCAAGATGATGTGCACTTTCAGGACATGTGGCATTCTTTGTTTGCTGTTTTGTAAGTAATTCAAAACAGCAGAAAGAGATCTGCTTCCTCCTTCAACTGTCCGCTGAACCTCCCTCAGAAGATGACAGAGCAAATGAAGCACAGGTACTCCCATGAGCTACAGACATCTTGGTTTAAATATTTCCTTTATCAACTGTAACCTCTGCACTCCACTAGAAGCAGAGTTCATATTTCAGTTCAACTTACTGTCTAATGTAATTTTCTTATTTTCTGCTTTTGACTACTTGTATTCACTAGCAGTAGTTACAGAAAGAAAAACTAGATCAGCCTAAAACAATAATCCTTAGAGGCCACATCCTCCAACTGTTAGCAACTGAATTTTCCCATTGAGGGTTAACAGTAAAACCATTCCTACCTTATAGCTGAAAGGGATGATGATTGCCTTTGAAAATCAAATTAAAATAACTAATAAATCCAGCATAATCTGTTCAGCATCATCCTAATTTGTACTTTCCTAGCCACAGTCCACAGGTTTGTACTGTTAAATGAAAATGTAGTTAAACAGATAGAAATGTTTTTCATGTTTTAGTCCATGAATTTACAGTACAGAATAGGCAATCATAAAAATCGGTCTTTACAGTAATGCTGACTAATAGGAATTTACTCATTTGAAGCTTACAAATGTAAAAATTCTGTCAAATAAATCTAGGCTCAGGTTCAACAAGATTTAGTTTTGAAAATAAGCACATTAAAGATGGCTATATTTTTAGGAAAAGGGCTCAGATAGGGACCAGGATGGGCCAAAAGAAATGTTTTTGGCGAGGTACTCAACCTACCTGTCTCAAGTTTCCCAGAAAGCTAAGGAGGATAACAGCTTTTTTTCCTTACACTGGATTGTGAAGCTTAACTCATAAAGAACTTTATCCAAAGCCATTAAAGCCAATAGAAATCTCTCACTGACTTTAATGAGCTTTTGTTCAGGTCTTTTACATGACAGCTGAAAGACTGCCATTGATTGCCAGCCCTAATTTTATAAAGCTCTTTCATATCCTCAGCTTGGAGGCATTTGGAAACATATAAATGTATAAATAAGAGCCTTAGAAGATAAAATTTTCCTGGTTTACTTTTTAAAATTATGAGGGAGCTTCTCACCTCACATGTGTACATCCAGGAATATATCTGTTATTCCATGCACTTATTAATAATTCTTTGTTAGATAGCCTCACATATTGGTTGGATAATAATCTCTGTACTGCTAGATACCGGCTCTAAACATTTAATCTAAACAAAATATCGTTTATAATGACTTTTCCCTTGATTTAGCCAGAATATTGGACACGATATAAATTGCCACTTTGCTTTTATGCTGATAGTATCCTGACTATGCAAGCAAAGACAATAGCTGATCTAGCATAAAATTAACCCTTTAAAATGTTTAAGACATTTGAAGCAGCAGAGGAGTCTAATACTTCATCAGTTCTTTATAATATCTCCTGCATTTCTGATCTAAGAAAGCAGAAGCATTTCCAGGAAAATTACTTTTATATTTCCTATGCTGTTGAACTACAACCCATAGTAAAAAGGTCCATCAAACAGGAAAATTACCAGAACTGAAAACAAAAAGAAGAAATTTCAAAAACTGGTATCTTAATTATACAAGGTATTCATTATCACATTTCTACAGTATGCCAAATAAGGAATGATAACCTAATATTAGAAAAGCTTGACTTCACTCAGAATTTAGAAACAGTAACAGTCAATTTAACAGAAATCTCTATCCTAATCCAAGTAACTGAAAAAAAAATTCCAGCAATATGTAATTTTTATACTCCTTAAATAATAGTAAAAATATGCAAGTTCTCTAGATGCTTATTGGCTTCTATTCAAAACAGCTGTTTTCACTGTTATGAATGGCTGACAGATTTCCAAACCTGAAACACATCAGCATTAAAGCAAGAGATGTATCACCTGCCATTCAGTACCACACAAAGCATTTTTTTAAAAGGCAATGTGCAATACCGTAAATTAATTAATTTAGTACCATATTAAGGAAAGGTAATTAATATTTAAATTTTGGTCATATACAAAGTTAATAGCATTTCTAATTCAGCACTAACCATAGATACCCTGTTTTTTTGTAATATCAGTTAAGGTACTAATTTGATTCAAAGACACAATTAAGCAGAAGGGAACTAGTAAACCTTTACAAATCTTAGTTTAAATATTTTCATTTTATTTAGACACTTCAGGAAAACATGTGTCTGTTCTTTAAAAATCCAATTTTAGTCCTATAAAATCATGCAATAACAAGATATTATTTATATTATATCATTTTTATGAACTAAATGAACACAATTTAATCAGGTCAAGTAGTACAGTTTAGAAATTCATATATCTCCAAAGTGCATCTAATTAGAATTTGATTGGTATCAGGGTTTTTGCTTTATCAACCTAACCCATTAGGCCATTACACATATTGTTATTCTCTAAGAGAAAAGATTATTCTAACATCTGTTCTCAATCTGTTTTTCCATAATTTCCTTTTATGCCCCATGTAACTCATTAAGTTCATCTACAAAACATTACTGAGTCTACCTGCACTACAAATGCCTTTCTACTATATGATCACATGAAAATAGAAGAAATGGTAGCCTACAACACAGTCCACTTAAACCCCCCACTATTTCTACTGCATCTTTTGACCAAAGAAAACATAATTTTGAAAGTCAGAATTGTAACACACAAAATGTTTAACTTAATGTTAACATTAACTTAAAATGTCCTAAGTGACCTATATACTAACAGAGAAAAACATTTCCATATCTTACCATGTCTGTTCCTTACCACTGCTGCAGTCTTATGAGAGAATTTTTCTTTCAAAAAGTACATACCTTCTGAATGGCTTGAAAGTGTGATTTTAATATTTTAATTCACTTGTGCAATCTCCACAGTACAGAAGAGGAGTAGAAAATGTCCCAGTAACCTAAAATCTTAAATAGGTAGGATGAAAAGAACCTGGAGTGCAGTGTGTTCTTCTAAATACACTTTCCATTTTCTTCTACATTTTATATTTTTATATACATTCTATATTTTATTATTCTGAAGCTAGTTTCAAACTCTGTGATCTCTTCTGCCCCTTCTGCTTCCATTCAGCAATTGCTGTTCTAATTTAATTTTGAGAGGAAAATACCTATTTACAGCTGATTTGCCCATAATGTATTCATCAAAGCAATGCAAAGGTCATTGTTCCTGCAGAAAGATAAAGAATTCACTGTCAAAACCTATCCTGCTAGCTCTCAAAAGTGCCATTGCTGTAAGAAACCTGACATGCTATCTGATGTTAGGTAACAACTGATGATTAATGTGAGGTCAGCGCCTAGGCCAGGGGATTTACTAATATTTATAAACATCAGTGAATTGAGCAAATATCTGAAGATATTTAGATTTACCCCAACATTCTGTCTTGCATGAAAGCTGCATGGTGTCTACCTTGAGGATTTTACCTTGTATGAATTTCTGTGTGAGCTGCTGTAAATATGAAACCAATGTCCAACTGCTAAGGGTTCTTTATGCTCTGAGCCTACACTGGCAGTATATTTGTAAGTGAAAAGGAGATTAGTGGCTTTATGACTAAGATTTATGTTGGGAACAGACAGTGACAGAGAAAATCTTACTAAGGGAGGAAAGACATACCTGCACAGGATAGACTGAATTAATTCTGCAGGAAAGAGCCTCTAAAACCAGATGTTAGAAATCTTAGGAGATAGAAGAAGGAAAATAATAATGGAAAACAGCAAGAAGTACAAGCACAAAAAAGTGAAACAAACTAAAAGAAGGCATCACCATCACATACTCCAAATCAGACAGTAGGCCTATTTTGCATTATTTCCCCAAGAAATAATTATTTAAACTTAATAATTGGGCTAAACTTCTAAGCTTAGAAACCAGAAAAACTCATAAGGTCATTAATTCAATAGTCAGTGGGATGACTTCTGTATGAAATAGATGTGAGATGCATAAAGGTACAAAAATCCAATCTTGACAACTTCCCTGTGACAAACAGTGGGTTTTTAAATAATATTAGGGGAATATTCTCTCTTAAAAGGAGAGAAAAATGTGGAATAAAAAAGAGCTTGTATTTCCACAGCAGGATACACAGTTTATGCAACTATTTCCTGCATGCTAGATTAAGTTAAAACAAGAACAAGAATCTATACAAAGTGTAATAAAGCCAAAATCAAGCCCAAACTAGAGTTTAGAGAAAAAATTTACCATCCTCCTGATGAAAAGGTGCATACTTTTACCCATCAAGAAACAAATTTTACAGGTTACATTTTCTTTTCATTCAATATGCAAATTAAATTTAAATATTTACTTTGGGAACAGTTTTGAAATATCTCTACTATTGTCCAATGACCAATTTACCAGTTAACACTTGTTAAGCATGGTTACAGTTTCCCATTTTTTTTCATCCCAGCACTGGCACTAAAGCAAGACAAAGCCCCCAAGAAGGGAATCATTCCAAATTGTATCAGCTGGCAAAATGTCCTCAGGGAGCATCTGTCAGCTACAGGGAGCTGGCTCACCCTCTGGCTACAATTCCAGTATATCCTTCCAAATTTAAAATCTCTACCACATCTTCCATGTGGGGAATTGAAAGTAGTCTTTATTCTTTTTATAATAGCTAAGAAAAGCTCAGTGTCCACTGACCAAGGTATTTTATAAAGTTTAATAACTCTCACAAAAAGAATAAAACTGCAATCACAATCAGTTCATACTTGCTGTGTTTCACATATGCAGTTTTTCTGTTGCAAAGTGTGACATACAGAGAATTGACTTACAGGACCAAAAGCGTTGCTGTCAAAGCTGTGTCCATGGTGATCCCCTTCCACCCAAATATGACCATGTGGAACTTTCACATACTTCTTTTTGTATCCAATGGTTCTAAGCACAATTGGGAAAAAATGGTTAGTTTTAAAGATTTTTTTAAACAAACAAATAAACAACAACAAAAAGAAAACAAACCCAGAAAACAAAATTAAAAAAATAAAAAAAAACAAATCCAACAATGTTAGGAAAATCCACATATTTCCAGGTTTGGAATATGACCTTGCATATAACTCAGCACCTGCTTAAAACTACCTGCACTGAAATCCTTTGGACTTGAGAGTGTTACTGAAGTCAAAATATATGAAAATTTTGTATGAGCTGGTTGCAGGGCCTGTTTACTACATTGTTTTGTCAGAAATAACACAAGAAAGGAAGAACAGACTTTTCAGTTAAATATAATTAACAGATTATTAACTCCACCTCTGTAGTGACAAAATTTTGAACCGTCAGAATTTATCTCAGGTAAATACCAGTGAATGTACATATGTCACAGTTACATAAAGATACTGTTTAAGACTGGTTTTATTCATCAAAAATATACTGTTGTATCTAAACTGGCCTCAGATTCAGAGCATAGATTATTCTGTCCTGGAGGCAGGATTCATACAGCTGTAACAAGCTAAACAGGATAAGCTTAAAAAAAACCTTTAAGAGAAGGCCAAGTGATGAAGAAAAATGACATTGATGCCATCCTCTAACGAAAAATCATACTGGTGCAGCATGTCCCAGTATTACAACATGACAAACTACAGATTAGTACTAAAGCTGAGGTGCAGAGTGTGTAAAATTCCTGTATTTAGTTCTCCAAGTAGCTGTCATTTTCATAAAGCCAGTCTGCTTTCTACCGCACACTTCTGCTTGCTTTCAGACGGGACCTGTTATTCTGCAGTCATTCATGCAGAGAAGTTGTCGTGCTTTAACCCCAGACAGCAATTGTCATGCACACTGAATTATCACCAGGATGAAGCATTTACATATGGGACCATGAATAGTGATACGTCTTATTTATTTTTGAATAAACAAGTCTGTCCACTGACAGAAACAGACTTTTGATCTAGCTTGTTGCCTCCAGCTGCTCTTCGCTTTTCACTCTCTGGAAGGTAAGCCCTCAGAGCAGAAGGCTGAAGAACACTAAAAAACTGAGAAAAAATCAACTGGAGAGAGAAAACCATCTTCACCAGGAGATTACAGCTGAACTCTGTAACAGCACTAATCAAGGATATTCACAAGTCAAAACAAAAAAAAATTGGGGAGGTTTGTTTTGGTTGGGGTGGAGGGTATGTTAAAAGGACAAGCTAATCAATAACCTGGAGGCTATGAAATATTAGATAAAAAAGGAATCCTCAAAAGTTCATTTTATTAACTTGGACTACATTAATCAAATAAAAACAATAATTACTTAATTTGCAAGTCACAAAATCTGACTAATCCTTTTTCAAACAGCTATTTTTTGGCAGCTAAAAGGATGAGCATCCCAGTACTATATTTTTATGGAATTCTACATGTACTTTCATTGAAAGCTGAAAAAATAATAACCTATTTGCAGAAAAGAAAAAGACTGATCTTATTTTTTTCTAGAACAGTGCCATAATACACAGTATTCCAGACTAAATTTATAAACCACTGAAAACAAAAATGTAAAACTGTCCTAGCTGGTAAATATATGATTTCCTAAACATAAAGAGTATGCTATAATAATTCAATTATCCTAAAAAAGTAATTTTTTACTATGCAAATATATATTTTTTTTGAGATATGACATACAGATTGGACAATAAAATTATTTCTGTTTCATGATTTTGTAATGCTTCATCTCATTGATAGTTTCTTCTATAAAGTATCATGCATTTTACTAGTAAAATGTTTTAAAGTATAGGTTGAGAGTTGTCCATTAATTCTGCTGTTTGGTTAGACACTTCTGAAAATTATTAAATGGGTCTCTTCCATCAGTGACAAAGCCAAACAATAGCTCAAAAAGTATTTAATTTTCCCTTCCATTCATCCTCCTGAATACACAAGAATATATTGTGACAAAGTTTTGTATCCTTACAGACTTTATGCACAAGACTGAATTTCACTCAGAAGGGTGAAAGGATTTGAAAGTTAATTCTGCTGGCATGTTTACATCATAAATGTCAGAAAAATAATATGGCAAAGGCCAGTCAGTGACTCAATTTCAGAACAGACACAATCTCTTATCCCCAAATAATCTCCTCCTCTATTATGACTGGGAGATCACTAAGAGGAAGGGGAAAAAAGAGTTTTGCAATAAGTACACAGAAACAAAATTGGAGGAAAAAATTGTCTGCATGGATATGTCTTGTAAAGGTTTTCAGAGACCCTCTGAAAATCTAAGGGTTTAACACAGGTGTCTGGTGTGTTCTTTAAGGCCTAAGACAAAAAGAAAAAGATTACAGACTGCAGTAATTACAATTGGCTCATTTTATTATTTCTAAACCAGGGTAAATAAGTATTTTGTTTCTACTCTTGAAATAAGCATCATAAACCAGAATATTTTCCTACTCATGCAAAAATAAAATATCTTGTAGTGATAAAAGAGGAATTCTATACAAATTCTCATATTGGAAAAAGCAGCTTATTCTACACAAGTAGTTTTTACTTAGAGGAAATAGAATTAAAATTCACAATGTTAATAAACATATTAAGGGAAGAGGGGAGAAAAAAAGAAACAGAAAAGAAACAAAAAGCAGCAGTTCTAGTTGTCTAGTAGATGGGAGTCATACTTCATGGATAAATCCCTTAAACTCAGCAGTTAAATGTAAAACCTTCCGCCATATCATGTTTGGGTTATATAAATCGAGTTTTCCCACATATAGGCTCAATAGAAAAGTAAGTTATGTTGTAAAAAATAAGTGCCTGCATACCTGTGAACAGAAGAGAGGCAAGAAAATCTATTTTCCTAAAGCAATTCCTTCAAAATGTTACTGTAGTATTTGCATAGGGCAATTATCTGGGGACTTTGTACCCTCTCTAGCAATACTACTGCAAACACTGTCCTGTGGAACACTCTGGAATTTAAAAACAAAGTTTTATTCAAGATTTTCACTGTATGCATTAATAACAAATCACAGCAAAGAATCATGTTACAGTGAACCAGATCATTTGTTTCTTGATCTTGGTTTTAATTTTTAAAATAATTTCATTGTTGAGTTACTCCACAATAAAATAATAAGATATTCCTGCAAACAAACCAGATTACAGGCTTTAGAAAGCCATGTTTGATTCACCATGGTAGGTTATTTTTAATTACTCTAGCAAAGACTATGTTGATATTTTTAAAATAAAAACCCACACACTTGGTGTTCTTACCTAAGAGAGGCCAAATTGATTCATAGTCAAAATTAGTCATTGGCCCTCTCTTCCATGAATCCTTCAGAAATCTCTGACCTAAATTGCAAGGAAGACCACCTCTGTGTGCTACATTGGCTCCTGATCTAAATGTACTAACGAGCATTTATTTGTTTCATTCATAGTTAAACATTTTAGCTGGGCATGCTGAAATAAAACTATTGTCCATCTTGTGCAATTCTACAAGGCCAAGTTACTAACACAAACATCATTTTTGAAATTGTTGACTGCACTCTTTTTCTTATGGATAGCCTTGCAGACTACTGCTATCAACTTTATGGGTTTAGATCTATGTAAATGAATAGCAGTTTTAAGTGTAATGATCAATACTTCTGTGAAAAAGAAATACAATTCAAAGTGAAAAAATACTTTGGAATGCTTCTAGCACTCTTCAACAATGGCTGCAAAACTAAAAATCCTCAAGGCAAATATCAATTTAAGGTACTATTAGCTCACTGGGAATTTTACATCAATTCCTTGTAAGATGTCTTTGCTACAAAGGAATTGCAGTCAATAATATAACATATTCTGAAAGCAATGCAAACTTCTATTTTTCTTTCTTAGTTGAGCATCCTCAGACACTCTGACTGACTGTAACCATGCCCTCTGTTAGCTCTAACACATGAAGCTTTTAATTAAATTTTGAAGATATCTGAATGAATTCATAAGAGAAAAATTGCAGTAAGTAATAATTAACTTAGTATTTGTTAATTTCATATCTAGTTCATTAGCATAAGTTATAATTACTGAACAATCTCTTAAACTTCATAAAGCCTCTACTAATGAAGAGTAGTCTTTCACTTTCTTAAATTAACTGTCTTGTAATAAAAAATAAAAAATATTTAACATTTCCTATTCTTCTGATTTAATTGGTTTGCTTTAGCAATACTTCAGGCAAATACATTAAATTACCCAGATTTTGATATATAGAATCCAAACATCTGTTAAAAACCATACTGGTGTGAGAAAAATAAACAATTTCAGGTTTTACTGAAGTCTTTGACACATTAGTAATAATCACCTATGCTGCTGTTTCTCAAACTGTAGTTGAAGTCTCATTGGCTTAAGAACAGGGTCTACCACAGTTGGAGTAATTTTCTTGTTCAGAACATAATGGAATTACATTTATCTTTTTAGACATTTTTAAAGAAGTTGGTCTGAAATTCTGATTTACTTTTTTTCTTACATATGAGGTACATTTTGAACCTTTGCAAAGTTTTTTTTTTTCTCCACAATTTAATAGCTAACAGATGTACTTATAGCTATCCTTGGCTGAGAAATAATTTCAATCTTGACAGTCAAAAATGAGCTCTATATGGTATTCTAACCACCTGCCCACAAGCAAGAAAAATCTGCTTTTTTAGGATGCGGTAGCAGTGCCAAAGCAAGTAACTTGGCTCGGCTAAGCTGGATGAGGAACGATTGCCTTCAGTTTGATTTGACCTTGAGAAATCCAAAGGTCTCAGCAATCTGCATATCTCTGGGTGTCATCTGGGAACAGATATTGTAGATAATGTCCTGTTTTCAGAGTAGATAAAACAAAAATATAAACTCTTTTGTAAAATAGGTAGTCTCTATCATACTTAAGAACAACTTTCTCCTAGCAACATGAATTGCTGTACATGTTTATTGGGTCTGCATGGCCAGGTTTTGGGAGCATGAGGTCTATGGGGTGGCTCTGTGAGAAGCTGTCACAAGCTTCCCCCACGTCCAAAAAGGGCAATGCCAGCCAGCTGCAGGATGGACCCACTGCTGGCCATGGCCAAGCCCATCAGCTGTAGTGATAGGGTCTACTGGATAACAGAGTAAAGACAGGGGGAAGGTTGCTGTACAATGGTAACTTCACCAAGAGAGTGAAAAAGATATGTTAGCTCTGCATAAAACAGGGTCAATCAAGAAGGAGGAGGTGCTCCAGCTCCTACAGCAGAACTTCCCTTTCAGCTTCTGGTGCAGACTCTGTTTAGTCAGGCTGCCCCTCTGCAGCCCATGGAAGTCCATGGGGGAGTAAAGGTCCACTTGCAGCCCATGGAGGACCCCACACTGGATCAAGTAGATGCTTGAAGGAGGCTGTGAGCCCAAGAGAAGCCCACTCTGGAGCAGGCTCCTGGCAGGACCTCTGGCCCATGGAGAGAGGAATCCATGCTCTAGTAGGTTTTCCTGCAGGACTTGTTACCCTGCAGGGGACCCACACTAGAGCAGACTGCTCCTGAAGGACTGCACTGCATGGAAGGGACCCATGTTCATGAAGAACTTCATGAAGAACTGCAAAGTGTGAGAAGGAGTCATGCTGGAAGAGTTCATGTTGGAGACTGTCCCATCAGGGAAAACCAAGATCAAGTGTAAGAGTGTGAGGAGTCCTCGCTCTGAGGAGGAAGAAACAACAGAGATGTGATGAAATGATTACAACACCTATTCCATGTTCCCCTGCACCACTGCAGGGGAACAGGAAGAAAAAATTGAAAGTCAAGGAAGAAGGGAGTGGTGGAAGAAGGCATTTTAAAGATATGGGTTTATTTCTCATAACCTACTTGCTGGGTAATAAAATATACTCATTTCCCCAAGCTGAGTCCATTTTGCCCTACATGGTAACTGGTGAGTGATCTCTGCTTGTCCTTATCCACACCAACAGGACTTTTGTTCTACTTTTTCTTTCATGTCCTGCTGAGGAAGAGAGTGATAAGCAGCGTTGGTTGATACGTCACATTCAGCCAGGGTCAACACACCATAATGTGGAATTTTTTCCACATACACAAATTCACAGAACGAACAAATGCTAAGATATTCAATTTCAAGTGACACCTTGATCCCAAAACATGAAGCTTACTGCAGTATAACATGTAAGTTTTATTAGTATCACTGTGGGGAATCTTACACATGACACTAAACACCTTCCACCTCCTCAGAAATCTCCTTTCTCACTTCTAACACACACATACAGCCATCTGTGCCTTTCTACTTTAACTCTTCCCTTACACATACATAAAGACATAAAGGGATGGTTGTACATATGAAACTACTACTTCTTTTTTTTTTTTTTTTTCTGGAGGCCAGCTACAGAATGTGCATGATAGTAAGTAAATAGGTTATGGAATATTCACCAGTTGTGTGCAGCTATTAACTTCTGCTTCAGAGCTGTTTTCCATACAAGCTGCAGATCCACCAGTTATTGAGAGGCCTGACTATAAAAAATGCATCCAAACTCAGAAATTGGAAAGTACTGGAGGATCCCTAATGCTTCAGGTATTGCCTCATAAACAATGCCAGACCTGCTATATTGAGAAGGGAACCCCCAAAGGAAGACACCCATAAATGATGGAGATGACATAATCTGAAACAAAAGTCTTCCATTCAGTGATATTAAGAACAGCCATGATGGAGGCAGTGATTCCCTCTGCCTATAATCGGGCAAATTTTTAATTATATAAACTCTGTTTTACTTTTTGCCATTAAATATTTTGGAATCTCAGGAAAAATGAATATAATTGACTGGTTTCCTCATTTGGAACAGAGTTATGTTAACAAAAACACCCACTTTTTAATAAATAAACAAAACAGTTAAAGCAAGCTGAATGACAAATGCCATCTCTTTTTTCCCAGCTAAAGCATTCTTACCAAAGTGCACCAGTGCAGGCTCCTATAACTCAACAGTGCTCATTATAAATAGAAATCTGATATGGAAAGTACAGGAAGTGTTTGTAGCCCTGCTTTGTTAGTTAGATAATTTCTCAAAAAGCATGTCATTCTTAAAAAACATAGTGATTTAACTATTGCTTGCTTCACCAGCATTATCATAATGCAGTTAGAAACTTTTAAAACACAAGCTATTCAGGAAAATCACTGGATTTGTGCATATTTATCTAAAATGATAATATGATTGAAAGGACAAAGAGTAACCAGCTCACTTACTAGAGAGATTAGACTCATTTCAAAGCTGATGTTCCCTTGTTAACACCTCATTTTTATGAGAGAGAACACTGTAACAGGAGACTAGAAATAATTGTAAAAGTGAAAAGATGTGAGATCATTGCTTGTGAGATTCACCAAATTTATAGCATCATTGCTATGAGCAAAAGTATCCTTGATAGATCAATTTACGAGAAAAGGATACTAATCATACCTCTGAATCCAAATATATTTGACCAAAACAAACCAAAGACTTAGAAGGAGCAATTAATGTCTCTTAACTCCCTTAATATCATATAATTTCTCAGATAACTGCTCAAGTTTATGTTTAAGGCATACGTCAGCGCAATTAATTTTTCTGTTGTTTCTTTCTTTCTTTCTTTCTTTCCTGAATTTTCAAAATATCCTTAATATAGTCAAGCTTTTTAATGAGGAAGCAGCTATGGAGCTGCTGCTGTTTTGTATGATCAATATACACGATAAAATAAATGTTTTATCTCAATCCACTTTACCTTCATATATCTCTTTATGGAGAAGATTTTTATGATTTCCACCATTCACTAAGAATGTTTCCCAAGGCTGTAATTTAATTTGATCTTGGATGATCATGATATGACTTGATAAGCTTTTCTAGAATTCATTTTATTTTCCTGTGTTTTAGAGATACAGTGTATATCTAGGGCCTAGATTTTTTCCCCTCTTGATACTTTTACCAGTATGTAGGTATTTGTATCACAAAGGTCTGATACACTGGCGCTGGCAAGCACTCCCTAAGTTGATTCAAAAAGCTCTTTTCTTTTAGACAGGAGCTCTTTTCAACATTTTGTGAATTGTAGAGTTCTAGAGGCAGTACTTACCAGCAATGCCAGGGGACCTGGATTTTAAGGAAATAATTTCTCCTTGGGTAAAATCTTTTTTCATTCATTTGCAGTCACTTTTTATGATTCACATTTCCAGCCTCACATTGTTTTTCTCTATTTTTTTCAATTCATACTACCTTCCTTCAGAAATTGTAAAAGGCCACTGCAGATCCCCATGCACATAACACTCAGCAGCACAGGAATTTCCCTCTGCCCCTGAGAGTTTTGCTTACCTAGTCAGGAGGCATGAAGCTCTTAATATTGCTTGTCCCAGCAATGCAGAACTAATTTTGCTCCCACTGCTAAGAAAGATCAACTAACAGCAGCTTCCCTCACAGAAATGACTTTATCATTTTTTCCTGTAATATCTGTGAATAGTTTTGTTCTTGGGCCTTCTACCCTATACCCATTATTTATATTTTGTGCTGCTTTCTTTTCCCTGCGTGTGTCTCATCTGTTCTAGCACTAGCAGAATTCTTATTTTATGATCCTTTCCACAGGAGATCTCCTCAACCCATTCAGGAAAATACAATTTTAGTGAACTTTAATGAAACTATGGATGACTTCTGCAAACCTGTTTTTGAAATAATAGAATAAGTCCAGAATCTGGGTTGGGTTTGGGGTGTTTTGTTTATGGTTTTTTGGGGGGACAGCTGTTGTTATTTTTTGGTTTGTTTTGGGTTTTAGTTGGGGTATTTTTCCAAATTGATTAAACCTAAAGCAAAATACTACAAAAGGTGGTGGAAATCTGTTCAAGGACCATATTCCTTTCAAGGTCCATATATAACTTACATTAATACCTCTAACTATATTGAGAGTATTATTATTTAAAATGAGTATTAGAAAATTCTATATTTAAAATCAATATGTATTTTTCACTTCATTCAGCAGTGATTACCATCTAAAGAGGACTGCATATACTGGATGTATGTGAATGGAAATTGCTACACACTGCTACAGAAATCTGTCACTCCCATTTGGAATACTGAAACTACTTCATTCTTTTGCTAACCATATTGTCTTAATCAGAAGAACTATAATTCTTTTCAGGATAAAATTTGCAACAAATACAAAGCAGTAATTCTATGTTGAAAAACAGAGCAATCATTATTGGTTGCATAACTTTCATTTTAGATGGCTAACCAGCTTATTGATTCGAGAAAGAAAACATAAAATTTATCATTTTTGTCTACAAATCTTTCACCTGTGAATCTGATTGCAGCTGCCAACACTGTACCCTTTCAAGTTAAGATTGTGAAAATTATTCCCTTTGGTTCTTTTGATATAAGTCCCATTAACCAAATAAGTGTATCGTTTCATTATCTTCTCACATTTCTCTACTAGATTATATTGATAATTAACATGAGAGGTTTTTTCTAATATCATTAGAAGATATTAACAGTATCATATCATATATTAGATGGGAGTCATTTGTTAGATTCATTATCATTGGCTTCATCATTTTACCAAGGTAAAAACTTACTAGCTATTCTAGGTCATCTAAGTGAATTACCAAACCCTGAGTCATTGTCAAATTGGAAACGTTATACCTGTAGTAATAGGAGGATACATACAGACCAAAGAATTATTGCTATAAAAAAATAGTAATTCCTGCACTCTACACCCTCCTTTTATTAATATTGAATTAACTTGGATCATTTTAGTTTTAGGTACAATTTAAGGAGTCAAAGACAACAGTTTTGAAGTGAATTTCAAAAGCTAAGATTTATGGAACTACTAAGATGAAAATTTCACCTGATATATAACAGTTTCTTTTTTCTCTCTTTCTGCAATATATGTAGAAATGCTCCGCTTAGTAATGCCTTTGCCAGCCTAAGAAAAGAGATGATCAAACTTTTTTCTAGATTTTAAGTTGGGGATTTTAAAATTTGGTTCAGCAGCAAAACTCTAGCATGCAGAATCTGCAATTATTAAACACAGCTCTCTAAAAAATTCTTCCTCTTTGAACTCACTTTTTCTATTCACCCAAGCACCCTCCCTTAGCAATTCTTCTGTCATTGCTTTCATGAAACTATCAAGGGAGAGGCTGAAGGCTGACCTCCGGTTACCTATTCTGTGTATTTCCTCAGCCTCAGAGTAGAGTTTGCTGGCCAGGCCAGTCTTCCAACACACAGGCTCCGTGAGAGGAGGAAGAAGAGGTGTACAGGAACAGAGGAGGGAAGAAAAAAAAAAAAAAAAGTTTTAAAATTATTTGTATCCCAGAAGGGAAAACAGCATCTACCACCTTGGACAACTCTGTTGGCCTGTTCTTCTCCTAAGGAAATTCTGAATGAAAAAAATGCTCTTATTTTCAAAAAGTGGGGACAGAGGTGGTCATAGCAGTGTTGTCTCCTAATCACTGTTACATCTTCCTGGGCTAGATTCTTGTAGACTTGTGACCGCTAAAAGAATCTGGCAATACCTCTGCCTAGGTCCAATGGTAAGAAATAATTCCCCAGCCACACACTTCTCACATAGGAGCTAACTGCTGTACTTTCTTTATTGCTTGGGACTAACCAAAGGTATTAAAAATTTTCTAATCTACCTTAGGCAGCATATGCAAAATGAGGAATTGGTTTTAAGGTGTTTTGGTTTGGTTTGGGACTTTTTTAATTTATGGAAGGGGGAGAGTTGTTATTCTTTGTACAATGGAAGCCTGAAACTTAATATCTCTTCCTATTTATGTTTGTTAGGAAATAATAATTAAAAATACCTTTTATTACTTTTCCTAGAAGTGTACTTTCTCTTTTAAAGAAACACTACTATCAAAAAGATAACTGAGAAGCTTACAAGTAAGAGATAAAAAATATTAACCCTGTATGAATCAATGAATTATTATTTTTGCGACACAAGTTATGAGTTTTAAAACTCAAAAATATTTCAGTGCAATAAAAAAATCTTAAAAAGTAATAGGTTTCATATTCTTCTGTTAAAAGTTATGAGCACATATATGTATATCAGACTGCATATCCCTACATTTGAACTGGTGTTGGTCTTTCAGATTGAACTTCCAAATTACAGAAATAAACAATTGCAATTTGAAGCAAACACCATGAAAAAAACTTTTCTTGTTATTAAATGCATATCTAAACATATATACTATTTTTCCTTGATGTTTAAGATAATGTTATGGTATATCTAAAAATTATTACTCATAATTAATCTCTCATGGGGATTATAAGAAACGCTTATTTCTGTCTCTGAGCAGCAGTCCATATAGACCAATATTCTGTCTCCAAACACTGGAAAAGCAGACAGTGCCCAGGTAAAGCACATTAGCTTGACTACTCTCCATGAGCATTGAAATTTAATCTAGCAGAGATGCTTGATTGTACATTGTTGTCTATTTGTTTTAGTATCTGCTTACTGATCTGTTATCCATGAATTTGTCTAAACAATTTTTTATTTGCTTATACTGCCTTCTGTAAGCATCTTGGGGAACAAACTCCAGAAGTTCACTATCTGCTGCACAAAGACTTCTGTCTTTTATAGACCAATCTCCCACATAAAATGCCTATGCTTCGGCACTGTGGGATTTGATGAACAGTTCAGCTGGTCCATCAGCATTATTTCTGTTGTTCTAAACTCTCTCTATGTCCATCTTTAAAATCGTGTCTCAAGAAGCAAGAACTGACTGCATCGTTTAGGGGTATTACAGTCCTACATTGTTAAGGCAGCTCTATATTTTGAATATTTTGTTAGATTTTAAGCTTCAGAATTATAATTTAAATCAGTAGAAATCTAATAAACAGAAACCTCAATTTAGGAAAAGTCTAATACTTTTCAGAGCAGCCTACTGTTTCCCACATAGGCTCATGTATAAACATATTTTTCTGGAAGAGCTCAGTTGCATGCAGTCCAGTGCTGGAAAATAGTAAAGTGCTTCACGGAGCCTAAAAACATTTATATAGGTGATCTTTGCTCTTAGGAGTAGATGTTAACACCAGTTTTCTTTTTTCTCAAACCACTGAAATTTTGTATTGTTTTGTTCAAAGGAAAAGCCTGCAAAGTACTAAAATTTTCAAACCAAAGATCATCAAATAGATAATCTGAATTACCTGCAAAAGAAAAGGGAACTGCCCTCATTAATACTTCCATGCATTCTATAACCTCATAGCACTGAGTCAATGGATATTTCATTAAATTGTTGTGTTTCTTCTTCTCAAATATGTTTTCTCATTTAATATTACTGAACCAAGAAAATGTTCATTCAATAGTAATTAATGAAAAAGCCCTTGGAACTATTCTTTGATCATTTTAAATATCAAAAATAAATCTAATTCTGTGTCTGGCCATATCAGTAACTTCCTTGTCACTCCCTTGTGTTAGCAGGAACACAAATATGCTGAACAGTCTACTGAGTCTGGTAGTGTTAAGAAATACTTGTCAGGAAGGGAAATTTTGTTTTTCTTCTTTTCAGACACAAAGTGCTACAAAGGAAGTGTTTCTGACTTTGCTTTACAATCTTGCATCATGACACTGGGAAAAGATAGGTATTTTTGTATAGCAACTGAAAATCCCAGCAAGCTGGTACTTCTGGAGAGAAAAGTGTTATCAGCATGATCAGATGGTTCTAAATAAATGAGACTACAATGATAGGAAGCCTCCAGTCAAAATAGCCCAAAACAGACACAAACTCCAAATTCTTATTTATAAGCAACAGAAAACAAGAAAAACATCAATAAAAGTCAAAACTATTTCTGCTAATTATGGCCAAAAGAAATTTATCATTTAGGATCAAAACACAACAAAGTATATGTTGCTAAACATGTTTCGAAATAATGAATATCAGCCTCTACATACTTTAGCAAAGTGTAAGGCTCAGTAATTCAGCCAAAAGCTGAATCTGAAGTGTGAGAAAGAAGAAAAAATGATCAACACAAAATGTATCACTCCTTGAACATTACTCTGAAAACTTTCATTGCCTTTGGTCAGTATACATTTTAAAGTTGAAATTTTACAGTTATCATGAAAAGCAAAAGGATCAAGAATAAGACTTCAGTCTAATTTTTTTGTAGAATTAAACTACTTAAAGATTACAAATTTCAGTTTGAGATTATTAAATCAGTTTTCATAGGCTGGTGACTCAAACCACCAGAAATTGTTTGCATGTTTCCACAGGCTTTTGCAATGTTGACTTAACCAAAATGAGGCTCCCCAAATGCTTGTCGTTTTGTGCTTGAAAGAACATAATATAGCTATAATATCAATTTCTGCATAGAAGACTTTACTATCCATATAGAGAAGCCAGTAAAAGGTAGGGAAGATTTAGCATGACTGTCCATATATTTAGTAGAAGAGTTTGTAATGAAGATTAATAGGTTTGTGCAAGGCTGTTCAACAAAACCCAGTTTTCCTAAGTGACAGACAACACCCTATCTTCCTTATTTGACCACTTGTAGGGCTTTATTTGTAAAGATTGGTTTTAACTGCAATTATTCTCTTTATTTTTTCCCAGCAATCGCTGTTACTCTAATAAATTAAGAGAAAATAATTTTTGCACATTGTTCTAATAACTTAGGTGTACAAGACCCAGTACCTGCTCCTCATGTTTGTTCTTAAATACCAGAAAAAAACAAGTTTTGTCTGAACTAGGGGCAATGGGCCACAAAGAGAAAAGCAGAAATACTGATATTAACATGTTTCCACTGGCTTCTTCCTTCAAGTTCATAGATGAGTGGATTTGCAGGGGATTTTCCCCACAGGAATGAAGGTACATCATGACAGAAAAGGAGGTAAGATTAAAGTAACGCTGTTTTGGTGCCACACACACTGCATCAGTCACAACTACCAGCAGCAAGAGCTTCTGTCTCAGATGTTGGACCTTGCTCACCTCTTCAGTGGCTGGACAGAGATGCATCATGATCACTGGGAATGTGTCTGTGTGAAGGCAAAAGTACTGGCACATAGCAGAGAAGTGATCAAAGGTCTGCCTATTTCATCATAGTGTAGAGCTGGGCTGAAGAGACTCCTACGGCAGTTGCCATGCTTTAAAACACGCATACTTCCCAGCTGTGCAAGGGGAGCCAAGGGAAACTTTCCCTTCCTTTCTTTCTTTCAGATGAGCTGCTCCAGCACAACTCCCCATCAGTCATAATCTGTCACTTCTGCTGAGCATTAAGACTGTAATTAATTCCTCATGCCCAGCTATGCAAGGAAGTGGTACTGTACAATCCTCAGCAAGTCATTCTTTCTGTCATAGCAGAGAATCTTTACAACAGAAAGAGGAATAATCTGACAGACACGTGACAGCTCAAAAAACCCTTCAAACATTTGATTCAAAGCAAAAAAAGCACACATGAATTTCTTGAGAGGATGACTTTAGAGCTCCATCATATTTCACCAGGCCTTGAGAGAGAGCAAGTAGGGAAATAGGAATTGCATAGGAAATTGAGAGTCATTGCCAGGCAATTCCCAGCTCTTCCTATTCAATGAATTAGTTAACATCTAGTTTAGACGAGGGACAATCACACTTCGTTATCTCCTATTGGCAAAATTCCTAAGACATAAAAGCACAATATGTGCTTTTCTCCAGTGCACAACCAATTCATTTTTTAGCTTCTGAGCTGATGAGTTACAAGTACCTCAGTATGGAAAATTAGTAGAAAGCAATAACCAGCAAAGCAGCTGGTAGATCAGAAATAATCCTCATATCTAAAAATCTATCTGCTATATTGTTGTGGAGATACTACAGCACTTGCTGCACCAAGAGAAAGTATTAGCAGCATCAAAACTATCTAGCAGTAGTAATACTGAGAAGGAAGTAGAAAGCAGGATTTCTAACCCAGTCTTTCACACTGCCAATGTCAAGTGACTTCCCAGTTCTACCAATAACAAAAACATCTAGGAGGAAACCTGAAAATAGAAAGGACTAGATTCACAGCAGTCAAACCAATAACTTCTATTTCAAACTTTTGTACCTTTAGTTTTTGTCTTTTTTGGTTGCTATCTTCTTATATTCCTACAGGCCTTTATACTGCCTTTTATACACTTCCCCCTGACTTTATGCTTCCTCAAGTGAAAGGCTGATATATGTCAGACCCGTTCCAAAACTTTTTCTCAACAACCCTAAGAACAAGCAACAACCCTAATACACCAAGCAACAATGGACAGATGTACCTAGTAAGGGTTGATTGGTCTGTCCAATAAACTCTTAGCGTCCTTTTCGACTGAACACACCACAAAACCTGGAGCACTGTTTCACTGTGATACAACCCTTCTGTGGAGCTGGACTCTCAGGCCACATGGGCTTCCCAGGGAGGTGGTAGAGTCACTGTCCCTTCAGATGTTTAAAGAAAGATTGGATGTGGCACTTAATACCATGGTTTAGTTGATAAGGTGGTGTAAAGTCATAGGCCAGACTTGATGCTCTCAAGCATCTTTCCAAAATAGTTAATTCTGAGATTCTGATTCTGTGATTTCTACTCTCTTCACAGGATATCATTTACTCACAACAGCCAGAAATATTCTTCCATGCCTCCGAGATGCAGACATTTCATAAACTGGTTTGCAAAGCATAGATTTGTGAAAAGCACATTAAAGCATATCCTTATCTGCAAATTCCTGTCAACACAGTTCTCTGCTGTGGTCCATACCTCCTTCTCAAGAACAACAAGCTTTCTGATAAAAAATATAGTGCCTCTGAGAGCACATTAGTGCAAGCATGAACCCAGTAAAAGGTAGGTGATAAGGCATTAAATTGGTGAAAGCATCAGATTTTTCAGGCTGAAGATATTAGGAAATTAATACTTTTTTCCATGCAGGAAAGTACAACTCCAAACTTGCTTGATAGTCCTGTGGTTGGGGATAATTAGGAAATAATATGGATGGGAATGATACATATACCATAAATAGACTCCAAGCACAAAGACATGGATAGTGACTTTTGAACACTGAAAAAAAATCATAAAAACACTATTAGAGGTCTGGAATGGGTAATTTACAGCATAAGCTACCAGTAAAGGAACATTTCCTGCATCCACAACATTAGCATTAGCATTTATTACCATTACTATGTCACACAAAAAAGAATGTACAAAACCTAAGGAAGATAGACAGCAGGAAAGAAAACTAAATTCTTTAGAGTGAAATTAGCTCCAGCCTAATTGCAAGAGACAGGATATTTTACAGATGGGTCAGTAATAGGAATGGACAAGTACATAATGTTCTGATGCACAGACCATTTGTATTCAGTTGATACGTAGCTGATACAAGAGGTACAATTACAATTCTTAGTTTTCTGTGAATTTCCATAACACCAAGCTTTCTTAATGCAATGAATCACTTCAGTCTCATATTTCAGTTTAAAGCATTTATGGCAATTATGAAACTCAGTGCTCAGCCTGAGAGTTTGACTGCTGTATGTTTGGAAGATGGATCACATAAAAGGCTTCAGTCCTTATTCAGAAAATACAACATATGAAATGAATACTATACATTACTTTATCTTTGCAAAAAAAGTGGAACTTAAAGAGATGGAAAATAATTTGTTTCATAAAAACCAAGAAGCACTTGAGAACTATTTACCCCACTCCTTATAAGACAGCAAGCAAACAAGGAAGCTATTTTCTGATACACTGCTTTTACAGGTAGGAGTCCTAACAGTGAGATTCCGGTGAACCATGGTGCTATTACACCTGTTGCTTTATGAACAAATTTGGAATTCAAGAATACTGAATTCAGAGAGAAGTTTTTCCCCCTTATCAAATGTCTAAAAAACAGCAGTGTTTTCTACACTTGCTTGGAAGTCCAGAAAAGGCTTCTTCAGGACTTGGATAGACCTGCTACTGCTAGAAGAAGGAGTAGCAGAGAAAAATAATTTCTCATTAGCCCTTTTGTGTTTTCTGCACAGATAATACTTCACCGTCTATCAGACAAATATTTGACTAGTCTTACTATTAACAGCTTATACATCTTCAGTGAGAAAACTCCAAGAAAAGCGTGAACATCATATAACAGTACCTCTTGTGTCAGCTTTACATTTTATGCTTGTTTGATGCATGTTATTAATCAAAGGAGAGGAAAAGGTAAAAAGGTAAACTGAATGCCAAGAATATAATCAGGACACTTGTTCAAATAGATATTATATTTATTTTCAGTATTGTCAATACATGCTCTGCAATGCACGAATGTGAGGATAATATCTTAACCTCAAAGGGCTTGTATTTTGTACAATATCTTCTTTGAAAATCTAGATAGCTCAGAATAGAGAACTCATTCAAAAATCATATGAGGGATTGAGTTGGAAGGAACTTTAAAGATCATCTAGTTCCAATCCCCTGCCATGGGGTCACTGGTTGAAATTTCTCCTTAGTTTTAAAATTTAAATCTCACCTATAGATCAAAAAATATTTTTGGATATTTTTTTATCCCCAAAAAAGTTACCAACATGGTATGTACTCAATCAAATGTCTTATCAGTTACCAAAATCTGAACATGCACAGTCTAAAACATTGCTTTTATTATTGCCTTACCTTCAGGGCACTATTGGTCATGCAATATGGGACATAAAAATTAAACTGGATAACAATTACTCAATCTGTTGAAAAAATACCTAAGGATTTAAATACATCAACATAAAGCAACTCAATTTTATAGACCATATAGCTCTTCTTCTCATACACTGCATATCAAATACTTTTTTATTATACTACATGCTTTTGTAGAAATTACACCTTCTTAGAAATGTGTAACGTGGCACAGTTATTGTTGCTATGGGAACAATAATATTAAATTTTGTGAATTTTGCACACATGTACTCAGATATAATGTTGCTTTCATCTACTGTTCAGTAATAAATTTTCTCTTTCCCCACCAGTCTTCAATGCACTACTTTCTTAAAAGAGGTAGACTGCCCTCCAAGTTGAATTTTTCCCCTTTTTAGAGTTAATGGGAGTTCTACTGTCAGCTTCAGAAGGGGGGCATCATTTCATCCCAGACCTCTCTTCCAAATACATTTTCTTAGGAATACACCCTGAAGATCCGATTTTTGTTTCACTTATGCAGAACAGAAAAGGGGGGGGAGAGAGAGAAATAGAAAAAGCATGAATGCAAGAAAGCAAGACAAAACAAGAAAGCAAGACAAAGTCACAAAGCAAGAAACCAAGCTAGTCTTCTGTTCCATGTCAGATTTATGTGCTTTATAGGAGTTCTTTGGCAATTTTCTCATCATTCAGCTTAACAGCATAAATCCAAATGTAATATAATCAGAACAGTTCTTATGTCTCAAGAACTAACTGGTGTGGTTTCTGTCAATGACCTCTTGTCTGTTCCTTTTAAAAATAAAGTCAAACATTTATTACAGCTCTAAACGTAAGTTTAGATATGCTGTGATAGCTGGACATATCTAGAGGAAATAGTGTCCAAAGAGGGAGCATTTATGGCAATATTTTGACATCAAAATTTATGGGCCTGTCTGCTTTACTTTGCCGTTTACAGATTCTGACATGGCATTTCTCTACTTGAGTTGAGCATTTTAAGGGGCTTAGTCATCTTCCAATTACCTGGTAGAGCTGTACAAATGGAGATGCACTCTAGCTTCCTGAAGGCACACTCAGCTTTGACAGAAATTATCTAGCCCTACAAATATGAGTATGTGTATACTTCTATATGTGCACTCCTGTGTGATGCACAGGAACCATGTGTTCCTTGGCTATCCCGGTCCCCAGCTAACAGAAAGTTGCCTACTACACTTAGTATAGTAAGTAATAAGACAGAGGTTTCAGATTTTGGTATTTTTTTTAAAAAAAAAACACTTACTTTTACCACTAATGAATATTTATTTTGTAAATTCCTGTGAGGGACTCTTAAAAAACCGAACTCTGCTCACTTCACAGTCAGCAGAAGCTCCAGATATTCATCTTTGAAAGCTGAAGACTATGTCAATCTCCAAATGTCAGGCTTCTTTTTCATTCATTTGGTATTTATATATCTTTTAAGAGGAGGAAGATGAGTGATGGGGTCAAAGAAATGGATAAATGCGAATGATAAAGCTCCTACTCTCTCAGACTTATTTGACATTGTAAGAAATAGTATTTCAGTAAGCACCCTACTAAAAGACCAGTGTGCCTGCAAAACACCTCAGTTTGCCTTAGGTGGTAAACTGTTTGGTGAAATCTTCAACAAAAAATTGAGTAGTATCTTGCAAAAGAGTTATATTTTTATGGTTTTCACAATAAATGAAATGCATTCAGTAGAGAAATAAAAGTAAACTAAAGTGATTTCAAATAAATAACTTAATATATGAAATTGATTTTATTCTTCCATAATGTTTATAATGCATAAAGTCCTTAAAATAACAACAAAAAACATAGATTAGATATACTGAAATGTTAAAAATGAACCTGGTTGTACAGTAGATAATGAAAGCAAACTTTGTTGCTCTTGACAATAAAAATCTCTCCAGCTTCAAATATCCACTCCTTTTATACATAACTCACTACCATTACAGCTGTTTGAAGAGAGCAGGGAAACACATCAATGGTTCAAAAAAGCTGAGAAGACTACATTATTTAACATATCTCATAGTGGTGTTTTAAAATCTCAATGACTGTAGTTTTCTATTGTACACTCACTAAAGTGGTCACACACAGCTTTTACCACAGTCCCAGTCAATTCTTATGTTAGATCTCATTGCTTTTCCTGATTTTTTACTAAAAATCATCCAGATGATTTTTTACTAAAAATCTTTGGAATTTTCTTTTAAAGTTTATGTATTTTAACTGTCTTCTATTGTTGTTGTTGTTATTATTCACTTAAACATTTACTCCTGATGTATGGTAATGCAATCTTTCTTCTTTTGTCTGACTTCTCATATAAACTGACTTTTGGTACTTCTTGAGTCACTTCAGCCATCCAGTCCACTCTTCCACTCTGTGAACTCTAAATCCCTGTCTAAGAAAATCTGTTTTTCTCTTACCTTTATTGGAAGGGAGGCTGGGCTCTACCACAGGAAGATCCAGTTCCTAAACCAGTATACGAGCCACCGGGTTCAAGGCCATAGTACAGCTTTTAATAAAAATACATGTTTGCATAATTTGTGTTTGACTTAGAAAGCTTTTTCACGATTAGAAAGTCAATGTTTAATTGTGCAATATCGTTTATACAACAAAGAATTCTGCATGTATTCACACTACTATTTTCTGCAGTTTGCTATAAGAAAGTGCACCAGTGATACCTGCCTGAATTCTAGATCTTTCAAAATAATGACCTCCTCAGAATTTATATTTAGTCTTGGAAGCTGGTAGATAAGTGGTGAAGTCTGGCTGCAGATGTATGTCTCTGCTGATACAATTAAATCTATTGTATCCCAACTCGTCACATTGCACCTATATATACATATATTTTCAGCACATGCCTGACTTTTCCTCAAACATTATCACACTTCATATTTCGGTTACAACTGACTAAAATGTGAATAGTATACATTAGGCATACACAAAATATATATTAACAGATTTATTTTCATCACATTGTGTTTGACATGCATTTTATTTAATCAAAATCTCTAACCACTATTTTTTTTAATTGGTCAGTATTCTGTCTGTGTTATTTCCTTCATTTTGTTCATTGTATTAGTAGCAGCATCAATTGCTAACCAGTAGATCAAACACTAACAGAATCTTTTTCCATTGCTGTGTGTTTGATAAAGATTATAGACATAATTTTTTTAAATGTTTATGTAAATATTTTCAAAAAAATCCCTTTCATTATTGAAAATATAATTTTTGGTAATGTCTTAGAGGAAGGGTCATCGCACTTTAAATAATTAGATTCCACTGTGATTCTTGCTCTCTAAGATGTTAAAAGCAGCAATCAAGATTTGAGTCCCATTGTTAGACACTGTATAAACCCATTAATTGGGATCCCACTTAGCTAAATTTAAAAGTTACAAATCTATTTTAAATTCATTACTATCAAAGGAAACACATTCAGATGAATTGTCATTCACTGCATCTATCTTAGCAATCTATTTTATGCAATATAATTTTACATATCAAAAGCAGGAAGTAGACTAGTGATTTTTAGAAGAAACACTCAATGGGAAAGGTAATTAGAACAAGAAATTTGAAGTCCCCAATCCATGGCTGTAATGGTAACACAGTAAAAGGAATGTGTAATTCAGTTACTCAATAGTCATTGTATTTACACTACACAGTAAGATATTTTTTGTTCACAGGGCAGACAGAAGACTGATGGGCTTAATAGTTTATTATCCTCAGCATTCACAAAATATAATTCATGACCAAACACTTAAGTAAAAGTATTTTAATGATGGCCTAGGATCCTCAATCAGAATAAAGAGGGAATGTGTTATATATGATAAACTCTGATTTTCTGCAAGAATTGTAAACAAATGTAAGGAACTGAACAACATTTCTGCAATCATTTTGCAGTAAAGATTTCAGCATTACACCTAATCAAAAATGAAATATGAGAGAATGTTGATGAAAAAGAAAGACAAGTGCAGTTGAGAGATGTGATACAGAGATGTATTAAGAGATGTGTTTTATATAAAACATGAAGGAAATGGACAATTCATTTGATCTGCTATGAGTCATTAAGGTCCCAGCTTAAGTACCACAATTTAAGAAAAAGTGAAATCTTATGGAGAGAATTCAGGGTAGAGCAAAGAAGGAATATTCCAAAAACGATGCAGATCTCAGTGCAGGTAAAACAATGCTTCTGGGAAAAGTTAAATAAAGCCATGTCCTAATTTTATGCACACAGGGATGAGCTCTGATCTAATTGTTACCACACAGTAAAGGTGTAATTGGGAAAATTATTACTAGTTTGAACAAAGGTTAGCTTAATGTCTATTAGCAGTCAAATCCTTTGTCATTTATAGTAAAGAATGACAGAAAAGAATAAATCTCAGAAACCACCATTTTGTTAAAAAAATCTGTGATGTGTCTCATCTTGACTATTGTCTGCAGCTCTTGATTACCTTGACTCAGGTGCAGGACCTTGCACTTGGCCTTGTTGAACTTCATGAGGTTTGCACAGACCCACCCCTCAAGGCTGAGGGTCCCTGTGGGTGTCATCCCTTCCCTCCAGCATGGTGAGCACACCACACAGCTTGGTGTCATCAGCAAACCTGCTGAGGTGTGCTCCATGGCAGTGTCCGTGTCACTGACAATGAGTCACACAGCACATGCCATGTTTTGGATGATAAAAGTTTCAAAAGGCTTGAGACGTGATCAAACCATGGAGAGAGTCTAGTGAAAACTTTATTCAAAGATCTCACCAGCCTCAAGTTAGGATGCTGCTCAAAGCCAGGATGATATAATGGAAAAGTGTCCCTATGCACCTGCCTTCTCTTCAAATTCCCCTCTGAAGAAGCAGGGTTGTTCTGGGAAAAATAAGATCTGACAGGAAAAACAGAAAGCCTTTATATTTTGTTACTCCTGGAAAAATTAGACTAAGTGCAAGAAGCAGCTCATATAAACTACAGTGCCATATGAAATTCTTTAGAATGTACATTGATACATTTTTCAATAACTTTGGGTGCAAAAGAAAATAATTGCTTAATTTTCACTACCATATTTTACTATTATGAATTACTATAAAAATATTCTGGCTATATAGATAGCAAAGAACTGGAACATTCTTTCTGTGGAGGCTGGAGAATAACTTTCAACAAGGTTTAATGGAGTAAGACAGACATACATTTGTTAGAATATACTTGATCTTTCTTCTTTACCAGAGAACTGGTTAGCCCCTCCTTCCAGCTTCATTTGTATTTTATGGCTACAATTTCCAAAAGAATAGATGAAAAATGAAAATGCATTTCCATAAAAAGTGCACCCTTAAAAATTAAAAAGTTAAATAAATTAATTAAAGAAAGGTTGGAGACAACGCATCTGTTGCTTCATTCTCTCAAAGGATGTGATGAACAGAACTGAATGTTTTAGAATAAAAATGTTCTGGCACTTTTTTATCATTTAAAATCTACTAGATACAAAGAGGAAGAAAGCCTGAGTGACTGAAAATTAAACATGAGCATGGAACTGCGCCTCAGTGGATGGATTTTAGCAGAAGGATCATCTCTTGAACTAGGGGAAAATTAGCCCATACATAAATTCCAGTATAATCATGTACAAAGTCAGTTTTGTAGATAAATATAGCATAGTTCAGACTCTAGGGCTACCCAGACAGTGCTTTTCAGTTGAAAAGAACTCAAAATACAAAAAAAAAATTAAAAAAAAAATAAATTAAAATATGTAATATTGTATTTTTATATTTATACTTTTTTTAGTTAATCAAATCTAAACTTTTAATGAGAGAGAACAAATACCAGTTTTGTTCGTAAAGATGCTAAGATTAAAATCTTCCATTTTATTTAGAATAAAGCTTCAAAACAGCAGGGTGAGATCCCTCCAGTAACAGGATTGATTACTTTTCAGAGTGGGAATAGATGCATTTTCAACAACGTCCTCCTGTTATCTTAATTTTTTGTCTATTAACTGAATCTCTCTTTATTTACCCTCTTCATCTCAGTTTGTCTTCCCTGGATGGGGTGGGATGAGAGATTGAGATCTGACTTCCTCTGGTGACTGCTTCTGTAGCAAACTAGTGAAGCATGATGCCAGTATATGTTACATCACTATTTTTACCCTGTTTATCCTCGGATAACTGTTTTCAAATAGGATGCAACACAAAGGACAAAAAGTTATTAAATTAGATTTTACTATGAGTAATTGTCTTCCTTATCATGACTGTGATGGTCTTAAAGTTTCCAAATCACTAACTTGAAAACAGAAATTGGTGTGAGCTAGAACACATACGTACACAAAAAGATAACAGAGCAGATTAACCTACACAGCAATGAAATCTAGGTCAGGCTTAATAACCTTTGAATTGCAGCTGACACAATGAATATTAAACCAGTCAACCATGAGAGGTGCATTCATGAAGCCAAACCAATCTAGGTTTTTCAGAGGAAAATTCATTATAAAATACCAATGTTTATGTGATTTTTTTTCTCTGTACAAATGCAATTGTACCATTTCTAGAAAACTCATCACAGATAATTAACAGTGGATCACTAGCAGCAATATTTTTAAATACTAAAATAATCTATCAAGAAGGCTTAAGTTAGGTGTTATTCTCTGCACAGATTGTTACCAAAAAATGATGAAAGAAGAAAGGAAAGGAAGGCAATTGCTCTAAAGAGGAATTGAGAGAAGAATTCTAGTAAATATAGTTAAAGAAAATTTTTCTGAAAATCCTATTGAGTAAAATTTCCAACAGAGCACAGTAATAAAAATAAAAGGTCAAGTTAACCATTTTCTGAATTCAATACATCATCATGATGGTGGTTTTATCCTATGAAGATAATACTTTCTGGGAAATATATATGTATGCATGAATGTATGTATGTGTAAAAACCCACAAAAAAATTAAATAAAATGTAGCACTAAGCACACTGAACTTGTGGGAGGAGAACTGTCTTTTAATCTCTAGTTTACACAGTTCAGTCATAACCATCTTATGAAACTTGTTGGAAAAAGACATAAAAAGATGATGACTCATCTTTTCTTTGCTGATGCCTTGTGTAAGATAATAAATGTTCAATAAATGTAATACCTGATAAAAAGTTATCATTTTTCTGGACAGCAATTACTTAAAGTCAGTATTTTGTGAGGATACCATCCCCCCACATCCAACCATAGGACTTCTACTTATTTCATAACCCAGTGGACTGTGCCAATTCCTTGCACTTGTTAACTTTTACAGAGACTTCACAGAATTGTTCATTCTCAAAAGATACCACGGCTGCTCCACAAATATTTCATTGCTTATGGGGATGGGCAACCTGCTGTAGCTGGCAGGGAAGCTGAACCAGATGATTTTTTGAGGTCACTTCTGATCTCAACCATACTTGTGATTCTGTGATTGTCCAGCTCTACGAGATCATGAATGGGCTCAGAAAAGGTTTATTAAAAATAATTCAATATTTGAAATTTTTTTGGAAAAAAACTGATCTCTAATCTCTAAAATCCCTGATCTCTACTTCCCCTAAAAACTAGATAGAAGACATGCTAGTGTTCTAACCATATTCCCTCTTTCCCTCCCCTAGGAATTTTAGAAAAAGGAAATTATATTAAACAAAAAAATAAATAAATCGAAAAAGCAACAAAAACTCAACTGTTCAAAACGGATTAAAGCCTCATTAAGCAGCAACCAGGACTGATGTTTTCAGTCAGTGTGATTTATGAACTTTGTTTGCTTTGTGCTGTTCACCAACAAACAAAAGAGCTGCTCTGAAACTATTCTCTGGAGGAAAAATTGTAAACAGAATGAGCACTCCATTAAAACTCTAAGGCCGCATTTAACAAAATATATTTATCCAAAATATTAGTAAATTTTGACTGCATCTTTTTTTTAAATACTATGATACAATTCATTTTTACTGCAGGGTGTGTGTTCTGCCCAGTGTTGTCTTCACTAGTTTTTGGTATTTCCCCAGACTGGCAAAGAGATTTCACCAAAAAAAGGCTGGGTTTTACAGACAGGAATCTGCACCAGACACCTACTCTTTCAGCACTGTCTGTGAATTGATAAAGGTAATGATAATTCTTTAAACATTCTTATGCAATTCACATAGAAGGTGTTCCTATGTAATTATAGAACAACTTTAAAATCCAAATATTGTCCTCAGCCTCTCTCCTAAATATAACGCTAAAAAATCCCAGTGTTGAATGAGTACCTGTCTTTATTTTAAAACAATGAAAATACCACCAACTGTACAAGTAATCAATACAGTGTATTTTTATAAAATAAATCCCACTTATACACATGTACGCAGTATCATAAATGGGTTACTCTAATTGAATACTACGAGTATCTCCTGCTAGGGTGAACATAAGCAAGCTGTATTTTCCTTTGGAGACTCCTCAAATAAATGGCTATGGAAAGGGACATTTATTATTTAGAATCCAGATTATCTCACCACTAACATCCAAAAATTCTGCTAAAAAGAATCCCTGAATCTGCCTTTAATTCTGGTCTGAAAACTCTGACATTCTTTACCACAAATATGGTCCTTGTGTCTTAGAAGTCAACAATGAAATGAAAAAGAAAAACAGTACTGTTATGAACCCATGCAAAATTTATCTAGTCATTTGCAAAAGGTCTAAGAAACTGGTGGCATGATTCATAAACACATGCTGGTTACATGATTAATCTCATTTTACCTTTGGCAATTAGGTTGCATCTAGATTATTTCTCAGAGATAACTGACTATGCTCTTTCTCTAAAAAATCTCTAAGTTTTCTTAATATGGAAAGGTCAAAATTTTTTGTATAAACAAATACATTGAAAGATCATGTGAGGCTGGAGCCAGATTTAAGAAAGCCTAATTACATAGTTATTAGATAGCTTCTAGACATACAAGCAAACCCAACTTGAAGTCTGCACTTTATAGTAAGAAATTTGGGGGCTTTTTTAAAACATGTTGCAATAATAAACAGGTATTTTGCACAGCATTTGATGGACAGCTTTTCTGTGAAGTAGAAAAATGCATCTTAATACAAAGAATGTCTATTTTGCTTATATAAACATCAAGATTATATGTCTAATTAGTCATGCAACCATGCTTTTAAATTATAACAGGTGATACTAAAAGTAAGAGAATTACTGTGTACATAAATAACAGCCTAGAGAGAACTGGATGAGCCAGAGGCACTGGCATCTATTTAAATATGCTTTGCCATTTTCAACATAATTAATTACCTAATTGAAAACCCAAACTTAGTCAATGCATTTGTACATGTAATTATTTAGTTTGTTTAAAAGCACTTCATTTGTAGTACTTTATTCTTCACTTCCTTTTCCATCACATTGCCACAGCATAGATTTGATTTTCAAAAACAAAAAGAGACAAATACATAAAATTAAGGGCATTAAATAAAAGAAAGCACTATAGGGCAATACACCACTACTGCTATCTAGATTTTCAGAGACATGCCTTTTTTTTGGTCTGAAACTGTTTTAACTATTTCAATATACATCTTCAATATATCTACATCCTAACAGCTATGAGTTAAAAGACTCTTTAAGCTTTTTATATGAACAGAATATCAATTACACAGGTCACATTGTAAACCCCATACAAACAATGTATTGTGACCAAATAAAGCCTTTATTTATTGGTGCCTCTAATTTGTGCCATACTGATTAGGAATTAATATAACAGCTTTCTATCATTGTGTCACAAGAGGTATAGAAGTTTCACTGGATCCAAATCAGGATGTATATATATATATAAAGGCATTCAAGGATACAATGGGACCATCATAAAAAAGAAATACAGAACTATTTAGTAGTCACAACTACTAAAAAGATTTATAATAAACAGTTTATTATAAACAGTTAAGTGAAGTATTAACAGAACTTTGCTTTGCTTTTTGTTGTTGTTGGAAACACCAAAGAAACTAGATGGTGTTTACAAAGCTCTTCCTCAGGCTTAGAGGAGGTAGGAGTCAAGTCCTGTGTAATTCAAGGCAATATATAACACGACAAAGGGTGGAAAACAAATGAAAAACTGAGTGTCAAGAATGATAATTTACAAGATGATTTATGGATGGACCCAAAAATCCAGAGGATAAGATAAAGATAAATCTATGAGCAAGAAGAGTCCCAAAGTCCCCTAATATTCACCAGACCAGAGAAGTCAGGTTCAATACTCAAGTCTAAACTTACTCACCTTTTCGCATTTACTTCTGAAGAGAAAAAGGAACCCACACACATTTTAGAACTATGAAATATTCTTTATGATGATAGGCTCATCTTTATGATGATATTTATGATAGGAGGTGTAATTAGAGCCTGATACTAGGACCGATGAAATCATACAGTGAATTTTGGTACAGTTCCCCGAGTCAGCTGAAACACAAAGACAGCGTGACACACACTGCGAAAAGAATCAGCAAGACCAGCCTGGAGGCAGAGAAAATAAGAGTCCTGGAATAGACAAATAAGAGTTATTGATTGCAGATCTACAAGAAATAATCAGGGTGGTAGTACAAGATTTAAATTTGGACAGTTGGAAGCAGATTTGGTGACAGCACAATATATAGTCAAATCCCTGAACATACATTCAAGAAATTAATTTATGCAACGTATAAGGTCACAACATAAATCTGATTCAGTGATGGAGAAAAAACAAACAATCAAAAAATCTTGGATTTAATACCAGATACAAGTTTTGAATGCAAGTAAAAATATAAGCTGCAGGTAACAGATAAAGGAAGTATTAAAAATTCAAAAGACTAAGTAGAAGAGGATGAAGTATAAAAATTCATTAAAGAGCACAAAGGACAGAGAAATAAAGTCAATAAAATATATTGCATCTGTGATAGAAGAAAGAAGGAGACAAATTTCCAGAAAAAGAGTGAGGCATAATAAGAGGGAGAAGGAAGGAACCAGGAATTACCTTTATCCAATGGAAACCTTTGTGTTTGCATAAAAACTTAGAGAGTAGAGAGAAGATTCATACACCTTTATAGAATTTTGGAAATGTTGGTGTTTTATTTAATGAAAGCTTTAATGATGGCAAAATCTTGAAATACAGTTGTCTTCCAATGGTTTGTCACTGTCTCTTTTAAAAGGGGTGTAAAAACAGCAGGATAGAGTGCTAGAAGTTACTAGCAGTACAAAAGAAAGGATGCTACTACATAAAGAGACATGGTGGAAAAGCGTGCTTAACCAGACCTTCTATTCAAAAGCCACAATGTGCCTTTTCCCCTTAACACTATTACTTATTACAGGAATTTTTGTCCAAAAGGAATTAGACCTCCTCCAATAGCATCTAGGACTAAGGAAAAAGAAGGTCAGTGCCAAAAGAGACAACTGGCACAAAAAATCTCTAGGGAAACAGGGAAAGTAAGAGAGCAGCATGTACAGTAAATATCCAAATAGCTTATTTTTTTCTCTTCTCTGTCTTCTCCAGGGAAGTGCTTTTCATATATGCATGTAAAACCACCAAAAGTCTTCTAAATAGCTGTGCTCCCTCATCCTCCCAGGTAGTAAGATAAAACTTAATGTCTGCAACAGACTTTAATTCCATTCTGTCTCATAATTTTGACTGCAGTAGTTGCTGCATCCTTGTCTGCAGTGAGACTGGATTCCTTTTGAGTTCTTTAAAACAGCAGTGATGGCAGTAAAGAACCCTGCTCCTCTAGCTACAGGCACCACCAAGTAACTGGGAACACGATATAAATATAAAATTTTATATATATATAACCACGTATCTATAAAAGCACATCTAATAATAATGCATATTATATATTTTATCTTTACACTCTGAATAAATGTCAGTGTACCTATATATTCTTTCATACAACAAAATCTCCATATGTTTTGAGGACAAAAGAAAAGGGGAAACTGGAGTTAAAGTTAGTAACATGCTTCCCAAGTTTAGATTTAGACCCTCTTCAATTGGGTCTTCCTGCCTTGCCTGCTATAATCACTGAAAATGGATGACAATTTCTTTAAAACTATGCCAATTTGAAAAGCTGTGATTGTGGAAGAAAATTACCTTATACATTCCATTTTCATTTTATTGTCTTACTATGGGAGTCTATAACTGATTCAGCTCTGTTTCCTCTGCGGTGCACGGCATTTTAAGTTCTTGGCTTCTAAGCAGCCCTTTAATCTATTAAAATTAAGACACTCAACCTACCACTAAGCTGTAGAGTTCAGGGATACTTCCTGCCTTTCCAGATCATCCCTGGTCCTATGTTTGTACATACAGGCACATCCTATTTTCTCCTTCCCTTCTTCCCGAGGAAAGACAAGAACAAGCATAGAGGTTAGAAAGTAGACACAGTGTGAGCTACACAGAAACAAAGACAATGGGTGCATCATGGTCAATAAATGCTATCTACATTAGACACCATTACATTTCTAACTCAATACAAATAACTTCCAGAGCTCTGATGATTCTAATGCAGTCATGAGTTTCCTTCTAGTGAAAAAAATTTAGGTCAAATAATCTTGAAAATACTGACACAAGAAATACATTCGCCTTTGCTTTCTCACCCCAAAATGACAGGATGGGACCAATCCCTTCACACTGAGTGTCCATGCTATGGACATTCAAACTTAATTCAAACAAAAGTCTAAGGAAATTTAACCATCTCTTCAAAAGCTAGTTTAACCTGGAATTAAAACCTTCTAGTGATAGGAATTCATCAAATTTCTGCATAAAACAATATCTAAGACATAAAAATCCTTTTGTTATAAAATTATACATAATATTTAAAGGATAGCTCTTAACACTTTAAGCCAAACAGTAATTCTAATTTTGTATGTTTTCTAAAGCTATGGGGAGTACTTAATCATACCAATCATGTAGCAAACTTTTACATATTGAAATTTGTTTTAGGTCTCCTCTATCAATCTTTTATTTTCTGAATATTCCTATTCCTTCAGCATTCTCTCATCTACCCACGCTGTGTGCAACTTTTGGTTGCACTCAAATATCAACCTGCAGCTGCTGTTGAGGCTTCTCCATTTCCACACTGAACAGAATAATTATCTACTATGTCCTAAAATTATGTTTCTGTTAAGTAATTAAATTTAGCTTCTGTAAAGCAAGCATATTCTTGCTTTTCATTCACTTCATGGTGCAGAAATTCCCCCCACTCTAATCTTGTTTATAACATTTCCTAGCAAATATCTCACACCTTGCAATTTTCATGATAAATGTGATGACAAGAATGATGCTGCTTTTCAAGTAAAAAGCGCATGACAAACTACCTTATTACCTCCATCAGGCTGCCTATAGTGATGCATCACTATAGGAAAGACATTGTCTAGTATGAATTTTTATTTATTTATTTATTTATTTGTTGAATAGAAGCTGAATTCTTTGATAATTTTTTATGGAAGTTCCATGGACAAAAAGTTTGCTGTATTCTATGTTACTGACTGGGGAAAAAAAAATTATATTCTTATTTTTTGTATTGGCAGATCCTATTTAATTTTGAATACCAAATTTAACAAATTTTGTTTTGAATACATAGGTATTACATTGAATTTAGCACCTCCAATTTTAAGAGGATTACTGATAACAGATATGGATTGCAAGGGAAAGCAAGTTGTAGCTTATATTGATATAGTGCCATATATTCATCATCTAACTGACAAATCCCCTAGTTTAGGCATCAAATCTGCCAAGGCACAATTTTGCATCTGTATATTTCTTTTAGACAATAGCTCTAAAAGAACTGAAACAGACACAAATTAGCTACTTAACACAGACTTTTCACAGGCCAGAAATTTTAGAACTCTTTGCTTTAATTTATTTTTGTGTAGTTTCACTGTAATAAAGCAGATAAGTCATGTAAAAAATAACTTGATTATTATACCAGGAAAAAATCTCTGATGTATTTGCAGATTTGCAATTTTTTCAGATTTTAGTTTTTCAAGATTAATGCTTCACATTTTTTTAAAACAATGGCCACATAAAATAGAAGGGTTAGGGTTAGACTTGGATTTATTAGATTTACTTACAGCCAGATTAACTGTATGTTATACACTCATATATCCAGTAAGATATCAAAGTCCTGAAACTACTATTTCATAGTATCTATATAAATCAAAGTATGTTGCCAAGACTCCAGAGAAAATTTGCTATTGCTTCTGCTACAGGCATTGCCCAAGAGTTGTAACACAGTGGTTGTGGAGATGTTCCACACTGTGACAGACCTCCAGAGTCTCTTCCAGAGATGTGCAAAGAAAAAATGACATCTGCTCCTATCATTTTTAGCGAGTTGTGGAAATGTGTCAGGTTTACAGTTCCTCGTACTGTCATCGTTGTTGAGCTTTTCCATTTTCACAAGGACAGAATGACAAGCACTGTTCCTGGAGCAGAGATGAATCTGTGATTGCAACGGGACTCAGACAACAGCTACACAGTTTTTTCGCTTAGATGGTAGTGACTGGATGTAGTAAGAAGGAATTAATTATTTCTTCCTTCGCTGAAATGAGGAGAAACTCTCTTGCAAAACTAGACAGCTTATTTGCTTTCATAACTTTGTAGGTCAGAGTACTCGTTATAACCAATTCTGATCCGGTAATCAGAAATCCACTGAATGTTTTAAATAAATAAATAAACAACATTATGTTTTCATTAGAAACCACCATGATTGTTAACCACTAAACAAGCTTGGAGAAAACTGAAAAACACAAAACTATTAATTTTCCATCACCCAGTGTTCTCAGGAATTCTCACTAGCTCATTAAATTTAATGCTCATTAAATACTACAGCTTAAAAATATTTTCCTGCTATATACATTTGGCTTCGTTAACTTTTGTTGATAGCTTGCCTTTTTCCTTTTGACAGTCTGAATGTCTGTGCTGCAGAACAGCCAGACCCAGTTTCATGATAAAGCAGTTCCTAACTGGATTTTGTGTGTCTGAAATCATCTGGTTTTAAATTTACCCGGGGACTTGATCTGCTGTAGCAAATAATGTGATACTTAATGGGATTTTGATATTATGCTGATGTGAATATGGCTTGGAGACTTACATAGTCAAGATTTACAGAAACTTTTAAAACAACATTAAAAGTACCTGATGGTGATTTGGTCAGAAATCTGATGAGACTCATTTTATTTTAGATATCCCAAGACAGGTATGATCAGAACATGGCTGAGATAGAGTGGTGACACATCTATATGAAACTAGAACTATGCTCTTTTGTAAACAAGATTTCTTTTGTGAAACTCTAATTTGAATCACAGATTTTAGTTTGGAATTTGAGACTCACCCTGTAATGCATCTTCCACTGGGGACTACAAACTCCATTCCATAAGATCTTTAGCCCTAACTTAATTACAGTATCTGAAAAGCTGACAGGGAATAAACATGACTAATGATTCTGATTTTCTCTCAACTGCTCACCTATCCAGCAATCTCTCTGCACAGAACCTTGCAGGGTGATCACAATTGATGATGTTTACATGTCTGACATCAGAAATAACTATTGTAGCAAATCACACTTGTATCTCTGCAGTACTTTAAAACTCAAGTAAAATTTAAAAATAAAATAACTATGTTCAATCTAATCTGAATTTAAGGGGTAATTTCTGGTAAGTTTCTCATTTTCAGAATAAGTGAAACGTTTAATTCTCTCTGCAGATCTACAGGGATGTAAATCCTGTTTTCAAAGATATCTGTTCAAGGCATACTTTAGTAAGCAAAGCCCAACAATAGGGAAAGCAATTTTATTTGTTTTCAAATTTACATTTATTGCCAACCACTGTCACTGCCAGAGCATTTCAGGTACTTGAGAACACCAGCTTAACAATCTTTCCTTGCTATAAGAGACATGAGGTTTATTCCTCCAATCTGCTTCTATTTATTCTAAGAAGAATTTGTCTCCAGTGAGTAAGGATATTTTGAATTTCTCATAATTAAAGACAGGGTGTTTAAGCATACATTATATATTTAAATTCTATTTAGACTGAAAGTTTCAGTTGTCTGTGAAGTAACAACACAGAAACAAGGTTTGAAAAGCTGAATCATGATTCATTTCAATCTGTTTTTCAGGTCTCTTTTCAGCAGACCTATCACATACCTTTTAATTCCCAACAAATTTGGCAGGCCGTTTCCTCATTCATGTATACATCACATATACATATTCATAAAATATATGAGTAGACTTATGTATATATGTCTACTTTTATTCAGATTGAAAATCCATGTATATTATATGTAATATTTAGAAGGGCTTGTTCATAAATTTAGGATTATAAATTACTGTATTATAAATATAAATTACAGTAGGCTGTCACAGTAATACAACATAGTCAAAATTCTTTCTCCAGAATAAAGCAGCTGTCCCAGTAATCACACATTCAATAATGACTACAAGAAAATCACACTGGAAGCTTGTCACACACCTGAACATCAGGGATACTCTTCAATTATTGATCATCCTTCAAAAATCAACCAGCATGTATACTTGGGAGAGAAAGAATGGGTCAATCGAGTACTTTTCATTCATTTCTGTAAAAGGTGTCTACTTACACCACAAAAGGACCCACCATCCCTCAGCTAACTTTATGTACATGTAAGAAAATTCAAAGAACAATTTTCATACAGTAAATGAGTCAAAGATTTAAGCCCAAGAGGCTGCTGAGTGTTTGCCAAAACTTCAGCATGATATTTTTAATTGCTTTTCATGAACCATCTAATTTGTTATGAAGAGTGACTTGTATGCCTACACATAAATGACTGGTGCTATTTTAGGTAGTCTGCTGAGACATCCTCATGACAAGGGCAGCTATAGCACAATGTTCAAGAGAATTGTGCCTTTCTGAAACTGTAGCTTATAAAACCAGACAGGATAACTAGGACATCTAAAATGGCACTAGACAGGTATGTCTAAAGCAACTGAATCCCACCCATTAAGCCTGTGAAACTCAGAGTTTTCCTCTGGAAATTAACAATTGTACCAAAAGACTTTTTAAATTCATCACTCAATTTTCAACAGTTAATTATAGAAGACCTTTGATGCAACAATTTCAAATATGAATTGCATGATCTTTCAGCACTGAATATACAACATGGAAAGTGGTCATAGCAGAAAAGACACCTAAAGAGGCAATCGCTAAGAGATTATGGAAAAATCATCCTTCATCAACATAAACTAATCTCTTGCCCTTCTTCTGGCAGCAAGTCAGCATCTAACAGTTAAGTACAGCAGAGCAAAATTGAACTGTTTAAGGGTGAAACTTGCCAAAAAATCTTGTAAAAGACAACTCAGGGTCAAACAGTAGATGTCCAATGTACCTTGGCATGTTAAAAATTATATTTAATTTTAATTTTTAATTATTTGCCTGTGCATCAAGTGATGGTGTAAAGAAATATGCAAATATTTCTAACACTTCTAAACTCTGTTTTTACATCAAAGGATACAAAGGAACATAACTCAATTACCACTGCAAAGGGTTTTACACACTGACTTTGGCTCTGCTACAGAGATACAAGGATGATACATGAATATGACAGGGCAGGCAGAACAGAAATATAATTTCCTACGCATTCCCTGAAAATTAAAAGAAAAGAAGGGGAATCATAGGATGAGTTACACTACACTGCACTGCATTAGCTGATTAACTGTTGATGCAGATATTTCTACAGTAAATTATTAGTTCTGTCCAAGTAGAATTTTTAAGTCTCTACATTAAATAACAAGTCTCAAATTATCTACAAAATGGTCTGATTTTTCTTGTTCTTCAGAATCGTAAAAAAAATCCCATTATCCACAGAGAAATGAAAGGTGAGGATATCGCCCTGTGCTTTAAGGTTTGTAACACTAGGGGCTTTCCCTTTACAGACCTGTAACATTTCATTTGGAGCACTGAAGTCTGCTTTTGGCTTTGTTGTCTTGCACTGACATATCCCAAGGCTGCTGTGGCAATACTTTTACCTCTTACTCCCAAATGTTCTTGTCCTCATGGCGCCATGTCATTGAACAGCAAAACTTTGATAGGTCTCTGATGTGGAGTTGCTCACAGGAATGGATTATGACTGATTTTTAACTCATTCTTTCTCTTCCCACCCTTCTTTCATCTTTTACTTTCTAACTTGACATTTATAACTTTATGGTCAGGAATATGTAGAGCTCAGTAGGTCACATTAGTAGACAATTATTTAAATAACGCATAAAAAACTTCTGGAAATATACATGCACAGAACTTCACAATTAAGTGAGTGCAACATCTGTACCTGACCAGTTGCTGCAGTCAGAAACTTCAGCACCAGCACATAAAGGAAGCCAGCTGGGACACCAAGCTGATCCTGCTTTAACCAAATAATCACGGTGGGAAGTGTTCAAGGGAATATCTGTGGTGCTTCAGAATATGATGGGAAAGAGAATTTTGGCAGGTGATATTCCAGTTTCTTCCTTTCCAGTCAGTTGTGTATAGCTTTCCTCTTTTCTTTCAGTCACATGCTCTTTCTAAAAATATTTTTAAATTTTGTTTTCAATAAAAATTTGGGTTTTCTTGATTAAGACTGTACATACCGTCACTGAGCTCCCAGTAAAGCCTGTTGGCTCAACAGACAGAGAATACTCAGAAACACAGAGAATACTTCAGATTTTAAGAAACTTTCTACAAAACTCAGTAGACATATATGTAGCACTCCTGATATGTCTGCTATTTTTGACCATGTTTGGGTATTCTCAAACATGAACAGTGCTAAAAGGGATAAGGATGTAAAACGAATAATAATTAAAATGGTGAAACAGTTTAAGTTTATGTGGCCCAGAAAGAAGGAAAGTAATTATGAAAAACTCAATATTAACTATAACTCTAATATCCTCTAGGAAAAAAAAAAAAAAAAAAAAAAAAAAAAAAAAAAAAAGAGTATTTTGAGTATTTGAATTGACAGAGGGAAACAATTTGGTTAAAAAGTCCTCAGGCATTTGTTACTGCTTCAAATACTAACCCAAATTTTCATATTCTATGTGGTAGAGATCTCAAAAGAACATATCTAAAGTTAAAAAAGCCGTTAAAAAATCAATATTTCCCAGCAGAAGAAGACAAAATTAAGGACCTCCCTGTAATCTACCAGGAAACTAAAGCTTCCTTTAAAGAAATACAGAAACTCAACCAAAGAATTAATAACATAACAGGTTTATTACATGTCTCAAATAATTCAAAATATTCAAGGTTTGTAGACAAATAGTTTGAAGAAACAAAGACAAACAAACACTGCAGCCAAACATCAGCAAGAGTTTTTGACTTTACCATCTGACAATGTAAAAACAGAGTTGGATACTTTTTCATATGGAAGGAAATTAAGCAGTTCACTAACTCTTTTAATTGCCTGCCATACATATAACAACCGAGGCCTCTTCTATCCCACGTGACAGAGCTCTTGGTAGAGACCAGCAAGAACTCCATATTCACCTCTGTCTCCTCAGCAAAGAAACTAGAATTAACATCAGCTGAATAAAACTTACAGGGATGAAAAATAATCTGGTGCTTAAAAATTCCTTATGTCATTTTTGACATTTCCATAAATACTGCTCAAAGAGTTAATTGTGCTGAAATAAACATTAGCATAATGCCTAAGGATACAATTTTTTTACCTGGCCATGGAGTATTGGCAGCATAGACAATGAATCTAAACTGTAGAATAATTCATTAGGAAATATGCAGTAGCTGTGGCAAGATTTACTACAAATATACTTGAAGTGTTTTTAAAAATTAATATTATGCTGCTATGCTTGGCTTAATTAGCTCTCTTCTTCATTTACAAAGCATATCTGTCTGGTTTATGAACTCAGTCTCTATTCCCCATTCTGGAAAACCTGTTTAATTAAAGTTTTAACTACTGCATAAGTTTTAGACACAGTACAATGACTTTTATTACCATAAGCCTAAATCCTTATTTTAAATATGATCATATCTACATATATTATATCAGAAGTATGACAAGACATGCTCCTGAGTATACTCACAATACCAGTCCTTTTCATTATATGTGCCCTCTATTTCCATCATGCTGCACATAAGCAATTTTGGGGGTTTTGCACAAGCAGTTGGATTGTGATTAATTTAGCCAATCAATGAGTCAGTTCTCCTAAATCCTTTTAAACTCACCTTCCATTTTTTTTGGCATATACCTCTTTCTAGCCTGTTCAGTGAATTCCTCATCCCTTATTCTGTTTTTATCTCTTTTATAGGTCCATCACTTATTAGACTCCCACTTCTAGAGGTGACTCTACTTTGGTTTTCAACTACAGCAAATCCTATCACAGCCTTTTCAGCATTTATCACTTCCTCACATTGATGCTATTATAATCATTAAATATTAATTTTGTTATACATACAAAAAATAGAAACACAGCCATTAGACACGCTAGCTGGGATCTATCTGAAGTTCTAGAAATGCATTACATACAGATCATAACCTTTTTTTGGCTGCATATTAAAAACCTCATGGCACAATGGTCAGTGAACAGAAACTGTTTGTGCAATCACTGCCTACAGTAAAGCAAAAAATATTTCTTGTCTTCTTGCACATGGATGCTGGAGACTCTACTTAATGACTTGTCACCCATTATACCCAAAATACACTACAGTTTCATCACACAATTTACTCCAGAGAAGCAGAATGTCAACAATAGTCAGTTCTACAATAATTTAAAAAGATAATAGTAATTTTCCCTCCTGTTCTCATTTGAATCTCATAACCACTGGGGTGATCAATTTCAAAACCTTATTAGTTCTGCTGTTGTGAACTATTCAGGACATCAGATCAGTTTGCAGCACAAAACTATAGATGCAATCTTTTTAAATTAACAATTTACAATTAATATATCTGCCAGCATATATTTGTAAATTTTCCATAATAAAAAACACTATGTCAAAATTTTCAAATTAAAACATGGCAAATTATTTCATATGGCTGACAAAAAGTGCAGTAAAATAGGCAGGAGCACTAAAAAACTGTCAGGCTATAAATCTCATGAAGAAATGAAGCAAACAAATGGGAAAGTTCACACTATTTTTCCAAGTTAAAAAAAAAAAGTAATAGACAGCTAAAGCATCATCAGCTCATTCTGTGTAGAATTGTTTATTCATTTCTTCAGTCAATGGAAAAAATATGAAATGCATAATATCAACTTTGAAGAGATGATATTTTTTGTATTCTTTACATATAGTCTAATCTTACCAAAAAAATGTTTTCTTTACATATACTCTTATCCTTAAAAAAGAGTTTTAACCAGATTTTCATTTAGACTAAATTGGCCTATTTCTCTTAACATTAACAGAGCTGAAAATCACCATACCAGCTGAGGCTCGGATCCTCTGAGAGTCTGTTGAGATGATCCCAAAAGGCAGTGTCGGTGCATTTTAAGAAGTTACTGTGCTTCAGCTGGAGTTGGTAAGCAGACATGTGGTTCCTGTCAGCTCATTGCAATGACAAGTACGTGGTGTTCACTTAAGCTGCTTTTAGCAGTCCCAAAAGGGAGCCCAGGTGAAAGCATTGGAAATATGAGCATTTAGGAAGAACACTGGAGGCAAGTTTAGATTTATTTTTTTTTATGTACAGCATCAAAAGTGATGCAGCTGCTGTTGTTTTCCTGCACATGTGTGGAGATGGAAATTAATTTTATCATTAGACTGGAGTAGATCAGCTTAAATCAATCACATGAGCAGGTAGTATGTCCAGTTCTGGGGGATGGAGGGCAGGAGGGAAGAGGGGGAGTGTGTGTGTGTGTGTGTGTGTGTGTGTGTGTGTGTGTGTGTGTGTGTAAATGGAAGGGGATCAAGAAAAGCAGTACCTTTTAAAAACCACCACTTCAGTCATTTGCAGTTACCTGACCATTACTCAATTTGAAATGAACAGAAAGTCTGCTTAAATCTTTTGTCAAAGGAGACAAAGAAATTCAGATTGCAAACCCCACACATACACACACACTCCCCAAAAAAGTCATCATTTGGGACTCTAAAGCCAGAATAATGGTGCAGGTAATGATGCAGATAATAAAACTACCTTAGACTATCTCACAAGATGGTTTTCTACTCATTATGGTATGTGGATACAACACTTTCACGGTGTCACTGGCTGAGTTCAGCACACAAAATATATTGAAGCAAGACAGGGAGAGGACTTTTGCACTGCTTTAAAATGAAATAACCAGTAAGATTTATTCACATTATTCAGAGCAGTGTTTTGTTTCAGCATGTTTTTCCTCAAATTACAAACATAAGAATATGTCTGGTCCTAATACTGCTGGAGTTAATAAAAATTTTAGTTTCAATTTACAGGAGGAAAGTGCATGAATTTCCAGGTTTTGAACTTGTTTGCCTTACAGTACACCTAGAAAAATCTGTGCTGACAAATACATGAACTTATTGTTCATTTTCTGAGATGAGGAGCCCAGGGAGCTCAGTTAATATCTGTTCCACAAGCTTCTTATATAAGCATAAGCCTACAACAACATCTTTCATCCTGACTTTCTCATCTATAAAATGGGTTTAATACTCTTTCCTTCCTCCTACCCTCATCTTTGTTCTTGTCACAGTGAGCTTTTAATGCAGTACACGTAGATGAGCGCCAGAGTTGAAATGAAGCTAAGCTTATATCCACAAACTGCTTAAGCAGACATCTAAACACTAAGAAGATGCAGTTCTAAACTGTTCAGAAAAAAGAGCATTTTTCCTAAACTCACCCTTTATTCTGATGTCTAAATATGGATTTCAGGACCAAATTTCAAATGACTAATGACATCTGTATCCATAGGTTGCAAAACAAAACAATTTTTGAAAATTGAAATACATGAAGGCATTTTATTAACTATTGGATTTTTAAAGTATCAATGCATTTTAGTCTCTTGCTGCTCACTTTTTAAAAATCTTCATAAAGGCAACCTACTGAGCTTCCCATTGGGATGATTATACTTGTATGCATGTCTTTTCTAACCATCTGATGTCTTGGCAGCAAATCAACTTTGAGTGAAACAGAAATCGAATGTGTTTCTTAAAGAAAAATATCTATGAAAGACATGCTGTCGTAAATGAGATGACTACACTGCATTTGTTTAAGCTTCTAACAGAGAAAACATTCACCTAAATGTGAAGTAACACGTTTGAAAATTAGTCTTTGCTACTGTAGAATCATAGGATATGTCAGGTTGCAGGGCTCATCAGGAGGTCATCAGTCCAAACTCCTGCCAAAACCACAGTGAGCTGCAAGGTCCATTACTGAGGGCTTAATTCATTCAGGCTTTGCACAGCTCCAAAGACAGAGGCCACAGCTCCTGTGGCAGTAACCCCATTGCCTGACCATCCTCAAGGAGAAAGTTTTTGTTGATCTGGTCTGAACTTCTAAGCCCAGTGCACCCCGAGGCCTAGATCCACCTTCTTGCCAACCTCCCCATGAGTACTGGGGGCTTTCTGTTAGGTCACCCCAAAGCTTTCTCTTCTCCAGGCTAAACAAGTCCCATTGGGCCAACATCTCCTGGCAGGGCAACTACTGCAGCCCATGCTGAGCTTGAGGGCACAGGGCTCTTTGCTGTACTTGTTATGTATTACTTTTGTCTTTCTGTCCCAAAATGCACACTGAAATCTATGTGTGGTCTACGATGCCACAGTATTTTTCTTTCACTAAAACACTTGTGTGTATCACAGGCCTGGTCATAATGTCAAATTTCAGAAATCCAGCTTTCTGTACCTTTACTACTGTGCCTAAAGATCAACAGAACCTCTGAAATTCATTATGGATACAGAAAATCTTCATCGTGCATTTCTCAATTTGTTTTTCTGGGTTAAAGGTACTGCACCAATATACATTCCCATCATTTGCATTTACAGAAATGGAGTCCAGTCATGCAAGGACTCTGCATAAGGAAATGGAATAAAAATCAATGGAAACTCTATTTAGGAGACTAGTAAGAATACAATCAATTATAAAGGGTCATAACAAAGCAGTGCAGCTGAATGTAAAAGAAAACTTTCATTGGCTAAAAGAATTCCCATCAGTATGTACTGCCCAATAAACTGTGGAGATATATAAACTGGTGAGATATATTCTGTGCACATGGGCACAAAATAAGAATATTTTAGAGGATGAAGAGTTTTCATCTAAGGAATTTTGACTGCTACTATGTCCTTTAGATACATAAAGAACTAAGAACAATATGAAGACGACAGTCAAAATAAAAGATACTGCAAAATTTGTAATCTATGAGGACGGTGCTGTGTCTCTGTAGAGTACAACCTGTTCTCATTTCTGCAGATCTCCCACTCCTGTCAATGTGGATCTGACCACTCACAGATTTATATTCACAACCCAAAGACAGACACAGCAGACTTTGATGAAGAAGAGAATAGAACAGAGCCATAAACATACTCTGTGTGTCATCATCTACTGAGATTCCTAGATTTTAATGTGTTTTACTGATAATCCATTTTCCTATTCAGCCATTGCAAGCAGTACCTTGCTACATAAGCAGTACCTCAGAATAGTTACCAGGGGCCTATGTGCTGGGGGCAGTGAGGAAAGAGGGAACAAATGGAGTATTAGCACTAGTGAACATAAAATTTCTCCTGCGTGATTAAATGGCAAAGATTTGTATGTAATTCCTGCCAGGTGACTGCCCTGAAGATGCTGTGTACAGAGACATTCTTGTGCTCCGACACTGGCAAAAGTCTTGAGTTTTTCTGAAGGCTCCTCTGCTTTCTGGAGGCAGGCATGGATTTTTTGGTATAATCTAACACAAATTGTTATAAAGCAGTACGGTCTCTGTGTGAAGACAGCGCTTTTGTTGGAAAATCATTCCTGGACCTCAGTGGAAAAAAAAAGCAGCCATTATATCTGACAAATTTGAGTTGATTCAGTAATCAGATACAGTAAAACAAAAAAACCCCAAAACAATAAATACACCTTAATTACTATCTTTTTCACACTGAAAGGATATTCGATGCCACCAACACCAACTCTCTGAGAATAAAAAAAGCAACCAAACATCTGCATGGAGTAATGACAGTTCAAAGCTGAGAAGGTTCTTCAGTAAGTGGACAGAATGACCAGATTTTGAGTATAATTTAAGGAAGTATGGGATCTTTGATTGGAAGAAATATAACAGCCTGCATGAACTTGACAACAGGAGTACACAAAGTTAATAACAGTGACTGCTGCATTTAATAGCTACTGATGGGTGGGCTTTATTTCTATTAATTCTTTACCTTTTTTTTAAATCCCATTCTATTTCTTTCCTTCCTAACTTTCTGTGGCAATAGTTTCTAAACTTAATGATAAACCGTATAATAGAAGTTGAAAAGCTAATGCTGAAAATTTGGTTTAGACCTACAGCTTAATAAAATGATCTATGTCTGCACTGTCATGCTTTGAGAAACAAGGAGTATTTCCTTTTTCACATCTTCAGAGCAATTTTGCAAGATGCAACATGTAAACACACATTTTCCTGAAGCATTCAGTTCAGAACACTAACTCCTGAAGGGCCTAACAATATTCCCAGAATAACCTTTTTTTAAAAAATTACTTTTTCTAGAGGCTCACTAATCATTCATAATTCAGGTACGGTATTAAGAAGCAAACAAAGAGATGAAAAAAGCATAACTGGCACACCAAGCTCCTGCAGACCTGTGGAACTGTGACAGACAGGAGGAAAACAAATTAGTTCAGCAAGGTAGTGAATAGACTTAATTTCAAATTTTACTAGCTTAATACCAATTTTGGTTTCCTTTGCATAAACCATCATTTATTTTTGTTACTGAAAACATACCATAACTCATCTGTGAAAGATTACTATAGATTTTTGAATCACCAGTAATGCATTTAAGATAAATGAGTTAATAAGTTTTAATAAGTTTAATTTCAAGTTATTCCAAGTGTTTTATAATACCAACATTAATTTTTAACAAATTAGATTATATTGACTTTTAAAATAAGGCCTCCTTTGGAAGACTTATCATCTAAACAGTCTTCAGGAACTGATTTTCTACTTAAAGTTAATTCTCCTGTGAATCCATAGAAAACAAAACAAATCCTGATCTATGAGAGCTACACTTTGCAATATTGTCTGTATACAGGCTGACCTAGAGAGTCATTCACAAGGACTAACTGGGAATTTTTTTGTCCAGTCTTTGAATTCTTTTGAAGATGAAGTTGTACCAGCTTATCCAAATTATCCAAATCTGTTACAAGTTTGTGGCACGTACTATACGCTTTTGGTGATTTACAAGATACTACCAAACTCACTTCACCTGCACTAGCAACTGGACTGGAAACAGGAAGAGAAAACTGTAATGACAGCATTTTTATTTCAGAGAGTTTGTAGCATTTTGCAATGCCTCAAATCATATTTCAGAAGGTAAAATATTATGTAGTATAATGTCTGTCTACCTGAAAAATAGAAAATTAAAGGTGAAAATGGACCTATTATATAGACTTTTCATCTACACACCTTCTCAAAAACTCTAAGCCATTGTTACTTTAAAGGTTTCACTATTTTCATTTTATTAAATACTTTTAGAATTAAGATTTGAAAACCAGGATTTTTTTGCCATGGAGTCAACTCCTGAACTCAGGTCAAAATATAAGGGACCTTTCCTATGGCACTGATGGCACTGCCTGTTTAATCTTTCATCCCTTGCAGTAATTAACAAACAGTAACAGACAGTAAAATGCTAACATTGATAACATGAGAAAACACAGCTTTCTAGTATTATCCCTAATCATCCTCCAAATGGATCAGATAAAGATAATTCTTTCAGCACAACTACAGAATCACAGATCATAACAACTACAGAATCACAGATCATATTGCCTGTCACTCTTCTTATCTCAACCCATGGCAGTACTGTTTGTCTGATTTAACTGCAGCTGGAAACAAAATGCCACACAGCCACTTGCTCACTCCAACTCTCCCTGACAGGGAGTGTTGCAGCTTACACACTGAGTGTGACATTCCATGGTATGGGAAATCCCTTTGGCCAGTCTGGCTCAGCTGTCCTGGCCATGCTCCTTCCTGGATTGTTGTGCATCTTCTCACTGGCAAAGCATGGGAAACTGGAAAGTCCTTGACTGAGGGTAAGCACTACTCAGCAAAAACTGAAGTATCACTCTGTTATCAACATCATTCTCATTCTAAAGCAAAAAAATACAACACTGTACCAGCTATAGGAAGCAAATTAAAAACCTATCCCAGCCAAAACCAAGACATACAGCAAAAAGCCTTGGGACAATTGTCTCATCTTCAAATTAAAAAAAATAAAAAATTGCATTTCTGAATTACTGAGATTTCTATCAGTACTTCTGTCAATAATCTAACCAGGTTTACCACACACAAATGAGGATCATTATACAGTCTTCTGTGTCCATGAGTGATTCACTAACCTGCAGGCTCATCAGTATTCTGAACACAGTTGTGCCACACACCTTTGCCCATTTGGCCAGGAGCACCCATAAACGTTAATAAAAAGTTCCAAGTCTTAAGGAGTTTGAATGTAAAGTATAGTTAATTTCCTAAATTTATGATATTAAATGTCTTTTTTTTATCAAAATCAACATTCAGTTTCCAAAATTACAGCAAATATGTTAATAATATAGAACAATGTAAAGTAACCCTTGAAGTTACCTTATCTTTCTGATATTGCCACAGAAATGAATACTGAAACATGAATAACATTCTTATCACTTAAATGAATTACAGAAATAATATCAATAGCAGCAAGAAATAAGTACCTTCTTAAGGACACAGGTCAACAAAATACAGTACACACACTACTCCTCTATCTTTAGCTCTTGAAAGTGATAGCTAGTTTCAGCAGTAGATGTCTGCAGTTTTTGGACATCAAATTATCTTCTTTGTGCCTGTTATTTTAGATATTTTGCTTCAACAGAGAGGTAAGAATCTATTTTGATTTCTCAAACTGAGATAATTCAGAAATTTTCAATAAAAAATATTGTACTGACTCCAAGAGAAAAAAAAAATACATAGACATATTCCACAGTGCACATACTATTAACTAGGGCCCACTGAGACCAAATTCAAACCCTGTCAAGTACTTCTTAAGTAGTCACTACACCAGAGCAAGAATCATTATCTAAATGAATAGAGTCACAGTCTGCCATACAGTCTGAGATCTCCCAGGGTCATTCACATCTTGTATGGGAAACTGGGGATTTACCCTCTGTGCATATTTGATTCTGTACCTGGGAAAGAGAAACCTTTTCAAGCAAGAGTTTTCTTCAAAATAATACTGTTTCCATAAAAACTTTTTTATTTACATCTAATGGTAATTTATTTCCATCCAGCCCCAGTAGGAAGCTCCAGCTCTCAGAGTAAGCCAAGTCTTAAAGTACTCTAGAGTCTATTCTTGCTACAATGTTTCTTTTCCTGATAGAATAATTTACTCAAAATCAGTTGCACCATATTCCCTACAGATATGTACACACTGCAGTGAAGACAGTAGTCTGTGAGGGTTCTTTGTCTCAAAAATAAAATAAATAAATTACAATAAAATGAAATGAAATAAAATACCAAACATGAGATCCTGAAACAAACAAATAAATAAACAAAAGCCTAAAAAACACCTACTTTTACTTGCCCATCCCAGTGCAAAACAGGAGCTGGAGTTTCTAAATTAAAAATCACAGCCCTATAATCTCATTGGAAGCTGCTGTACAATTACCTGCCCTGATTTGTGGCAGAGATATTCTCAGAAACAATCATTATTTGTACCCATGTACATTTCACGAGAGAGTGAATAGTTTTGTGTAGCATTTCTCCTCTCATTAAAAAAGAGACAGGTACAACGCTGACATCCTTGTTAGTAATAGACAGAAAATGCTAGAAAGTACTCGTTGTCTAGGATACTGATTTAAAATATACTAAAAAGCTGCACTATTCCAATAAAGACTCTGAGAACTAAGGCTTAAAATACTTACTTGATAATGTCTCCTTCAAGAGCAATCACTCGTTTAATGATCTTCTGTTCAGGATTTCTAGGAGACCTGAGACAGGGGATAAGGTTACACAATCAGTAACATTCTCATTGTTTTAGGAAAATGAAAGAAATAGACACTATGAAAGCCATTAGAAGATTGCATCTTCTCCTTGAGTGAGCATCAATCACTTTGCTCCACGGTGAAGCTCCTGCAATCCCTGTCATTGCAAACCACCACTGAAAAGTGATGATCTGTTTACAAACAGCACAACAACCAACATGCCTTTTATTATGAAAAATACACTTCACAACATTAAAAGTAAAGCATCCCACTACCAATGAGGAGGGTACCTTTGCAAATAGATTAATGTATTAAAACCCGAATTCCCCATAATTTGTGGGGAAAATGTGTTAAACATTTCTGTCATTCAATCAATTTGGGAGAAAAAAAAAAGTCTTCCTATGTTATATTAATATCTATCCCTAATTTAGGTAAGGCTTGCCTAGGGAATTGTGGAGGCTTAAAAATAAAAGTTGCAAAACTTTCTGAAATTTGCAGCTTCCAGATGCATTGTTTTCAATTATTTTCCCATGGCATCTTTCATTGAGTATTTTCTGATGACACATGACATAATAGTATGAGAAAACAAAGACGAACTTGCATGTTCAGCCTGAATATTCCAACTACCTGGACACATATTATTAGATAGACTATTAAAAGTGTTATTCTACTGTAGTTTTGACAGGTCAATGTAGATATTTACATTATATGTAAATATATGCACCACATATTTTCTTTATACATTAACTCTTTTCTTCTACTCTTCACTTTTAATTATCTAACTATGCAAACTTATTAGAATATCTTAATGTAATTAAAAAAAAATTATTTGCTGCTTGTACATAGAAAAGTCAGGGAAGGAACAAACTGCTTCTATTTTCTGTTGATGCTTGGGTTCTCACTGTTAAGGTTTCAAGTAAAGTCTGCTAGACACACCACCGACAGAAGTGTATATTACAGTTTTCATGGCTAAAACCATCTTTGAGCTCATCTCTGGTCAAATGGTAACATGCTAAGATTACACTTCTTTAAAAAGCAAAGCTGAGCTAAGTCTGGACAAAAAGCTTGCCCACACGGCTGCATGACTAAAGGCATTTGAGGTTCACTTCCAGTTCCAATAGTTAAAAAGAAAAATGGGTTGAGAGCTATGGGTTTTTGGTTTTCTTTTATACCAAAAAAATTTCCAAATATTTTAGAATTAGTTTGGGGTTTTAGTATTTTTTCCTGTGTGTGCGTGTCAATACATTTGAAATAAATTTCTCTTTCAAAGTAATGAAATCAAATTCAAGAAGACTAATTTTGAATTTCAAAATAAAAAATAGCTTCCCTTTACAGTTTACCAAGCCTGGAAAGATTATTTCCAACAAGCAATGAGGAACACTAAATATGAATAAAGACCATGTTTTCATCCCCTAGTCATCATTCAAATTTTCATATCATTATGTAATTTATAGTAATATTTTATTTAGCATTAATTTTACCTAAATTGCTGTATATTCCAGTTCAGCCTTGAATTTCACGTTCCTTCTTAAGGTAGGAACACACAGTTTTATCATATTTAATATGTCAATCTTGGGAAGAATTCATCAAGTTTCAGACACTCGTATCATTTAAAGATATGGAATATAATATCCACAGCACTTTCTGATGCTGGTCCTTGCAAGAAACACTTACTTCATTAAGCACTCATATGAGCATTGACCATGTCTTATTCTCAACCAAAGCCTATGTCTATGAAAAGACAACACACCTTTATTACAAGCTGTTATAAATTTAAAATATTTTTTTAAGTTACTTTACTGCTAATTTATTTAATTTTTAATCCATTTAAGCTCAGGTTGTAATACTTTCATGTAAAATTTAAGCAATGGAAATGATAATACATAATGATTGAATGAAAGCAAATATTATATTTGCTTTTTCAAAATTCTGTTCTAACACCTAACTTTCAAAGTAAGGTTCTCAGTAACTTCCCAGCAGGCATTTCCACTTGTATAGAATATATATATTGGTAATGCAATTACTGATCTCTCCTTTAGTTTTCTTTCATTGTGCAAAAATTTCTACTGACCTTGAAAAAACATCTCTCTAAATTTGAGGTATGAGTAAGCTGTTCTAAGAGTAGTTACTTTTTTGCTAGCAATGATATATTTAAACCAAACACATAATTTATCTGAAAATCTTCAAGGAATTCCTTTCAGATACTATTATGAAAGAGTAATATTTTTAATATTGGAAGCCAGAATATTTTTAAAATAAACTTCATAGTAACATTCTGATTGTAATTCATTAAAATAGCAAAGGGCTGATAAAAGACAGGTAAGCAGGCTCAAAGTGGCCAATAATATGGGCACTTTTAGACCAAGGATTTTCAAGAGCTGAGCAGAACAGTTTATTTTCAAGAGCCAGTGTGGAACCAGGAGGTAAGAGAGATTGGTTCTGAAGTGATGGATATTGATGCCTTCCTGAATGGTGTATAGCATTACACTGGGATTTCATTGATTATTGAAATCACAAAAACGTACAGGCCATTTCTGTCCTCTGTGTTCAACCCTGCAGAGAACAGTGTGGGATCACACTACTACAAAGCATGTTTCCCAGGAAAAACAGGAAAAATGATATAGCCAGCAGAAAAATCCACTTTGCACCAAGAGATTTTCAGAAAGAAATTATGACAATTCCCTGAAAGATTTCTCTTTACATATTTAGCAACTGAGTGTTTCAGTCAATATTACTCCTAAATGCTTCTCTTTGAACCATTTTATTATACTGAATAATTATTATAAACAAAAATATTTTTAATCTGCTTGTTTAATTTTTTCCCAGTTCATAACTAGCATCTAACATTCCATGTTTCTTTATGCAGATAGAGGATCCCATAACATATGTAATATCTAATTATATCATAGGTTATGACACAATTTCTATATTGTGGCAAAGAACACGCAATACAATGGAGGAAAAAAGTGTTCACACATTTTATTCTTGCTTTTGTTGTCATTCTTGTTATTAGTTTCTCTTGTACAGAATTACTGCATCCAATCCAGTACCAGGTTTAGCATCTGTGTTTAGTTTGGACCCACCAGTACAAGAAAGGTATTCAAAACTGAAAGGAAAAAGTGACAGCAAAATAATAGTAACAGAAGAGCACTGTAACAGCAGTGGCTAAGGAAATCAGGTTTGTACAGATCAGAAATTAGGCAAAGGGTACAATTACTGTGGTCATCTACCTAATGGCTGACTAGGAATTCAGAATTTTTGGAAACATACACAGCAGAGATTAGCAAACAGTGAGTTGCAGCAAGGGAAATTCCAGTGTTGCAGGTTGCCCTGAGAGGCTGAGAACTCAGAGCTCAATGGGACACAGCTCTGGGCAGTCTGACCCAAATTCAGTCTAACCTGTCTTGAGTGGCTGGTAAGATTAGACAGTCACTAGAGGTGCCTTAAGACAATTTATGTCTTATTTCTTATAAAAGAATTTATCTTTTTCACTTCTATAGCCTTTAGTCTTATTCAAGTGCATGAAGAATCAAGATGCTAATGTCTTAAAATACAAAATCTTTTGTCACGGATGCAAGCTCTGATGCTACAAGAGACCGCAGTGATCACTTTATTCATCTGCTGTAGCCCACAGATTATTTCTTTCTGTGTTTTTCTTCCAGTACCTAATTATATTATTAAGCATTTTTAAAGAATGTTATGATATCATGTCTCAACATTCTGAGTTGCAAGGAGACTAACACCCAGAGAAATTACTCCACAGTTTAATTATCCTTGCTATAAGGAAATTGCATCTGCATTCAAAATTGAATTTATCCTAGTTCAGTTTCAATTTCATGCCTTCTCCTCCAAGGCAGAAAACCCCTCAACATCTTATTTCTTCTTCATGAAGAAAGATTTGGGTACATCAGTTCTTAAATTTCTCTTGGATTCATCAGCTAGAATTGCCTAAATTTCTTAGCACACACATTTCCAATTCTGAGATCCCTTATTTCAAACTCCTCCATCATTTTCTTTTTCTTCTTAGCACACATGGGAATCTAGTGTTATTCAGCTTGGATTACTGTGCTTAGTAATCAATTAAGTAGAGAAACATGGCCTTATTTGCTGGCTCAATCAAAAAATTTCTTTCCTGTTTAACATTCCATTTATTTTTGTATAGTCAGGCAAAAAGCTCATCCTTTTCATCCTAGGAGCTGGGGTTGAAAAGACACAAAAATTGACAATTAACCCTTCTCTGAGTAAATTGCTTGCTAAAACAATTAAAAATAAAGTTTAGACCACTACTTGCACTCCACATTCCACAGAGCATGTTTGTGAACACCGACCATGTGTTTCACATCACGCTACTCTGTTTTTCCCTTCACTGCTTCCACACTTGGCCAATGATTACAAAGGCAATTGACAAAACCAGCACCTCCCTTTGGATGACACAGCAATCTGCTGGAAATATTACTGTTCACAAATGTGCCTCCAACCACATCCATACCTTCACAGCTGAACAGTTTGTTTGTAGTCTGATTAATGTCCCTCCATTAACTCCACAAAAGGCAAATTTCTTGATTGAAGCATAATGTGGCAGTAAAAAGAATGCTTAAAGAAATCAAATATCTATATTATAACCTGTATCAACATTTATATTTTGATATAAATTTGATATTTATATTTATCTAGCTGTTTTGTAATTTTACTGATAAAATATACCAGGTTTGCTTGACAAAATCTATTCCTGAATTAACACCTTTAAGTGTATTTTAGCTTCTACTAATAGAATGAGGAAAAAAAAAAAGTTATCATTTTGCTCAGGTACTTTGCTTTCTGGCCTAAAACTGGTTTACCTTTAGAGGAAGTGAAATAGATTAGATCAGCAGCTTTTTCAAACAGAAATATTATGCAGCAATTATATGCAATTTTGAGAATGTTAGCAGATAATGAGAACATTAATACGAGCTCCTCAAATTTTCCTGGATTTCCTTTGGCCTTATTTGAGGAAGCAGACCCAATCTTAATAAATACTAGTTTAGTGAAACATTTTGAATATTCATCATTTTTCAATCATAATTTAAAAAATAAATACTTAAAGACAGCAGTTGCACCAACTGGTTAGGCATAAGTTCTAGTGATGCTTGATTGGCTCAGCATCTCCAGTGCAAAACATCTACAAAGATATAATTAAAAATATGAGGAAAACTGCTTCTAGGAACATCCTGCGATTCCTAACTCTATTCTACTTTTAACACTTCTTAATCAAACCTCTTAAAAAGCAAAATCATTCACTGCCAAAAAAACGTTTTTACTGAAAGTAGTGTTTTATAATAATTATAGATTCCAAGCATGCACTGCTGGAAAGGTAGTGTTTTATTTTTCTTACATTTCAAACTATTTGTGTATAATCTACAGCAATTCTTACTTGAAATGTATTGGTGAATTCTGTACAACCTCTAAACAAAAATAACAATCTGAATAGAATACCTGCATAAAGCATCAGAAAAGAAGTCATGCACTTTGTTCTACAGCCATAGCTAGAGCAAGTAAACAATTCTCTCTAGCTCTGCACTTGGGAGTGTTCAAGAAACAAGTGAATGTGGCACCTGGTGCTGTGGCCTAGTCAGTAAGGTGGTATTCAGTCAAGGGTTGGACTCAATGACCTTGGAGGTCTTTTCCAATCTTAATGATTTAATGATTCTTGCATGTTTGTTGCTCCTTTCCCTTTCTAATGGGCTCCCATTCCTTTCCTTCTCTCTACATTCTGATTTTGTCCTGAGCTTTCAAGCAGATCAGGAAGTAAGTCTAAAGTGAAATGGTAGTTTCCATGTAAATAAACATCCACAATGTTATCTCCTGGTGCCAGACATTATTTAGCAGAGATCTCCTACACTAAAGATGGAGTTGGAGGGAAATTAATAAAGGTCTGCATAATTTCAAAACAACTGAGTCTTCCCTGGTATATCTACAGCATGCTGTAGAATTTCAACCTCGCTGTATGATGAGACAGCAGCAGCATCAGATTTTCAGTGTTTTTCATAGGTCTTGGAGGGATATTGCAAATAATTTAATCTTCAGATAACTATGGAATCTCCCCAGTATTAACTAGATGTACGATTCCTGTATGACAAAATTAAGAAATCTTTTCTAGACTTTGGATTAGGCAATTAAAACTGTATCTGAAAAACTTTCAGAATTACATACAAGACAAAGTAAAAAAAAAAAAATAGAATACATATCCATTAGAAATTACCATTTTTTAATTACATCTAGCTAGCTACAGTAAGGCAAGGAAAACAAAAAGGAGGACAACTGAAAACTCTAAACAAAATATCTCACAGCAATAAAACTGTTTGGTACTGCAAAACATGACAAGGGACTCTGAAAAATCTTTTAAAATACTACAGTAACTTGGAAGTACAGATACTAATTTGAAGTAAAATCACATTTAATTGTTCCTCAGCCTTCCAATCTAACCACTTTCAGGTTAAATGACTCAGCTGCTTGTAATGCAGGCTGTGTAATCACAACAGTTATGTGCACTTGACCTTCTTCCTGTTAACAGAGAGACTCAATTAATTACTTGCTGTTTTAACCGGCCATTTCACCTTATCTTCACCTTTTTCAAAAGGGTTGAGAAACTCTAACTTAACCTTTGACTTTGGAAGCATACACAGAAATATTTATCCACCAAATAGGAAGTTAGCCTGATCTAGGAATGAGAATACCTGTGTTTCTATGCTTAAGTCCAAAACAGTATTATATGCACTGTTTCATTAACCACCATGCTGTAGTGTAGGAGCCACATTTCATCTTTACCACAGCCCAAACATTCTAATCTGTAAATATTACTTACTAATAAAATATTACTTACTTCCATCGCAACAGACAACAGAGGGAAAGGCACAGAAAACTGCAAAATGTAATCAAATGCTTGAAAATAATTCTTCCTTGCCATATGGGATATCAGATAAAAACAACCTAATCTACACATTGCCTATTAAAATTATCAAAAAAATTACTGTATATGCTGTAATATGCACTTCTACACCTTCTTCCATTCTGGGATTAGACCTGTGTTCAGTGGCAACTCTTCCAAGCATACAAAATTAAATCATCAGTTGCTCACCCTAAAACGGCAATTGTTTCTATACACTACACATTGTGCAGCAATTTTCAATCATTATTCCTTTCTGATGGAGTGCCAGAAAACTTCTCTAGTTTTCTGAACACCACCACAACTATTTAAAAAAGTACTGGATGTATTTTTAGGTGTTAAAAACATCAGTGACCTAGGAACCAAAACATTATTTCTTTTGAGATAATAAACATTATGAAGTCTGGTTCTCATACTGTCTCTCCCGGAGACTAATTTTAGCATGTCCGACAGGATTAACAGTATATTTAGTTAAAAGAAATTATGACTCTAAAGAAGTCATAGTTTTTATCTATTTTGAAATCACCTAAACTCCATCAGAACATTGCTTTTTAAATTTCACTAATGCTGCTTCAAGCACCTGTTGTGAAAATCTCTTTCTTGATAATTCTAAGTAGCTGGATATATTTTCTCAAATGTAATCTCATCTACAGTCAAGAAACGAAGCCTTTCAGATGAGTTAAGTCTGTTATAGTCAGTGCACAGAATGTAACAATTAAAGTGGGATGAATCAGTCTTTGGAGGAGTCTCTCTCTCCTCAATGACTACAAAAGAAGACAGACATCAGCTCAGTCTAGCCATCTTAACCATTAAATGATTAAAGATAAACAGCTTAAAAAATATCTACCTTATAAGTATCTGTAGCAGATTTTGCTTTTCAAATAACACTGGAAAGCAAGTATTAACAGTGAGGTAAAGGAAAGACCAAAAATAATGTATACTTTTTATATAGTTGTAATATACCTTCTTAGTAAGAAATAGTTTAAGAGTAGAGACATGTCAATGTCAATCCACAGAAAACCAAACAAACCACCAATTTAAAGTTCCCTACTGAGGTCAATAGAAGTCCTGATTTCAGAATTATTCCTCTTTTTTTTCTTTTTTAAAGTAGTGCTGCATGAAATACAAATACCTTTTCTTCCATGTTTATGACAAACAAAATGAAAATCAATTATGTCCCTACTAGTAAAATGTCAAGACAGAAGTTTAACTAAGAAAAAATTTTGTATCTCTATCTCATGGTCATTAAAAAAAACCTGTCCATGAGATAGAATACTAAATACCTCCATGTTCTCACTAAGCACATTTATACATAAATTCTTTTCAGACTGTGCAGTGTTAACTTCACTGGAACTTATGCACAGTTATATCATAAAATAACATTTCAGAAATAGAGAGTGCTGCTAAGGATAACTGATTTCTATAGCTGAAAATCTAGTATATTTTGGTAATATAACACAGAAAAAAGTGAGAAACAACATTAACAAAACACAACTATAGAATATAATTTGCAGAAATACAAAATATCATTTGCAGAAGTTACAAGACACACTTAAAAAAAGAACATTAACAAGATTACTGGACACAGGTAAAACCTCTCAAAAAAAACCCACCAAAAACAACAACCTAAAGTCAGATTTTCTGCTTCAAAGCTTCTGCTTTTATTTTAGGTACAGAATTAACTGCAGGTGTCCATCCTGCAGATGACATCAAGCTGAATAAACCATAGATTGGCTTGGCTGCTTTAACAGAAATCCTTGTAGTAATAGAATTGATGGCGTGCTTTTGAGGATTTAGGAAATAGAAGCAATGGCAAGTTGAACAGGAAATATTTTTCCACATTATATTCCATCCCAAAATGTGATCTTCTGTGTCAGTAGGTCATTGAGCATTTTGCTCCATTTGGTACTAATTGCATTATCCTCTAATTGCATTATCCTCTACTTATGTGCTGCCACAGAAAGAAGAAAGGACCCTGCACAATAAGGGTATTGTTTTAAGAGAATTTGATCACTTGAGCAGGCATAAAGAACTTTGAGGAGTTTGTCAAGAATAAAACAGTGCACCATGTTGGTTTTGGCCATGAGATTTTTAGGATTATGAGCTGTAAGACATTTCTTCTCTTGTATGATGGCAAATAAATTTATTTAAAATATTAACAAAAGAAGATTAAATAAATAAGAAGTATCATCAACAGTGAACAGCATAAATTAGTAAAATATTTATATCTACAGGTGCTTCTTCCTCTTCCTACAAGCTCTTTACAGTGCTCCCCTTTGCCCTGAAGGACAATCTGCTCTCTCTGCACCAACTGTGCACACAGCTCAGGGCTTGGTCTGCTCGCTTGCTTCCCAGCTCTTCCCACGCTTCAGTCCCCTCTGCTTATTCCACCCAAAACGAATCCTTCAGTCTCAGGCAGCAGCAAACCCCATCCTGGCCCCATCCAGCCTGTCAAACCCAAACCTGTGTGACAGTTTCCCACAGAAAGTCCCTGGCACAGTTTTCTCTGAGGAAGTGATATGCTGCTCAGAATATTGCTAGATAAGGGAGAAACTGGCAGAAGAGACAAGGGAGGGGGAAAGATTAGACTAAGATTAGACTAAATTTTCCGGACACTTTTTTCACATTCTGAGGACTAATTCCTCTTTACCCTCTATCCATGGGACTAAAGCTCAAATAATTTATTTGTATTTTTTTTATTTTCACCTTTTTAAACTGTATCCATGAAGAACAAGGTGAATTCCAGTTTTACTAAAATTTGAAAATTTTGTGCCAGTCTTAAATTTCTTTTAACCCGTTGATCCACTGTTTTTTTTAAATGAAAATTTCTTATTTCTAAAAGTTTTACAGAACAAAAAAAAAGAGAAAGTCCTCTCACAGAAAACGATCAGAAAGACAGCAAAGTAAAATGCAAGCCAGAAGGACTAACGACACAAGCTTGTATGAGAAATTAGTATGGAAGAATAATTCTTTACTTTTCAGTGACTGGAAGTATTAGCAGTATTAGCAGCATGAAAATTTGGGAGGAAAAATATGCAAGATATGACCTGGGATTAACAAAACTTTTCAAAAATTCTACTGGATCTACGTCTGAATATTTTAAATATGTAGGTTACATATTATTCTGTATATTTCAGACAATCCTGACAAATTCTTAAGTGTGCTAACTGTCTCTGTTGACAGAGAATATCAGTTAGAAACACAGAAAGGTTAATTCAGCTAATTCAAACTTGGCATTGTTGCCTTTGCCATTCTAATTTTAAGCCTTTACATTTTCGTTAAAGGTGTATAGCCACAAGTTTGAAACACAGGCTTTCATGCATCTGGGGTTGAGAGAAGCTCTTTCACATCTTATTGTAAGAAAGCAAGAACAACAATACAAATTATTTGGGTTATGAAGAGCCAAAAAGAGTAAAAATTGAGAAATCATAGTTCTTTTCAACACTGGTGACTACAGAACCACAAAGCTAATTATTTAGAAGAGACTAATGTTATAATTTTGATTCTCCAAAGGTTAACCTACTACACATTCCTGATCAGTATTTGTTGCAGCCAAAAAGCAAAAGACATATACTGGAATGTATTTAAGCTGTATGATGTTTTGAGACACTAGCTGTATACTTCTGGCTCAAAATCTAAAGATAGCTTTTGCATATGTGCTTCAAATGACGCATCACTACAGAAACGGTTACTAACACGGTTCCTTAAAATTCAAGCTGGCAATATGTTTAGAAAGTAGGATAATGATAAGGCTGTCAGAGCCATAATGTTAGAAGTATAACCTTACTACTTTGAAAGAAGCTGTGCAAGAGTATAAAAAAGCATCTATGAGATTTTTTTTAAAGGATTTACAGAATTCAGAAACAGTGAGATTAAGTTAATTTTCTTTTTAACTGAATTGCAGTACTGAGACTTACTACTTATGTAACTCCCTGTAAATTCAAAGCACTAAGTGACTGACATTTGTGATTTGTGATGTTTGGTAAAAAGCTACCAGTATATTCATCTTTGCTATTAAAGTTTGATGTGCAGACAGTATAGAACTAAGTGTTACAAATGATTAATTGGAACATAATCAAATTGTTATTAAAAAATAATTGTCACATCTGAAACACTAGATATTTCTCTGCTTTGTGATCAGTTCAAGTTATCAAGATGAGCTGCCAGTAGCCAAACAACTAGTGACAGGTAAGGAGTGCTCAGCAGGCAAAGATGTTTATGGTACAAATTTGCCATATAAAACATAATGGGAATCCCTCTAATTCCTGCCTGTTTATCAGCTTGGAGGAGCAAAAAAATGAAAGCTGCTCTTCCATTAGATGTTCACAAGCATGTCTGTGCTAGGATTAGGCAGTATAAACTCTTTGAATGTGGTGAGAAGCAAATGCCCCTGATCCCCACAAAGACAAGCCAATTCATTCTCAGGGGTGGGGGACTCTGCACTGCTGGAACACTCACACAACTCTTTCCACAAAGGGCAACACTCACAGATGGGTCACTCTAGTCAATGCAATCACTGAAATAACAAATACTTGTTTGAACTTTCTTTATTATACTTCTGTTTCATAAAGAAAGTATGAGGAATTAGACATAAAACAAACAGTTGAAATACCTCCCATTTCATTATCATTATTCCATACCCAATATCATTACATGTTGTCCTTAACTGAGTGAGGAATGTACATTACACAAAATTCTATACAGACCTCTTTAATCTATTGATAATTAGACAACAGATTAACTGTGATGGCAATAAAGTCACTGCTGGATGAAAAAATATGGAGAATGATGGGGCTAATTTGTGCTCTTTTTCAGTTCCTATGCTTTAAAAGAAAATTCTGCATCATTTCAGGATTTTCATGTGGTATCTACAATGAAAAATACAGCATGACTACCTGCCCTGAATCTGAAGGCAAGACCTAAAGTAGATTTAAGGATAGGAATCTCAAAGAAAACTGACACAACCTGGCCTGAACTTCTGTAATGCAAGCAAGTTGTTCGTGGTTAAACTTCAGCTTTAATACATATGGCATCATTTTGGCTGAAATGGGTGACTTCATAGCTTATTCATCAGAGTTCATTCTTTCTTTGTTCAATATACTTTAGGGTCAATAAGGAAGCCTTAAGCCTGACTTCATACATGTGCAGGGTTACTATGTGCATGATAACAATGTCCCCGCCACATGAAGCTTCCTCTTACCTTCCTACAAAAATGGCATATGTAAAAAAGTCTGTTTTCTGGTTGATGGCAGTTATCCTTATAATTGCTACTAGTCAGCACCAACTATAAGACAAAGTCACTCTAACTTCTAGTAAAAGAAAGATAAAGATATTTTTTCCCTGTCAGGAGCTAAAGAGGAAAACACGGGTAGCTGCCATGAAACACCTATGTTGATAATGTACATGAGATTTCAGGTCATGAGATTTCACTCATGTAACTGGATATGGACTCTAATAACTTGTGATTGATTAATACACAACTTGGCACCCTACTTTCATTTGAAGATTCTACTGAGTGGTCACTTTCTATTGCAGTTTTGTTCCTCTGGTTAATCACAATTATCCTCTGAGTGTTAATAATATATTCACATTTGAAGTTGTCCAACATCCTTTAAATTTTTTTTCAAGATTAATCTTAATGTACAGAATAGGGTCAAATAGCAAAACTTCCAGTGCCCATCTTTATGCACAACAAACTGTATAATTTTAGAAGAGTTTCTCTCTCTCAAGACATAGATGAGAAACATTTAAAACTATTTTACATCCTGAGAGTAGTTAGCCAGTTCAAAGAAAGATGCAAGATCTTCTTTTCTTTTAAAAACTTACTCTGCTTTCACCATTGCTACTTTATGAATAATTTAATGCTGCCTGTTTTAAAACAATTAAACAGGGGAAAATAAACCTTGCAGTCCCCTCACATTATTTTCCGTAGTCATTCATCTTCATTTCTTTAAACTTTGTCTCTGCTTCTGCTCCACTAGCTTATATTAACTGGTGTAAACTTTGGGTGAACTAGAAATGGAAGCCAAAGGAAAACCTCGTTTAAAAAAAAAAAAAAAAATAAGAAAAAAAAGTGCAAAACACAAATTACAGTGTAAGCTAAAAATGGTGTAGCTTCTGTTTGTGTTAGTGGGAGAGGGAAATTGAGGAATAACAGATTTCTCTCTTGGCTTTCATGTTTTGGTACATTGAAATGGTTAATGTTCTTGAATTAAGAACATAGACATCTAAGTAGAAAATTTAAGATTTTAGATAGACTAATAGGAAGCCTGACTAACAACATATGACCCAAATAAACAATAAAGTATACAAGCATAAAGAAAAAACATATTATTTGACTCATTTGAACAGTCACATGAAAGGAGATACATAAAAATAGTTTTTTGACACCTAACAGCTGAGTTCTGGTCCATCCAGCAGACAGTTGGTTGAGTAAATAAATTTCTGCAATATTCTTGTTTGCCAGATCTCAGATCACATTGAGTCTTTTAAACACATTCTCAACTTTGGCTAGATGATCTGTAGTCCAGTGTTTGCAAAAGTCAATAGAGTTGTAACTATACTCAAAAAGGTAACAAAATATTTCAGATCTTATGAAAAGTCACAACCTACTTAAAAAAAATCTAAATATAAAGTAGAAAGTTTATGGATTGCATTTAACAGTACAGTGTTCCCTCAAGAACAATTTTGTAAGCTACAGTAACAGCTCCTAGTCATATTCTGAACAAAAATGTATTATTTCTTTTCTTAAAATATTAATGATAATAAGATGTTGGTTTTGGAGATAAAGTGAAAAGAGGAAAAAAAACTTGTGTAAACTAGAAATTTTAACACTAAGTTCATTTGTGAATGAGTTGTATATTGCTTGCAGGAGTTCAATAAGACTGCATACATTCCAGAAGAATTTTAGACTGTAAGTATCGTAATGAGACAGATGCAGTCTTCTCCCCAACTGTTGAATAAAAATTTCATTGCTCATGTAGTGGAGCAGAAAATGGGCGAATGAAATTAGAAAAACCTTCTCCATTTGAATATAACATGCCCTTAAATGCATAATAAATTTTGGAAAGAAAACTAGCCATATAAACACTAATGTGCACTGTGTATTTAATAGTTTTTATCAAGTATGGAAATGCAGTGCTTTACTCAATTGATCAGTTCATAATCATGCAAAAATTAGAAAGTACTAGCATAGTACAAGTGAAATGCTATAAAATGAGCAGTGGTACTAGATGCCCAACTTAAGATGCCTGAGGGCCTTGTTATTTTCTTGGTTAAAAGCTCCTTTACTACTTACTTTTGAGTGGGTCAAAAAAATCACAAGGTATATAGAAAAAATTTGATTTTGTCAACTGTCATCTATCTGAAGGACCACTAACAATGAGTTATATATAACTTGTAGGAGCTTATTCAGTCTTGCATTGGTGAATTGGCATGATCTCAGAATTTGTGCATTCAACATCAAAACAAGGATGAGATAGTTATTAGACCCCCAATTATCCAGAGATATAATCACCTTTTCCCTCAGGAAAAGGCAGAATCTCCTTCTAACACTTAGCAGACAAATACATTCTTTTCTTATAGGATGGATGTTGCTAGTCCTGATTCACAAATTTGACTCCCTGGCTTGACCTTATGGGACCTTCAGGTTCATGCCTGAAGACTTGTCTGGCAGGCTGGACACTCAGCTGCCCCAACCACATCTCTGGCCTTGTGCCACACTGCTTTTCATACAATCTCAAGTTGGAAGGGACCCATAAGGATCATCTACTCCAAATCCCTGCTCTCTGTGTGTCTAAAACTATATCACCCACAGATCTATTTCTGTGTGCTTCTCTCCAGCTTCTTGTTTGTACAAATACCAGGATTACCCTGTCTCAGTCTGGCAGTAGGTTACCACCTTGCTCCCTGGCTATCCAGATACCTCTGTAAGGCCTCTCTACCTCAGAGTCCACAGCTCCTCCAGGCTGCAGCATTACACATTCCCATACAAGAAATTCATACCTTCATTTGAGGGGACAGAGCACAGCCTTACATACCCTTTTAAAAGTAGCAATTGTAACATAAAGTACGTTCTGCAGGGGCTGCAGGCCTGTCCCCAAGGTCTGAGGCACTGCCCTGCCACCCAAGACACTGATCCCTGTGCCCCTTCTGTTCTTGCCTTTTCTGTTACTCCCTGAGGATGTGCAATTTCAGCTCTGTGCTGTCAGGCCACCCACTTAGCCAGAATGCCTTTGTCTTAATTCATATAGCTCTAAAGTGCTTCAAGGACCTGATTAGCAATGACAAAGTGGCTTCAACATAACTGAAATAAATTTTTAATTACTTTAGTTAAACAAATGCAAATTCCCCATTGCAGATGAGTTTAAACCAGTTTAACAAAGATCTAGTTCATTTCCATGCATGTTCTTGATTCTTCTTTTTTGCCGTCCCTTGAGGATGGCAAAAAAATGAAGGCTTCCATGTGTTGAGTAAAATGATTGCTTCCATAAGATCATTCCAAAAACTAGATGAGCAGCTCAGGGCAAGAAAGAAAATTGCTACTTTGAGCAGAAAAGAGGAAGTTTCACAGGTTTTGACATCTCTTCGGGGCAATGAGCAACCACATGCTAAAATCTAGACTGTCAGTGAACAGGAGACTAAGCTTCACTAAACTGTGGGATGGAATGGATGCATGATGAACAGGACTGAAGGACAAAAATAGTTTTATCTTGCATGGCTAGAGAATTACAATGGGTGGTTTATAAAGTCATCAAACTTCTGGGAGAATTTACAAGCTTAGGCTGGAAATCAGTAACTAACAGCACTCACAAAACTAGTAACAAAGATTTTGGGGGATGGGGGTGGGTTGTGCTTCATTTCAAGCAGTAGTGTTTTGTTTTTAATTAATGCTAAGAGCAGCAACTACTGTACAGTGATAGCAATTTTTTTAATTGCTAGAACTCAATTTCTCATAACTTTCTGATTACGCTGAGACAAACACAGTCTTTAGTTAAATCTGTTTCGGCAATTCTGAGGTTTGGTTTCCTCTAGCTGGTGAGCAAAGATAAAGTGAACAACTTTACTAGAACCGAGAGGCTGTTATCTCCCAAGTGTAGTTTCCTATATGGCCATCACAGGGCATGATAATTATGGTAACAGCAGGGGAAGGGATGGGTCCTGAGAGCCTCCTGCACCAATGAGTTCATCATCATATGGGTAGTGCTTAACAACACTGCCTCAGATCACCAACCCACTCACTCCCTCAGCTACATTCCTGCTATTTTCAAGTACTCTGCTTCATTAGACCTTAAAAGGACTCTGATTGCAGACCACAGTTGGGAAGTGGTTATGCTCTTTTTCTCTCCTCTGTAATTAATACAAGTCTGTAGAATCTTACTCTCACATTTCCAAAGTAGTTCCACTTCTGTTTACTTTTTTTCTAAGACAAGAGCAATTCACGTCTTCTCTAACTTGAGTTGACATTCAGATTGGGTTCCATCTCCCCTTGTAAGTGGGAATGGGGATATTTTTACAGTATTTACTGTAACACTTAACGGCCAATGTGGCCACAGGTGATTTAGCAGATTACAGAAGGCAATGAGACACTTATAAATACATTTTCTCACTTTGAATTATACTTGCTGAAGGAAAATCCTGCAGGAACAAACAGTTTTGACAGATAACATATATATAATATCCTACTGCACAAACCTATTGTTTACACCATGGATTTTTTGAAAGTTGAAAAAACACGTAAAGATATTTACTGGTTTTAAGTTTTTGCAAAATACAGACTATTAAGCTACATTTAAATACTTAAAGAAAATAATCACTTCATTAAAAAAAATTATCATTGAAATTGAAATTTCAGAGATGCCTGCAATTAACCACATAGGAGCTCACTTGGAAAGTAGACCAAGTACACTTTTCACAATGTATTCAACTGTGCAAGTGCTAGTAACTCTGTCTCTCTTCCAGAAAAGGTACAATCATGTAAATAGGCCCACTGACATCTGGACTGAGGAATGATCTCCATATTCAAGAATAAATGATATCCTGTCCTGACAATTGTCTTTCTGGGAATTACCTATCTGATCCCCAAAACAAGCATGAAGGTAGAGTACCAGCACACCAACCCATTCCTACTCTGGAGTGAGGAAAATATTGAATTCTGACCAAGTAATTCCTTAAAGTGAAAGGGAGAAGTGACATCTCAAAAGAAGTCATATTACCTCTCCTTGCTCACTGAAGCTTATTACAAGGTTTCTGACAATTTTTTTTTTGTTTCCATAGTTTCACGGCAGTAAAACTATTTATTTTTTTCCACATACTGGCAACTGCCTATATTTTTCCTCTTTGCAAAGATGCTATTTACTGAGACCCTCCATTCAACTTAGCTTTCTTCGAATTTTGAGGTACAGTGAGATTCTGTTAGGTAGAATGGGAAACAAAAGGACACACTAGAAATCAACAACCACCAAAAAGTTATTTTGTAATACTGAAAATATTCAAAACTGAAATTTCAACTTGAAAGTATTTTAACAGCTTATAAAATCACCAGAATGCACAAACATAATTAGCGATAATACAAAGAAAAAATAATATCTTCAGTTTTGTTAATTATAAGGGGATCAAGAAGAATGACAATGGGAATTTTGCCTCTATTCCTGAGCAATTAGCTGCTCTGAAAAAAAACCCAAGATAAACAGCATGAAATTGCAGAGACTACCTATTGTGAACTTTGGCTACTCAATTCCAAATAAGCAGCTTTTTACTATTAATGCTACATATCAAGGATAATTTTCTCGCCTCTACAAAAAAAAAAATAAAACCAAGATGGTATTCTTTTCTAGGACAGAGCAAACTAATAAAAAATAAGTTAGAGTACTTAGTTAACCTCTCATGGAAATAAATGTTGGAAAAACTTGCACTCATTAAGCCAAGACAAAAACCAAGCCTGCTGTTTGAAATCCTAATGACTATAACAAGAAAAACTGTAAATAGCTATTGAACTATAACCTATAGATCTTGTCTTCAAGTGTGGCTCAAGATTTGAAGTTTAACCAACCAACTCATGAATTTTAGATTATGTTACAGGAATTATTTTTTTTTCCTATTATGTTTACCTTTGCAATCAGAAACTGAAAGGCAGTTTTCAAGACAAATTTTGAGAAAAAAAAATCATAGCAGTCCTGATGCAGACTTCATTGAAAGGACATAGAGATAATTTTAAATGCTGTCTGTTCCAAAGAAGAGAGTTTTAGACCTCCTGGAGATCTACTTGAAAAATCCACAGACAAGCAAATGACACTTTATTAATTTTCAAAACATAATGGAAATACAGCAATATGTCGTAGCATTTGAAACCACAGACTTGCATGTTAGTAATAAGTAGGGGAATTATTCCTTCATTATTACTGTAAGTGTGGTATGGATGTTTTATTGTCATCCAACAACATTTCAAGTAAAATATCTTTCAGACAATCTGTTTTCACCAATGTATTTAAGAATAAATTTGAATAAAACAAATATGTTCTTTTTCTGCAAAATAACTTCTGTCATTGCACCTTTCTATTAGTTAATTGTATTTCTAAATGTCTTGGAAAGAGTTTCATAGTATACAGTAGATTCATGAGGCAGCTCTAATAAGATCAGTCATACATTTGTTTACATGAGAAGTTCATTCAAAAGCATCAAAATTTTAAGACAATATAAAGAGATTTAGGATTAAGGCATATATTCAAGCTTACCACTACTTTTTATATTTATTCAGATTACCAGTTTCACAGTGAATGTATTGGTGTTGTCCTTGTATGTCACTCGCATACATTACCCAGAGTTAAAGTAATTTGGCTTACATCCAGCTACATATCACAAACTTAAAATTATCACTCTCTTGATGAATATTCAACATATCAGAAAAGAAATAAAAAATGAAAGATAATTATAAGAAAATTGTTGCTACTTGAGCTTTAACCTAACATTGGTGTTATCCAAGAATTGCTGCTTTTTTCTATTCACAGATAATAATCTCTGCGCTAATAGCAAATAATACAGAAATAAATCTTCTACATAAACCAAACAACTACTGAATGATAACTTGCAAGCCATGCCCACGAAAAGCTGTAAGTGAATTTTTAAGATTAAATCAATGAAAATTCATTGAATCAATTTTTAAAACAATCAAAAAAGCTGAAAACACTGTGACTAGCAAAAAGAAACTGAGAACAAAGAAACAGTCTCTCATGAACTCTGAGGAAAACCAAAAAGGTTTTCAGTAAATACTTTGTCAGTTAAATGCTTAATATATATAACAGCAATTAAGGAAAACAACAATAAGCTCTGTTAGCCTACTCTGTACTTAATTCAAATAGTTGAAATGTGTTAATGTGTGAATTTACTAAAAAGAACAAATATTAGTGACATTCAGACAGAGAAGTAAAGAAAATGTAACTTATTTGTTCTTTGGATACCCCTGAGATTTGGTACATTACAGAGGCTAGAATTTTGAATACAAGAATGTCAAATACAGTGTCTGTTTCAGATAAAAATCACATGAAAGGGTCTCATGGAATACCATCACCACTACTGGTAAGACATTTGATTCCTGAAACATCTAAAATGCAAGTTGCTGCAGGTTCAGGCCTAAGCCCATCTCCTAAAAAACAAAACCCAGAGAAGGAGACTGCTATCAATTTTTTATATAATTTTTTCTATATTTAAGCTTCTTAAACAAAGGGTTCAGAAACAATTTTTATCCTGAAGATCTCTGGTTACTTTTATATGCAGTAATATTCTGGTGAAAGAAATGTAAGGACTACTACAACTAAGAAACATCACTGGTGTTTTCACCATTTCACCAACTTTAAAATATCTTTAGCAGACTAAAACTCTACACATATTCCTTTACTGTTTATAGCTAGAATTTGTGTGCTGTTCATTGTGTTGGTTTCTTTATTGTTTTATTATTTTAATAATAGTACATATTTCTGAAGGATTGAGGAAAACATGTGGCTTCTTCAGTTTACTCCTCTAATTTCTGATAATGAATTTAACACAGGTGAGTAGGGAATAAACACTTAAAGGTAACAAATAAAGAAAAATAATTCTAATTTTTTTACCACTGTGTGTAATATTTTTAGATATATTCAAAGTTTTGTGTTTAATATAGTAAAAATAAGTGAAAAAACTGAAAGTGGTATCTATGCACAGAACCAACATCTTTATCAAAACAAGCCAGTGATGACTCAAGGATTACCTCCTACACAATTTAAATTAATTTTCTTGAGTAATTACATCTAAGTATTATTCTTCCCTTTCTCAGCATCTTGACGTCTTTTCCTTGTAAAAGAAGAGAGAAAGATTAAGTCCTAAGTACCAAAACACTAACATTTTAATCAGAAAAACCACACTTGTGATACTGTGATGTGCAAAGCAACAAATGAGTTGGCCTTTGATGATGCTTGTGGGTCCCTTCTGACTCAGGATACTCTAAGATGCCATGAAAAAATTAGGCTGTCATAAAGATTTCTACCAAAAATCTACTTAGCTTGAGACTCAGCATTTACTGTTATTATAGGCTTGTAAAGGGAGTATTATTGTCTTTTCATCTAGTTTGCCTCATTTATTAATTTTCTTTCACTTCTGATTCTTTAGGAGTATTCACCGTTACTACCATATTAGCTATTACAATGTCATTTATTACCTGAACTGATCATCACATTTAGTAAGTATATCAGTTCATAAGCAGCATTTACCTATTAAAATTCTGATACATATCATCTAATACTACATATTTCATATAATAGAACTGTCAAATTACTGGGCACTCAGAAGTGGAGATCATACAGTTTGCAAAGTGATTTTAGTAGTGCTATTTCAGATGTACCCTTCATAAGAAGAGTACAAATGTACTAAATATATATATTTATAGGAATTTTCTGGTTTTATCATTTTCTAAGTAAAACTCTGACTGTCATTTAGAGATGATTACAGGTTTAAATATATTTTTTGTTAAATTCTCTGATGGTTAATCAAGGAAATGGAGTTGGCCACATTTAATTTGGGTTCAATCAGTTTGGCTTCATGAGTTACTGATTCGTCAGTTTATTTACATAGAAACTCCATTTTATTCCGGTGTCTAAAATCCCTTTGTCTAACTCTCCGTCCTGACTTCTTACATGAATGAAGAGGTATCTTTTGTGGATACAGATAACCAACTTTTCCATGTCATGCTCCAGGCTAGGAGATAATATGAGTGCCCCTTGGAATCTCTCTCAGAGCAGGGCTAGAAGTTAGATTACACTAATTTACAACACACAAGCCCCCACATTGGTGTATACAGTTTAATAGAAATCCCACATTCTAATGAAACACCTATTTTTCTGTTGATAAGAACTAAAAAATTCTGCTTGTCTTGATAACACAGGGAGGAAAATCTTCCATCTTATTTTCCACTATACCCTGATTGCTACACACCTCTTAGGATATGTATCTTTTTAAAGGATGAAAATTGAAAGGTGGCAGCATTCATAAATATTTTGACACACAAATATGTTAAGGGTCTTGTTCTTACAGGATTTTGCAAAGGTAACATGAATGAGTGAATGCATGAATACAAAAGACTAACATGTAATACTGGCCAAATAATGCAATTATACAACCAGGAATACTGTAATTAAGTTTGCTTAAAATAAACATATATTTTATTTTCAATTTTGGAAAACTCAACAAACTTCCTAATCAATGTGCCCAACCAAGTTTGAAGTAATATATTCTATTTTTAGCAAAAAAACCTATTCTCACGGCAAAAAATAAAGGTAGTGTATATTCAATTTTACATTTCATTGGGGCAGTACACAAAGCTGACATAATTAAAATCAATCAATGCATAGTGCTAATTTTAAATATTGTTTTATACCTTACATTTTTATGTTAAATAATGTATACAAATATGATGAAATGTCACTGTTTTCTGGAAACTTCAAAGAATCTACAAGTTTCTTGTTAAACTGAACATACAATCACTCAGCAGAAGCATGAACCACATGCCTTTACTGAGACTCACTTTATATTCTCCTCTCTAGTCCTTTATATTCTCCTTTCTACCCACTGACCCCCTATCTCCCTACAGTACACTCACTGTCCATGGCTTCCACCACTTTTCCACCATCACACTGTGATCCTTTCTCTTAATTTTCCTTCAGAACACATCTAGATCTCTCATTCTCCTTCAAGCTCCAGTAATACCTCCTCTAAACATGCCTTTCTGCACCCAACTTATTCCTGATACCATAATACCTCTGAATAACACCTCTGCTGCAGTTGTACCACCTGACAGCTATCCAGAACATTTGCATATTTTATTTTTCCAAATTCTTATCAGGTCTAAAGACACAAACCTTACAGTGAGATAGAACTTCTTTACTTGTCTTACCACTGTCAGAACAGATGGTGAGGAAGATATGTAAATTGAATCATCTTCCTAACCTCCCCACATATTTGTCATTTCCTTGCTGACCCACTGCAGCTCATCTCCAAATCCACCACTTTCCCAAAAACTGTCAACACACTTGATCTTCTCAAGAAGACCACCCTTGCTTCTCCAGTTTTGCTGCTGTGCCCTGTTAGCTTGTTTCAACACAAGATCATACAGCCCGTGTCTATTACCTACTTCACCCTCAAGTGCGATAAAGTTTGAGTATTTTCTTCAAAACAACTTCTCCTTTTGAGATACTCTCTACTTCTGTTATGTCTGGAAATTCACACTTTCAGAACTCCCAGCTGCACACTCAGCATCACATGTCCCATTTGCTGCTGCATCAGTTTCTCTGCCCTTAGCAAATGCAATCTTGTTCCACTCATACCCACTCAGAATGTTGCTCCAAAAATTATTGTCCTACTTTGTCACTTAGATCATGTCAATGCTGTCCCTGCTATATTGTAGCAAGCAGACTACTGCTCTACATTTTATAGGTCCTCAAAATAGGTACAAGAACCATCAGGTTAGCATATATGTAGTGTTAGAGGGGTATGGCTGGACAGCAGGGGAAAATCTTCTGAGTTTTGTGATCTGGGTCGCTGCATGCTGACTCAGTTTGAACTCTCTCAAATATTTTCCCTCCCCAAAAACAACTGCTATGCCAGGAAGAGAAACTTCTGCAATCCTGGATGGGGTTCTTCCTACAGCCACTCTCTCTAAAACACAGACCTCAGATGTGAACAATAAGAGATGAAAACTTTTAAGGATACAGAGGGCACATGCAGGTCACTTATGAAACCTTGGGGCTCAGCTGGGGCAAAAACAGGGGTTTAGGAGCTGAGAGGGAGAGGAGTTAGGGCTGCTGTTAGATACCAGTTTAAGAAGCCTGCACAAGGTGACAGTGAAATGCAAAACTATTTTCAAAAGACTGGGAGCACTAGTCCAGCATCCACACGTCATCAGAAAATTGTAAAAGGCTTTCACGTTTTTAAAACGCAGGAAGTTACTGAGCTAGTCAATTCTAAGATGAGTCATGGGTTTCAGTCCATGTGCGACGTCTAAGTGTTCTGGTTGCAGTTGACTCTGACAGGGTCCAAGTGGACATTTGAAGAAAAATAGAATTGTTCAGTCAAAGTCAGGCAAACTTCAAAAATATCTTAAGGAAAATCTGTTCTACATACATGCAGCACTCTCAGTGCAAACTGAAAATTATATTGTTTGTGTGCAATGCTGCAGGCATCGAAGAGATATTAAAAATAAGTTCTGGACTATATTTGTGTACTGTGTCACTGCTGTCAGGCAATAATTATTTTTTTAAAAATGTTATTTTACCTGTATAGAGAATTGAGAAATAAGTTCTTTATATCATCATGCCCTTTATTAAGCCAAACTAGCCATAGGCTGACAGGCAATTTTCCTCTAATTGGTCAGTTATAGATTTAACCATACTGTCATGGCTCTAGCTTCTGTAGATGAGTATTCAAGACATTTTCCACAGATGTGAGCAGCAAAGAGAAGAACTACATGTACCTTTTGAGGAAGGCTAGATCCAGTACAACATAAAATAATTCATATAAAAACAAGAGCCTATCACAACAGTTTCTTTCAATAGAGAAAAAAAGGTACTCATGTCCCCTTAAGATTTTTTCAATAGAAAAATTACTACTGTTAAAAGTCCACATCATTAAAATAGATGTCCTTAAAAATATTATACAAGTTATTAAAATTGTTGGGTTTAAAAACTCGTCAGTAATTACCAGCTTGTTTGCAATTAAAGATGTACCAAGCTTATTTATTACAGTTTATAAACTACACGTTTGCAGTGTTGTCCTAAAAAGCACAGCAAAAAAAAATTTTTTTTTTCCTTTCACACCTATGCAAGATGAACATACATCCCAGAAGAACAAAAAAGCAGCAGAATAAAACGTGGCATAATTGTCTGTCAAGGTGACTACAAGTCATCACCATGCTGCAGATGTGAAAGAGACCTGTGTAACCTATTTGCAGTAAAGAACAGAAAGTACCACTTTGCTACCACATACACATCCAGCTGTCATGACGGGAAAGGTAATACATGACAAGGAAAGGCAACAGCGAGACTGAAGGTTACACTAATTTCAAAAAAAAACAACTAACGGAATTTGGTTTGTCTAATAAAGCAAAAACAGGAGACTATATGACATTATATACACTAGGGGGCAGAAATTTAAGCAAAAAGTGAAAATAAGTGTTTAGTGCTTTAAGTACCATAAGGATAGAAAATGTTAGAAATTACAAAAAAGATACTTATCCTGGGATTAGACAGATTTTCATTTTAAATTTTTCATTCATTTCCAAAGAAGAGGCCTCACATACAAGAAAAAACCCAAAACACCTAACCTATTACAGAATTCTATTACAGGATAGAACTTGAGAATTTTTTGAAGTACATGATGTTGATCCTGGACATAGCCAGAAACAATTTTTTGTGGAGCAAAGGGTCTATTTAGCCTCCTTTTCCTACATGTGTGAAGAGCAAACTTCATACTATTGCCCTAGAAATGCCAGAACATTACTGATCAACACACTTTGTGATAGTACTAAATTGTATTCACTCTCATCACTTCCTCGGAAATGCAGATAGCGTTATTTGATGAGCACAGCTTCAGCTTCTCTAAATGCTCTATTCAGACAGGAACTTAAGGAAGAATATCTGGTTATTTCATCAAATAGTAGTTCATCTGCTGGATTCTCAGATAAGAGAAAATCAGCTGAAATATTCTCCATTTTGAGAAGTGGAAGCAAGTTTGATACAGCTGGCATCTCATGTAGCAAACACACAAATAATGAACTAGATACGACTGTCACTCCTGAGTCACCACTGTACACTTCCCATGTATTTTTAGACACCGCTGATTTGCGATATGGTAACTTACATACTGCAAGTCACAGAGATAGCTGTAGTATCTTCCTGTAATCTAATCACATTGGCAAACTGCAAAACCTTTACCAACATTGATGAGCAGTTATACTTGTCTGCCAAGTGAAATCAATCTCTGCTGAGAATGAGCACTCACCATAGTACAAACACTACATCTGAACACAGTCCTGCAACTGCAGTAATAATCTGTCCTGTGCTTTCAAGCAAACAAATAAACACCAATATAATAATAATCACCAAACTTCTAATGTTTTTGCCTGGGGTTTTTTTGTGTTTTTTTTTTTTTTATTTTATTACTGTTTGTCTTTTTAAATTAACATCAATTGAAGTGTGTGACAACAGGGGTGCTCTTCTGGTCCCGACTTTGAACTTAGACTTTCAGGAAAAATATAAGAAAAAAGTCTTACATATACTGTGAAAACAGATTGTTAACCCACTACTTTCATTAGTGAACATTTCCTCTCCCAGTCAGTGATTTTTAAATCAGTGAGGACACTGTCAAGTGAAGTCACGATATCTGCTTATTTCTTGACAAATAAGCATTTATGACTACGACTCTTCTAAAGGAAACCAGTATCATTGTTTAAAACAATGTTTTTAGGAACCTAGCAGAGGTAATTTCTAAAATTATGTTGATTTAAACAGTTTTCTTTCTTGATACTATCTTCAGTGTGATTTGACTGGATATTGAAGATGCTAATGTTCAATATTAATGTTGAAATTTCCGTATTTCATCATCTGCATGTGCTATTTCAGTTTCAATCTGAAGGAAATGGACATGAATTATACAAATGTAATATATGCAGACATCAATCTCACAGTGCACATTGTTTATCCTAATCAACATCACTATTGATATGCCCACACTTGTCAGCTTGGATATTTTTTACTGTCTTTAACCCTACTCCAGGTACCTCTTTATTACATCCCTGTCCTTTTCTACAGTGTATACCCCTATTAACATAATTTTATTTCCAGGATTAGGAAAATGCAGCATATATTGTATGGAGTCACACATGTGCTACCATGGGTCAGCTATTTTAATTCAGTCTATCACAAATTAATGTGACGTGCAAGACTGACAACAATTTTATTTCTTGGCCAGCAGCATACAGGGGTTACAAAATCTTAAATCTCACAATAACAGTGGAATGACACATGAACACAACCTCTGCCATTATGTTCTCTTTGGCAAGCTGTTACTAACTGAAAGAGGCCCAGTGGTTGTATAAGGGAATAAAGTTGGTATTAAGGCATATGGTTCCCCTTCAAGATCATGTACCGAAGCAGTATTTGGACTCTTTGCCCTATCAGATAGGCTACTAATAAAGCACTTGCAGAAATTAAACCACCCTCAAGGATTCACCCAATGGATCAAGGCAAACATACACACAATCTAACATTGGTGATGCTGTGAATAAATAAATACAACCTCCAGTGACATCAGTATTCCTTTATAAATATTACATTTACATACACACAGAAATTATGAAAATAAGCATGTATAGATGGTTAAAGGGTAAAATGTGAGTTGCACCTTTCAACTAGATTAATACAACAAACTGAAAGTATAGACAACCTCAACCTATAAAAGTGTTTTTCATTGTCCACTGTACTCTGCTCTGGCATGGCCCCCACCTTGAATGCTGTGTGCAGTTTTGGGAGCCACAATGTAAGACATTGAGCTATTGGAGAGTGTCCAAAGGAGGGCTACAAAGATGGTGAAGGGCCCTGAAGGGAAGCTGTAGGAGCAGCAGCTGAGGTCACTTGTTCTGCTCTGCTTGGAGAAGAGGAGACTGAGGGGAGACCTCACTGCTGTCACAACAAGTTGTGAGGGGAAGAGGAAGGGCAGACGCTGACCTCTTCTCCGTGGTGACCAATGATAGGACCTGAGGGAGTGGCCAGAAGTTGTGTCAGGGGAGGCTTAAGTTGGATGTTAGAAAGGGTTCTTGAGCCAGAGGGTGTTTGAGCACTGGAACAGGCTCCTCGGGGAATGGTCACAGTAACAGCCTGACAGAGTTCAAAAAATGTTTGGGCAAGGCTTTCAGGCACATGGTGTGACTCTTGAGGTGTCCTGTGAAGAACCAGGACTTGGATTTGATGATACTTGTGGGTCCCTTCCAGCTCAGGATATTCTATACTTCTACAATTCTAAGTTCAATTATTACAAGACTACTTTGCATCAAAATATAAAATAATAACCATTCCTACTTATAGACTTAATTTATTTTTATGCTTGTCAGATCCAAGTTTGATCAAAATAGCTGCAAAAAAAAGACTAGCAATTCCATTGGACAGTTATTGAAATGTCAAATTTTTTCACTTGCTTAGTTCTATTAATTATATTCACATACCAATGAGGAATACTAAGTGCTTTTCTTGGGATAACTTATTATGTATTTCTAAGTGAATGTGTAAGATAAAAACAAAATAACCTCTTTGAAATTTATTTAACTTTTTCTAGATTTTAAAGAAAGGGCAATAAAGAACTTGACACATCTGCATGCTAACTACTCTTCCCAAAGCTTTGGGAAATAAGGATATAGCATATTACCCCACTGCATCGTTATAGCACTACAACAATTTTAATAGCTTGAAGTACTGAGGTAAATATAACATATTCCAATGGTGACAGCATTTGAGTGGTTTACAGAATGATTTCTCTATTTATAAAATGATCTTCTAGATGACTTGCAGGATATTTTATTTACCATGATAGACTCAATACCTAACTATAGCAAAACCAATGGCTCTCTGTCACATCCTCCCTTTCTCTAAACATTCAGGAAGCCATGGATTCAACTACGTCTCCAAGAGGTCAATCTATCTGCTTTTATAATCTCCAGAGATTTTTAAGCAGGCCTTTAGATTAGCAAAAAAAAAAGCAGCATGTTGGTACTCTCTAGTCAGCTCTTAACAGACACCCTTTACTAAGGGAAAGGGAGGAGTGATACCGGTCTCATCTCTCTGGAAAAGATCCCTGACCCAGGCGAAGTCTGAGCTCTTCTGTTTGGGCAGCTTCTGGCTGCATTGTGCAAAACCACAGGGTGACCTGAGAGATACACCCCACTATTTCTAAAAATGTTCAGCAAGTGTGTGCATGCCACATTACATTACATATACACATATATGTACACATTACATTAATTTAATAAATATATAGATACAGGTACAAAGACTCTTGAATTCCTTCTGAGATGGCAAACTTGTATAGGAAAGCAGAACCTTCTCAGGATCATATAAAGCTCCTTTTAAATTTAAAGTTAAACTGAATAGTTTGCATGTAAAAGAAAATAAGCTTAAAGATGCTTTATGAGTCTCACATGACAAAGAAATGGCAAGGCTAAGCCAAGGAAGAGGAAAAAGAAACAAAGAAAAAAAAGTAAAAAGAAAATTTGGGAATATGCTGCAGTCGTGCAAACAGAGTAAAAAGCTTATGATTCATGAAGGCCAGCTCATGGAAGTGTTCAGCCAAAGGAGAAATGACAACAATTTTCAAATTTCACAAGGCCAAAACTGGTGGGCATTTTTCCTCTGAGCATCGCTATGAATAAGAGTTAGGTTTTAAACTCCTAATAATAATATATAATAAGAGCCAGTTAGTGACTGAATGTTTTGTTCAACGATAATTACAGGGTTCCCAAGACATATTAAAGACTTTACAGGATTAAAATAGACAAAATATTATTCACCAAAGAACTTGAAAAAAATTATTAAGAGGTATCATTTCTGTGGTTTATCACTTTGCTATCTTTAAACTGCACATACATTTTTATTTATTTGGTAAAATTGCTAAAGAAGAAATTGCTAAAATTAATTACTCAAAAAATCCATTTGCTTTGTATAGTGTACAGTTAGTCCTTACTTACAATATTTGCCAACACTATATAAACCATTCAAAAGAGAAAACGGAGGCTTTTACTTGATTGAAGGTCTTATAGTCTCTGACTAATGACTTGACCATGTAGGACACAAAAGGAAAATTGAACGATGATTAACGTCACCACCACATTGACACAGACACACACAATTCTTGTGGATACTGCAAAAGCAAATTTTTTTGTGCCAGAAAAGCAGGAAAAGGACAGGATGCTTTTTATTTAAAGAAATCATTGGGAAAAATGCTTTCTAGTTCAAACAGAGTAGGTATGCCTACTACAATACAGAATTCCAGACTATGCTGGAAGAAGGAATTGAGGGAATCTTTGAGTATAATAATCAGCTTTCTTTTTTCTTAAGATCAGACAGGGAAACAATTTTCTCAGCCTATACTACAGATGTAGATCCATATATATCCTATTCCTAGACAGTATTTGGAGAGTTTATTATTAACTGTTTTATTATCAGACACAAAGACATACTTGCTGCGCTCATTTTGTTTTCTTGTATTCTGATTAAGACTGACACAACTTGACACCACACCTAGAACAGATGAGGTGGCCTCTGCAATGGTCCTGAAGTTCTGCTCTCCTGACCATCTACAGTTGGTGACTTCTCTGGCACAGGCACCAGGTTTCCTTTCTGGGGCAATTAGGACTAAAATGGCATGGGGATGTGGTTGGAGTGTGTCTGTCCATGTTCCACAGTGGGAGATAGTCCCCCTAACTCTAGTCAAAGAACAAGACTGGAGTAGGAGCACAGCACAGGGAAAGTAGGACAGATTGTGACTACACAAATAGTGAACTGTTGAGTCTACAGCAAGAAATTGATTTTGAAATATGATTTTGGCCTGAGAAAAATTTGGCTTATTGGCACCAACAGAAGCATAGGACAGAAACTGTGGCAAATAAAAGGGTAAAAATATTTCTGCTAGGAAGAAGAAAATATTTACATGCGGTGAAGACTTCTAAAGATAGTTTTATGGGTTTTCTTACCTTCAAGGCACCAAATGCATTTATTTTAAGGAAGTAATGAAAACATTTATTTCAGAGCACTGAAAGAGCAATCTCATACTATTACTATACTGTAGTGAAGTTTAATCCATACTGACCTCAGCTGTGGCAGTTGTGATAATACACGGGAGTATATTATCAATGCCCGGAAAGCAGCAGGGAAGCAGCTAGTCAAAATAAACCATGTCACTTCTGCAGTTTACATACAAATATGATTGAATTTCTTTTCCTGTGTTATTATAACTGCTCTGCTACAGCAATTGCTTGGGTCTGACAATGACAACATGGGCAACAAAAACGAAAGGAAATTAAATAAAAGCAATATGACCTAGTAACAAGAAACATAAACCTCCTTCTCCCTGTAATGAAAAGATTATATTTAATCAGCAACTGTGTGCTTTGAATTTGATTCAAACTACCTCAAAGGACCCTTGACCAAAGACAATTACAGTCACTGAATGGTAGCTATTTTATGAAACTTAGTATTTTTGAATTTGAATCACTTTTCTATTCAGTGTGTCAAATAACTCTCCATTAAAGTGTTAACAATATCATGCTAAGAGAAGGCTTAAGGAGAGAGAAGTTCAAGAGTAAGAAATACTCCTTTTTTCCTATTTACCTGTCACTTGTTTAAAGCTTTCCACTGTGCATGCTATTCAGCTCAGAAAACACATTACAACTGCACACTAAACTAACAGAACTAACTCTGTTCTGAGTTTCCATTAAAATTCTCTACTATAAAGAGGTTCAAAATTCACCCATGAAAATATATTCCTGGGACGCATTTGATCTCACCTTGATGATGGAAATTTTGATTTTTTTTTACAGCAAGTATCTGGGGACAAATTTTAAAATATCATTTTCTGAAAACACAGAGTGATCTAGACATCGATTTGAATTAGGTTGGTCTGACAAAGGAGACCTCAAGGAGGTGCAGAAGCCTCAGTCACTCCAAGCCCCCGCTGGGAGGAGGCTGGAGCCCCTGACAGCAGCAGCAGCAGCAGCAGCAGCAGCAGCCTTGGCTCCTGCCCAGTGCAGTCACGGAGCCCTGATAACACGTCTGCACAGAGTACAGATGGATCCCCTTCAAGCATATGTCCCTAATGTGAAAGGCTCAGTCCTCTTACACTCTGCCATAAGCTTTCCACATCCTGTTCCGTTCTACAAAGAGGAACCAGATTTATTTTGCTTCCTTCTGCCATATGTGCATCTATAGAGAAAAGAGGATTTGTCCTAGTAAATGAGCACATCATACAAAAGGAAAAATATTAGTGCCATTTCTCTCTGTCTCTGTCATGAGCAGACTTGAGAGAGAAAACCAAAACCATTTAATATCAAATGTTTAATGTGAAATCCTACTTCTGATATTTTAAAATATATATTCATGCTTAAGTTTCCCAAACATTTAACACAATCAATAGAATTCCATAAGGTTTTTATGTCTAGTTTCTTGCCATCTTAAGCAACACGGTGAAGGAAAATGAAAGATTTCTGATCCGTGTTCCTAAGACACGCTCTAGCAGCTTTTTCAAGGTACCATTTGAAACTATGTTGTCATTTCTTTTTAAGGTTTATCAAGCATTACAAGTTTCCCTTTGGAATCTAAACATCATTGGAGGAGAAGTAATTACAGAAAATGCCTCCAACTGCTGCTATAATGAACAGAATTTTCCTAGTCAGAAGAATGTTTTCAAGTTTGTTTTGGCAAATAGTTGCATGTGAACTGCTGTTATAATGACACATCTTTGAGAAAAGTGATTTTGATAGATTCTTATAACAATAATACCACAATAACCTAAATATAAACTCAGTTTTTATTTAATTTATTCTTGAAAGGGAAAGCTAAAATGTGAGAAAACTGAAATGCACAAAATTATCTTTGCATTCTCTTCATCAACCCACGCTCAAAAGCAGCTTTAATTTATTTTATACAACGAAAGTATCTGAAGTTGAAAAATGGTGTCAAAGAGCATTTTCTACTCTTCTCCATGGCATTACTTTCTTATTAAATAAAAATTAGTGACAATTTCAGGGCAACAGATTTTACTTTATTCCACAAGAAAATCACTTATTGACCTAAAAGAGATCTTTTTGGACTGATTAACTAGCTTTAGGACCAGACTGTACAGGTGTTTGGCACAAAACAGTTACTCCACAGGATCTAGCTAAGAAGGCTTCTGTGGGAAAAAGAACAGAAGGTTCTTTTCACCAGATTGATGACAGAATAGAAAAAATTCCCATGGATGAGTCTAAAGAAATTTTGGCCGTGCATTATTCAGGGTGGAGCGTGCATGTTTGTGTATTGCAACCATAAAGCATCTTATCCAACCTCCAGAACTGTCTTCTGTGCATGTCTCTCTGACTTCCAAATTTCACACAATTTGTTTCACAAGTACAGAAGCTGGAATGTACAAATTGCCAGAAGAGGAAGATACCTTTGGGAGTAGTTATCAAATATGCATGTAAATTCATGAATACTTCACACTTCTTCACTGACCACAATACATGAACATTCACTAAAATATGTAATAGTTCATGAAAACTGCATGAATGACAATGAACATCCAATGAGACATTGTGTATCACTTTCTGAGACGTGACATCTAGACCTTCAGGGGTAAACTCTCACTTTCAGATTCTTCAATATCTAGCTTCAAAGTTTTGAATTACCCTCTGCAGGAAACTGTATTGTATCTTAACAGGATGTAAAGACAACATACAATATCAAAGTTACAAGCTCGTAATAGGTTAACCTCAACACACATTAATCTACATACACTGGCACTTGGTATCATCCATTAAGCCTTCAGGCAATCATTCCTCAAAAGCTTTCCAATTCTCTCCCATGCTTTTTGTCAAAGAATACTCTCAATATTCTGTGAAAAATTCAACTTTCCCATGTTTTAAATTGTAGCTAAGGCTTCACTATTAGGAATGACATGTTAGTTCCACCCTGTTTTAGCATAGACATAGAATCACAGAATAGTTAAGGTTGGAAAAGACCTCTAAAATCATCAACTCCAACCATCAATGTAGTATCACCACCATGTTCACCATTAAATTATGTCCTCAAGTGCCCTATCGACATGCGTTTTGAACACTTCCAGGGATGGTGGCTCCACCACTTCTCTAATCAGCCTGCTTCAGTGCTTGAAAATCTTTCTGATGAAGAAAATTTTCTCAAGATCTAATCTAAACCTCCCTAATGCAACTGGAGGCCATTTCCTCTTGTTCTGTCACTTGCTACATGGGGGAAGAAACTGATCCCCATCTCACTACAGCCTCTTTTCAGGTAGTTGTAGAGAGCAATCAGGTTTCCTCCTTAACCCCAGGCTAAGCAATCCCAGCTCCCTCAGTTCTCATAAGACTTGTGCTCCCTCCACTTCATCCTCTTCCTTGCTGCTGGTTTTTGCAGAATGCTTGCAGGGTTTCTCCCTCAGTTGAGCACTCCCTCCTCTTAGGACACTGAAAAGCACCAAATCCAGTAACACTTCTAAGCGAGAGTTGTTAGACATGACCAATAAAGCAACTTGAATCTACCCTCTGAAAATTATTTTTCACGCCTCCTACATCCTCTTCCTAGAGGAATATAATGGACTTGTCCATCATTTCCTCACTGTATATACAAAATTACATTGTGGTATCTATATATAAATGGCATGAAATAGGCAACTGACCACATTGTAAACTTATTTTTTCTAGAGCAGTTGCAATAGATTCAAATGTATACATGGAGAAACTATCTAACTAAATTGATTTTAAATACCAATGTAATTTAGATCAGTGTCACTTCTTTTTCAGGAAGACCCTTAAATAGGCATTTCCTTCCATTCAATATTGGCATTCCCTGGATAGAACATATAACTATACTGTTTGTAGCAGCATAGATAAACTTAGGTTTTGTTTAACTCATTCAAAGTGGTTGAAATTGATCACTGACTCTGAATAGTTCTGAATTCATTCTGTTGAGGAAGACATGCCTTTAAGAATTAAATACAAAAACATTACACTCCAAAGTTACTTATCTCTCTCATGGACGCTACCCTGTTCTTGGTCTCTCATCTCAAATAAATCCCACTTATCTTTCTTTCCTCTTCCTATGCCCATTTGAAGAAAACTATTTTAATCCCTTTTTTTTACCTTTGCACTTATTATTGTTCTGCTCCTGGTTCAGTTGTTGTTCCATGTCTAACACTGTAAGCTTTTAAAAAATAGCTGTATCTAGTCCTCTAGTTCTTCTTTTCTAATCTATAATTATATAAGAAAGTTATGTTGACAGGTGTATCAAATTGTTTTCCCCCAAATGCCATCATGAGTGGGTTATGTAAAAAAAAATAGGTTGTAACCTAAACTAGATTACAGGGCTGAAAGCAGGCTATTCTAGTGGCAATTACAGAAAATTTACTTACTTGTATAAAAATAGCCAAGGTATTTCAAAGATCTGCCTTAAGACAAAATTAGAAGTTAACGAGTAAAACGAAGCTTAGATGCAGCTCAGTGCTTAGTAAAGTGATTACCACAGCCATACATCTAAGAAACAAAAGATACACAGATAGAAAGTCATTATAAAGTCCTTATTGGAAGAGAAAGAACCATGGACTTTTTTAAAATAAATAATTCCTACAACAATCAGAGCTCCACCACCATGAACAGCTGACTTTTGATTCAACTGTTGTTTTGAAAAGTTCAGTTCTAATGTCAGACAATCATTCTTATATAGAAAACAGTACTGAGAACATAGTTTGAACACACTGCATCTCTCCTTCTACCTAGGAGTACTTTAATTATAGCCCAGGGCTCAGACAGTTAAGTCAGTGGTCCCTAACTTTTTGTATATTCTCTTGAGAAAGATGGCAATAATCTGAGTCTCACCAGGATCAGCTTCTTTCCTTTTCTTGACAGTTCCTGCTGCTGCCTGTTGATCCCAGCACAAGGAGTACAGAGCACAGGGTATATCCAACATTATTTATATAGGTGGAATCCACCCTGTTCTACGGATTTATTCCATGTCAATAGGATGAACCCACCAATTTTGAACTACTGAGCTCACATGTACTGTATGCAAATGCTAAATATATTTAACAATGCTAAGTGAGAAAGGGCTAAGATATGATACCTTGCTTTACATATGAAAAATGAGTCTAAGATACTCATGTCAATCAGAAATAAAACACTAATGCTGCCATTACGGTATTGCTGTTTGCCTATCTTCTTGTAATTTTATTAAAAATAGACTAATTTTTCAAGATAAATATTGTGGTTTTGTTTTCTTTACTAAGTGCTGAGATTTGCAATTTAAGAAATAATTTGTAATGATAATAAATAAATATATTTATAATAATAATAATAAATAATTCTTTCCTATAAAAAAACATCCTGAGACAAGGCAATAGCATTTTGGGCATATGTTCTGTGAACAATCAGATTGAACATTTACTCACAAAGCCAGGAAGAAAAATATTTTCAAAGTGAGTGAATTTGGAATACCCTGTTCTCTAATTTCATACAGCTGGTAATTGTACCACAGCTTTTAGTGAAACAGCATCCCTCCATAGTCTTCCTGAAGCCATTGTGGTAGAAATAGGGAAAAAAAAACCAACAAGGGTCTTGTAACATCCTGCCATGTCCGGATTCCTTTAACCCACTTTTGGAATGCATAAAATGGCAATAATTCTTATGGACATGTTTTTTCAAAGACCTACTGTCAAAGTAGTCCTATTGGCAGTAGTGAATAATGGGATCAAAAATGCTGTCATTTAGCAAAAAGGGTTTGATCCACAGCTGACTCTGCTACATCATTCTCTCCCTCACTGATGAAGACCACTCAGTTGTCAGAGACAGCCCTGACTTCAGACATGACCAGATGCCAGCTTGTACCTGTTGTTCAATTACTCTGAACAGGAGTCCCTAAAGGATTCTGAATACTATCATTAGGAAGAGGGTGACCTCTCTTTGGAAGGCATAAATATATTAATAGTGACTTGATACAATAATTTTAAAATGAATGACAACAGAAAAGGTCACAAATGCAAATGAGCGGAATGTAAGGAAGAAAAAGAAAGGCTGAGTCCCTTGAAAGAAAAGATTCCTGCAACTAAGCTGCCAAAAAAAAATAAAAAAAGTCCTAGAAGAAAAAGAAAAAAAGGTTTTTCTTTAAATGTAAAATATTTTTATTCATTGTAACTAAACTCTAGGGAGACGTATCTAGATGAGCTTTGCAGAATGTCAGGCTAGATATGCTATGCAAAACATTTCTTCTAATCTTGAGCAGCTTCTCTGCTGTTAATAAATCCTGGTTTTAATTAGACCACTTGAGTCTCAGACTTTTTAAGGAAAGTTTCATACAGGTTGCCCCACAGAGACAAAACTTTCAATCACAAAAAGGTAGTGTAAGAAAAGTGTCCAACAGGGATTCCCAGACAAAGAGGGCAATTTTGCACTTCTTTTACAGAGCTATATTACTACAGCAAGACTAAGGTCATAGTCATTCTTCCACTGACCAAGTACAAGAAGCAAATTCAAAAGAAACAGCAAAGAACAGAACATCTATGCTCTTTTTCCTTCCCCTAACTTCAAATACCTAGTCAGATAAAAGGATTGGTAAGTACTTGCACTACTACCAAATGACAAAACCCCAAATACAAGATAGTAATTTCAGAGACTGAAATTGCAAAAAGATTTTCAAATGCAGCTTCTGATTTTATCAGCTTTTTTTTTAATCCCAATATGAAATGAATTAAATGGATCATCTTTTTTGAAAGCATTGAGAATGCTTATTTAGATTATATTAAGATTAAGTGTCAGTTCATCTAGCAGACCTGTAATAAATAGGAAAAGTACAGAGAGCTCTTCACCCAATAGAATGCTTAAAGACATCTTCTTTAACAGCTAATGAAATTTAAATTGAGAAAAACTTGAAGGATCAGAAACTTAAAAACTTTGACAAATCATGTGACAAATTAAAAACAGCTACAGTGTGAAATAGCAAATATCTGACAAAGTATTCTGTTCAGCCTCTCTCTAAGCTCCTATAATCTTTCATTCATGATTGGACACAAAGGAAAACAAATAATGTTGAATATTGTTTGATAATAAATTTCTGAATATGACTCTTGAAGTACATCTTGTAAACATAAAAATGTGCTTTGCCAGCTATAATACCTGTGGTATTTCTACTAGTATAATAGTTGCTTTCTTGTCACTCCCTACTTTGCATACAGTTACAAATAACAAATACTAGCAGCAAGTTATATTGCAGAGAGCAAATTGTCACAATATTTTCAGGACATATTTGGTCTGCAAATTTCACAAACTAGCTGTTGCAATCAACAGAGAGGCAATGCAGCTGTCATCACCTTTGAATCTGCTTAATAATTATCCTCTAAAGAATACACAAACCAATACAAGAAATTAGCCACAGAATCCACACAGAAAGGGACCATTGCAAAATGCAGCTATAGTATTCTGCAAGCATGGCTGTAACTACTGACTGACCAAAAGGAAAACAACATCAAATAATTATCTCAAATTTCTCACATGCATTTCATTCACTTAGAAAATTTTCCTCACGCTTTTTTCCCTTTTAAGGGAAAGATTGTAGAATTATATGTACCAGTAATATAAACCTTTCCTTTTCTCAATTTAGAAATATTTCTTTTTATTTAGTTTTCAACTGCACCTGTTACATGACATACTGCTGTGGTAAAAGCTGTGCATACAAAGGTTGTAAAAGGAATGTCCAACATGAAAGACAAAGAATGATCTAAAATGGGATGTCGGTGACAATGGTCTGACTCAGTGAAAACTAATTTTGGGTTGAGGCGGGGAAGGAGGGAGAAAAATCAAAGCTTTTCAGGTATTTTTCTCTTGACCTAAGAAAGAACATGTGGGACACTTAAAAAAATCTTATGATAGATAATGAAGACCTTCATGAAGACTCTCAGGATCAACTGAAATAGCAACCTGCTCAAAAGGAAGAAATACTTGTCTCCCTTTTTTCCCCATTCTACATGTACTCTATGGATCTAAAGTGTTTCTGTTGTATATGTTTAACCAAGAAAGAATCATAATTATAAATTATAAATTATAAAATTATAAAAATTAAATATAAATAGAAAATATTTAACCGGTGATAATTATACAGCTAAAATAGAAAGTAGGGTATGATGTTACAGAGATACCATATCACAACTGATAATTCCATGGTCTAGCCCAACTTTATTTTTCTTTTCTTTAAATTTAGTAAGATAGGCAAGACAGAAATGTGCAATGAATACATGGTTTTAATATACACTGATACAGTAAATGTCAATGTTAAGACTATAATGCCTCCAGCTACTCGGGCACTACAATTCTAAAATAGAAGTGTTAATCACACTGTGAAAATACCTTAACTCACAGGTAAGACTACTGTTTTGAAGTTATGATTTTGCTCCCACATAAACATTATTTATCGAAGAAATAAACCAAATTGCAGTGTCTTTATTTTTAACACTTGAACACCTACAATAGTTGTGGGGTTTATATATTTATAATGGTTTTTACTGTTTTCTTTGATACTACAAGACTTACCATATACCACATAATCCCACTGAAGACTTGCACTGTATTAAATCAGCTATTTCATTACTTTTAAGGACCAAAGCCATTTTATTTTTCTATTTGTACTGCAACATCAATCATTTAAAGTATATTTTCAATTGTGTTTATATTATAAGATACATAAAGCACATGGGGAAATATATTGTAAATAAATTATTGCTACATTACTAGATAGCAATAAAGGTTGAAATCAAAGAAAAAAAAAACGAAAAAACAAAGCACATTACTCTCTGATAGTGAGACTGCAGCAAACAGCAAACTGCTTAATCTATAGAGACAGGACAAATGTCAGAGTAAATTCTTGAGCAGGACTATATACCTCCAGGGAAAGATAATGGCATACTGTGCTCTTCAGCTTTAGGTCAGAGCCTGGCACCAGGCTCAGATCATTCCTCTTTTATGCAATGATCCACTGCTTGCATACTCAGACGTCAGAGCTGTTGGTTAAAGGCTCATGAGGGATGCTGGTAATAAAACTCACCGCTTTCATTTCTCACGGCATTGCCAGGGAATCACAGCTCAAGCCAAATGGTTTCTATCATGTTTGAAAACCAACCACTAGCTAACATTACAGGGACCATCTATAAACGTTCAAGCAGGTATGAAACAGCTGCTGAAATGAGTAATGGAGATTCTCCCAGGCCATCTGATGGCTGTCTAGTGCCCCATGTGAAATGAGCGCTTGACTCACTTTTCCCTGGTTCCCAGTGGACCGATAAGAAGCAATACCCAAGGAAATCAGTGACCTTGGCAGTAGAGCCAAAAAAGAATGAAAAATTCTGTCTTTTCTCACAGCTCCTAAGAGTTGAGAGATGCTACTGGAATACAGAATAGAAAATGAACTGTCACCAAAGACAACACTGTTATGATATCTGTGTCAATGTCAGTCACTGGATGTGATTACAGACAACAACCTTTCCATTCAAATTACAGGAGAAAGCAGATCATTTTTGTACATGAGAATTTTCACAAAATTGTCTACTGATCTTGACACTAAAATATGTCCCTGAGAGGTACTAGAAACACCTCTAGAAAATATGTTACATATACCACAGAAAATAACTTTTCCACTACTATCAAAATTCTTGCATGAGCATTTCTGGCAGTTTCTAAACAAGTTATAGTGGCCAGAGTTTCATAAAACAGGATTCATGATCCAGCACCACCTGGAAGCTGTTGCTACCACCATTGCTACTAAGACTTAATTGCTGTAATGCTCAATGGCATTATATCTCTCATTAAGACAATCCTTGACAGGCAAATGAATTTTGGCAGGTCATGACAATAAACATTTAAAAAATAAATGAATATTAGCAATGGTGGGATGAAGTTTATAAATATTTTTGCCAGACAGCAGCCAGCCAAACCAAGAAAAGCACAAGCTTTAGTGGAAAGATGCATCCTAACTAAAAGAAAAGATGTTGGGAAAGAAATATAGGACATGGTATAATGGCCAGCAAAGTCTTCAAAAACACCAATGAGTTTTAAAAAATACTGTATGTTTTTTAAAGGCTATACAGCTTCATGTATATTTTATATTTACAGTTGAAGAAGAGCTAGGAAGAAAAAATGGAGGAATGGCTGTTCTAGAGGTGGATATTAACACCAAGGAACTAACTGGTTGAGAATGTCATGGTAGATGGAAGGCAAATTGGGTGGCACTGATGAATAATTTACAGAGTTCCTATTCCTTTAAAAGGGAAAAAATTAACAGCAAAACAAAACAACTAACTTCAAGAAGGCAAAAAAATTTGGATGCATCAGTGGAAAGACAGCAAAAATAAGTTAAAAGAGTAATTTTTTCCAATGGACACAAAGGCAGGAGTTGCACAGAATCAGATATTTCACAGATCTTAAACAAGCATGAAGTAGGACAAGCACAAAAGCACACTGTGAAAAATAAGAAAAGCCAACACACATTATGGAATACAAATAAGAAAGGAACAAGATTACTATGAACAGAAACCCCTATAAATAATTACACTAGCAGTGAGAGAATAACAAATAAAATATTTACCTGCCATTCAAAAGAGAAGAAAGGATATTGACAGAGTGCAGAAAAGGGGCCAAAGGATTTAATAATCTTTTCCACCAATTGTCACTAAAATACTCATTTGCAAGCAAATGGCCAACCTGGTTTCTACCAAAGAGAGCTCAATTCTTAACTCTGGTTAAGTTGATCTGAAGATGTGGCCTGGAATCATTTCATGCCCATCTTTGCAATCAATCACCTACCTAAAAAGGGGAGGTTAAGGACATAAAAGCCATTTGTGAATTTGAAAGTAAGCATTGAATGGGCAGCGTAGTTGGGATTCAAAGATGAGTACTTGGGGAGAAGTATTTTTTGTTTTTTGTAGTAATTAATAACAGACCAGTGTCCAAATCAAAAACAAGGCACTGAAGCAGAGTTGAACCATTCTAAAACTTCAGTGATGAGCACTAGTTCACAAGAAACATTTTTGCTATTACAGAAGCTGTCAATTGAGCTGAATCATATTCGTCTAACTTATAATTTAAATAAAATTATTATGTTTCTGCTCACTAAAAGCCAGTAGGTGCTATAATGAAAGAAAAACTATTTATCTACCTCAAACCAAATAGTGTAAGCAGAAAAATTCTGTATGGAACAATCACATAGCTTCATTATTCAATTTTTACCATGATTTCTCTTCCTTATTTCTTCCTGGTGCATTATCACAGGATGTCCATATATGCATTGTAACATTGGCATAATGACAAAATTAAATCAATCTTAAGATAACTGGGATCATGGAGGTACTGAATAAACAATACTTCTAGCAGTGGTCTAAATCTCCATTGTTTTTACTCTTCACTGCAAGGTGTGAGGGAAAAGACTTTAGAGGTAAATACACCCAACTAAACACAAGAGTTTAGACCTGACTCTGAATACTCTTAACTTCAAGAGAAGAGCTCTGTGTCCTCAGGAAGGAGCTGCAAATATGAACACTGCACACACAGGATCTGCAAGGAATTCTTAAATATAAAAGGATTTTCTGTTACAAGATCATAATCAAAAATCTATCATGTTGGCAACTGCAGACTTTGTGTTTGTTTAGTGAATGAAATTACACTATAAATATTGCCCTCTTTTTTTTCTTTTTTTTTAATTATTAAAAGCAGCAAATTTTACATTAGGAGAAATAGAACATATTTTCATAAATTTTATAAAGAATAAAGGTCCAAAAGAAACTCATTATTAATTTACAATATGTATAAACAAACAGTCTGCATTATACATTAGTTACATTTTAATAAGAAATACAAGTGTAGTTTTGCAGCTAGAAAGAAATACCTATTTTTAAATTTGGTTTGTATAACACTGTTTTGGAGAGGAAAAAGTACACATCTAGACTAAGTACCATTAATGACTACTTACAGGTAGGAAGAAGATATTCACTTTCCATCTATGGAAACCTGTTGTCAGGTTGATCACACAGAAAATGCAGGGAGTTAACAGTGGAAAAATTAATTTTACAATCATTATACTGTTCTGCTGCTGAGTCTCTTGATCAAGCTGTTAGTTGCTTTAAAAGATCCTCAATTACTACACATAGCACAGAACATTAATCATATTACTGACATTTATCAAATCTGGGTGGGTCTGTTTTGTTTTGTAAATATGTGCTGTATCTGAAGCATGTGATTCAGATTGACTTAGAATATCACCAAAAAGATACTGAAAAAAAGGGAAGGAGAAGGGGAAGGGGAAGGGGAAGGG
>NC_031773.1:25769068-25776551 GCF_001522545.3 Parus major | reverse complement strand
GAAGGGGAAGGGGAAGGGGAAGGGGAAGGGGCCATAAAAAAATTGAAGAATCATAAGATGAAACTGAGAGACGAAGAAGCCATTAATTTCACAAGAGAGCTTTGGATGGTATAACAACCCACTTCAGATGCATTAGTTGGATATTATTTTTCATTTCAGTAAGAGTAAGATCAAATCAAGGCAACCTTATAGTAAAATCCTACAGTTACACTCTGAAAAGAGAGGTCATTTTAATTTCAGAGTCTTTTATTACACAGCAAGATAACTGATTGAACTGTGAAATAGCATTAACAGCATAAATATATTCTGATGTCCTCTCTTTAATGCATTTAGAAATTACAGAGATATTTTGGGGTTTTTATTTGCAGGAATTATGATGAATCTTCAATTCATACTCCTTAGCTAAAAAATATTTATATCAAGACTGTACTATTGCTAAATCTGCTGCCACTGCTAAATTTTGCCCTAATTATGAAATTAACTTTTTAAGGGCTGTGATGATGTAATAGTTTCAAAGCTCTTGACCAAAAGTGAACTTGTTTTCCATAAATCCATTACATTTTTCTTATTTCTGGAAGCCTTTTTATAGAGCAAAATATTGTTGTAATTCAAAGCAAGAAAATAGAAAACGATGGGAGTTTCTGTTGCAGTGCAAATGACTCAGAAAGGAAACTATACTTCCTACAGCCTTCAGAGGATCTACTGTCAACAGAAAAACAGCCTAGTACCTGCAGAAGAGTAATACTTCCAAAAATCAGGGAAGTAGCTTCAACTTAACACATAACTCGTACTAAGGAATTCACAAAGAGGGTTCTGGTAAGCATAGATGTTTTAGTGTTTAAAATGTGCAAAAATCCTGAAGAACTCAAAGATACTATGTTCAACTAAACCAGCATTCATTCAGAAAAAAATCTGAAGTGTATGTTGATTTTACTCTCATTATGACTAGATTGTGCATTACATTAAGATCTTTTTATGAAATTGAGTAGATGATATGATATGATATTTACTCACACTCAGGGAAAATGAAACTGAGCCAGTCCTAAGACTCTCAAGTTCCTGCCTGTAAATTTATAATTCACCTGAAGACAATACAAAGGTTTTTGGAAAATCTCCCAAGTCTGTCTTATTATGATAATGACAGAAATCAGTGTATACTGTAATGGCTTAAAATGTGTGAGGCTCCATCCCCCTCCAGCTACAACCCCATTAGTCTGAACTAGGATACTATTCACAGATACTTCAGGCAGGTATTACACTTTGTGGAAACGCTGATGAAAACCTCAATGCATAAAACATACTCTATTGTTTTTATTATAAGGTCTTAGCCAAGTATGTGCAACACCTCCCTCAAAAGATTATCTATTAATGCATGGATATGTGCTGGGACACAACACTCTACACCAGCAACTTCACAGTTCTGAATGTGTTTAGCAAGAAACAACCTAACACTTTTATTTACATGCTACCAAAAATACCTTCAGGAAAATACATAAACATGAAATGAAATGTAAAGTTGCAGCTGTCAGTTCAAACTTACCCGTTGCAACTTTGAGTCACATGAGTTGGCTGAACTGAATATTCTGAATCCAAGTAACCTCATCTTTACTCATAGATTCGTTCACACCTCACCCTCAGTGCCAAACCACCACTGACTAAGGAACAGATTTGTCTAACAGAAGAATAGCAGATTGTAGGAATGAGGTTAAATACATTTTACTGTTACCATAAGTACTTACAACTAACAGAATAAGAAACTAACAAGGAATACATTTATTTTACAGTTGAGAGCCAGTTACTATCGAGTGAGAAAAGTAAAAATAAAATACTGAGAACACAGGACTTAGTTGATATATTACTTTTAGTATGGCGTAGAAGAACAAAGAGGCAGTTCAAAACTTTCAGTGTAGGCATAACACTGCAGAAGGAAGATCAGCTATTGTGTTTCAATCCCAAGACTAGCAATAATGGTAAATATGTGTAGTTTCTAATTAAATTTCCCATAGATTTGAGTATCTGTGACTAACAGTATTTAAATTTCTTCCGTTACATAATATTTATACAACTTCACATATTTTTTCTTTAACACATAAAGAACTATAGTTTTTTACCTAAGGAAAGAACTATCTCTAATATAAACACCTCTGATTATATTCCATCTATAATCACCATCTACACTTCAAGAGTATTGTGGCTAATCTGGATCATATTATCAGCATACTCTTAGTCTGACATCTTTATTATCTTCAAACATAATGCCAAATTTGGAAATAATAATTCCTGTTTCCTGCTTTTCTGCATGTGCCCATAGAGATGCTTCTGTCTTCATTTAAAATAGTCCACATATATTTTAATGACACTCTACTCTTTTTAGTTCTCTATGTGGTGATTTACTATATCACTGTCTTATAATATTTTTCCAATGTTTTCACTGTAGATTTTAAAATGAAATTTCTACTCTAGTCCAATTTTAATTTGTATGTAGAAATAACTACTCCTTCATAAATACCTAAATAACAGAAAGAACTTTTCATAGTTTTAAATTATATTTTTAATAGAACTCATCCATTATCTTTACAAAATCCCTCTTATCAGGAGAACTACCATCTTATTTTTTAATGTTTTGATCTCAAGATCACCTTGCTATGCAAGCCTAGAAATTAATCTTGATTTATGCTCTGGAATTCTTCAAGTCATTTCACTTGGCTATAGAAAAATACATGCAATTTCCAATAAAGTTTTCCCTACAAGTTATCCCTGTAAGCCTAGGGAACAATCCAAAGGCAGCACTGGTATGAATAGTCATGTGTACTAACGTGGTATTGATGCTAATCAAATACATTTTTGAATCAGGATAGCTGCATTTATAATTCTTTACATTCAAAGGCTCATATGTGCTATTCACTTGTTAAACCACTTATGCTTAAGAATAACATAAGCCCAATGTAAAAAGAAAACCAACTGATCAGTGACAGAACAGACACTAAACAGAAAAGAATATTATAATGTCCTGTCATTCTATTTATGCAAAAGAAAGATGGCAACCTTTGAGTTCCTAGTCTACAGCTGATTACTAATCATGTTAATTCAGCTGTAGTTATTGGGTAATATAAAATAATTTTAAAAAACAGATAAATTCTTAAACTGAGAGATCCACTTTTAACAGTGCCTTTATGATTTCCCAGGGAAGATTTGATTAAATATTATTGCTGAATTAAGGTGTGCCACCTGCCAAACAAACCCAATTTTAGTAAGTGTTATTCTACTTGAAACTCTGCAGTAGACACAGAATCAACTCTGTTGACCACCTTAAAGAAACACCTTCTGAGGTTCAGAAGCTGAACCTAACAGAGTTACTCATATAGAATTCTATTAGGAGCACCAGACAGCTAAAATTTCCCAGTGTGATTCTTATTCTGCCATTTTCTAAGGCAGTTCTCACTGACCAGACATTCTAAAATACATCATGAAATCATTCTCTACAGAGATTGAATTATTTGATCAAATGACTCAATCAAATTATGTGGCAAGCGTAAATGGACTATACTTTTTTCAAACTACCTGTACTCTGACTTCAAGCTTTATTTTTTCCTCTCACTTATAATGTACCAGATAGTACAGCTAGGTACTTAAGGTCTAAAAAGAAAACTGAAAGGCAAAGGTTGAATTGGTTTGTCAGGGTAAATGCAACAAAGAGGAATACTACTTCAATTACAAAGAATGAAGACAGTCTTCTGACAAGGAAGAAGCCTGCTGCAAACACATTTTTGCATCTTTCCCAAATATAAAGAAGGTACCAGTACTGTATTATGCTGCTAGACAAACATCTTACTTGATCTCAACAATAGCCAGTGGGCCATGACATACCCAACTATTGCCTTACACCAATAATTTATTGACCTGCTGAAGTTAATTAAAATGGTCATGTGCTTAAGGGTAGATAAATTGGTTTAATCTCTTATCAAATAAAAATTTCAAACAAGATATTCTTCATACAATCCCGTAGTCTCTTTTATGTGCAGTCCTGGTGGCTTCCATTAGCTCATATTAAAATAGATGTATAAAACCTACGAATTTTTTTCCTAAGGATCTAACTCCATTTAAAGCAAAGCAATGTATTCTGTACATAAATCGTTTCTTTCCTATTCCTAATTTTATAACCTCTGCCTCTGTGTAGGGAAGCAACAGTGTTTTTCATTGTTGGGAAAGTACTAGCATACTGAGTGCATATTTGATTAATGGACATGAAATGAATGCTGTCTTTTTTCTACAGCTCTTGCTTTCCCCAGTATACCTTTTCAGAAAAGTGCCTACAGAAAAGGCATTTTTGAAAAGAGGTGCTTAAAATGTGAACAGAAGAAATAGGATCATACGTATTACAGATAAAATTGCCTAGTAGGCCACCTATGCTCTCTATGCACTAGAGCAAGATTATTCTCCATGGTACATTTTCTAGTATTCCACTGATGAAATTTTTAATGTGCTAAACAACAGGACTTTTATCATTCCTGTATCTCATTGGAGATAATATACACTTAATATATATTTATGAAGATGTTTTCTTCAAGATTCTACCCATAATTTCTCTTTTAATTTTACCATACAATATCCTCTGTGGGGACACCCTACATATTCTTCCTGTCTTTGGTCTTACTACCCACAAAAGAGTCATCTCTTTAATCCTCTCCAAATCTGTTAGATTGTATATAAACAATCATTTTTTTAAAAAACCAATGAACAATACCTTGACCATATGTATAATTTGAACACATAATTTGAAATATATATTTATACAATATATAAAAACACACAGAGAAGAATATATGTATATCTATATCTATAATATAAACATGTTTTTAATGTCTCCTTCTTAAAGCAAAACTTCCATTGTTCTCACTTTTGCTCATCATAGAATCATATTCAACATCATCTTCAGTTTTGGGATATTGATTTATGTACGTTTGGACAGCACTGCATCTACAGTCTGGTAATGAAAGTCTTTGTTTCTACCACACAACAGTGAAAATTTGTGTCTAATAGATTTATAACAAGAAAGCATCTACAAAATACTAAATTATAAACTATCTCCTTCATATAGTAGTTTGTATTAATAACAGATTTTTTTTAGAAAATATTTCCTTTTTCTATTTAAGTCTAACAATGGGAAAAGTGCAATCTTACTCTTGAATGTCAGTAGCATAGTTTGAAAAGAGATAGCATGGTTAAAAAAAATAAAAAAAAATATTCCACAACTTAATGACATTAGACTTTTGCTACTGACTCCTGTGCTATCACAGAAGTTAATTCAGGAAATATGTTATAGGTTAAACCACTCAGTAACTGAAAGCTATTAAGTCTGGGTTAGGCAGAAAACTGTCAGATATAATTTAGATAAAGCTGATTCTTCATTGATGAAAGGTAGCTATATTAGAAGCAACTTAGGCGTCAGACAGTCCCGTTTTCTATGGTTCATTTAATGAAATTATAACAACTCTAGCAATTAATCCTGAATCATTAAAAAGTTGATGACTTAGTTTTGTTATGTATCAGCAAGTATACACAGGCTAATTTAAAGAATAAATATAAAATTACTAGATATACAACTGTAGGAATCAAGATCCACATTTCTCATATATACATACAAATGGACATCTGATATTATACAGGAATATTTGCTCTGGAAATAACAAAAGGACAAACCTTTTATGCAGTTTCTACATGCTTGTATTACTTATCTAAGGCAAATTCAAATTAAGTGAATTCATACAAAATAAGAAGGTGAGAACTCTTGGACACAATTAATAATTTAGCTACTGATTTTCCCTCTTAAAGAAGAATATACTGTTGGGCACATAAAGCCAAATTAGCATATTTTTTTCTTTTAAATATTTTATCAATCTTGTTTGTCAACAAAAGTTTTAAAATTGCTATATCACTGTTCTGTTTAATAGCTCAAGCTGTTAAAATATCAGAAACATTTCTTATCTTGTGCAAAATTCTAGGGGTCATTGGAATGAAAAATGAACAACAGCAATTACCTGTGGAACCCCGTAGAGTAGATAAATTGCAAATTATCTGTTACAAAGCCAGGTCCGAGCAACATGGTCTAGCAGATAGAAAACACATGGTTTACTCAAATATAACGATTACATTGATTCACTATATGACTGATCTTATGCCTAATTAAAGAATTTTGGATTTCAAGCTATAAGGAAAGCGAATAAAGATGTTTAAAGCCTTTAGATTCTACTTTATAATGCCACAATTTAGTAGCCAAAACTTATCTTTACAGCTTCTGATGTAAAGTGATCTAAAGGCATTTCAATTTTAGAGTGAAATGAGATGTCATCTATAGATCTTTAGTATCAGCAAGAATCAATGAAGTGGTAATTTGCAGTAATAGGCAAAACCTAAATATGGCACACCTGGGAAAGAAGCGGCTCTGAGGACTAGAGCAGACTCATCCCAACTGTCTTTATTCCAACAAAGGCTGCATTAAGCCAAGCTCTCTCACTTCGTTAAAGTTTTAGCATGCAATAAAATTAATGTTCCTCTACATATTGATTTTTCACTTCATAAAAATGTAACACTCTGCAAAAGAAAATTCCATCTCATTGCAAGTTTTCATATTTGTATCTTTCCTTGGCCTAATTTCAACTGGCAACCAAAGTGCTTCATGCCCAAGGCTGTCCCAATGTCACTGATCCCACTGTCCAGATAAAGTAATGCATTGCAGCTGCCATGTCATTGTCACAAGAAAAACCCAACAGCAAAACTCCTACTTGTAGCAACAAAAGTCAGTCTAAATGCACATTTAACTATATACAGTGGATAGCTTCTCTGGCCTCCAGTAAAACATCTTTAAATCAGGGGTTCCACGTTCCAGTTTAATAGCAATGTTTTTCAGTTTTCAAGGAAAAAATTATAACTCACCCAGATGGAAAAGCTGGTTCTTGTCTTAAACAATACTGAATTATTCTATCTGTTTTGAAGAATTTTGGAATGTCAAAAGAAAGTAAAAATACAATATTAAGTCTGGAGTATCAGCAAAGAAACCAAATAACTGCAATAAATTCAGACATGATGCCTTGAGATGAAAGACATCCCACAACTAAATATAAGTAGTTGAGATCATTCTTAGGAAGATTTCTTAAGTGTAGGGTACATCTAGGAATAAAATATGACCTAGTAATCTCTACTGTAAGAGACATGGAGAGTTACTGATCTCACTTTGGTATTTCCAAATGCAAGCTTCTTTGCAATGAAATTTAGCCATTAGAAAAACATAAAAAATATTTAATTGGTTTGAATTTCATCACACTTGCCCCAAAGTATGTGTATTCAAAATTATTTTCTTTCTCTTAATATTTTATATAATTATTTTATGGTGCAAATATTATAATATAATGTAATGTAATGTAATGTAATATAATATAATGTAATGTAATATAATGTAATGTAATATAATGTAATGTAATATAAT
>NC_031773.1:25551966-25768983 GCF_001522545.3 Parus major | reverse complement strand
CATAACATAACATAACATAATATAATTTCTTTTACTATCTTTGTGAAACTATTTTTTGAGCATTTGCTTGCCTTTACTGAGTTTCTGTGGCCCATTTTTTCCATTTAAATCCTAGTAAAAAGTGAACCTTAGAACTTCATAATTTCATATTTGAGATTTCATATTAGATTTCACATTTGATTTCATTTTTCTTCCTCTGTATAACTCTTTATGACAAAGCATTTAGCATTGATTTTTATAAAAGCTAAACCAGTTTTAATATAATTAGGAATGTTTAAAATTATAGGCATCTTAGAACGAATTTGCAGAGCAAACTGGAAGAAAGTATTATTTCTATGTTACAGATTCGAAATTTAAAGGTACAAATTAATTAAGACATGAACAATATCTGGCATATCACACGAAAAAAGAACTTTGATCAATGCTCTAAGTCTTCTGAGCATGGTAGCAATAATGCAGGTGGTCACTGAGTTCTTATTCCCCCTGGCTCAGCTTCAGTTACTACTACTGCCAGAAATATGAAATCAAAATAGTATGGCAAGACCTTTGAAAAAGTAGACAAAGCTTTTCACTGCATCTATAAAGCAAAGTATGCTTCTGACGCACATCTGTATTCATCAGTGCTATCAAACTTAAGGATTTTGTTCAGTTGCCATAGAACAAAATTAATTGTTTTATGGTCATAATAATGTGGCACTGTGTTTTGCAATTCAATTACTCAGCACCATCTGAACAGAAATCTTTCTTTCTTTGTTTAGTATATAATTATTTTGTCAGAAGCTTCTTCTCATCAGTCTCTTGTTTAATTGCTTTTGTCTTTAGCAACAACAGCATTCAGGTTTTTTAATTATATGTTTAGGTAGGCCCTAAATCACTGCAACAGACATGGACAGGACAACCATCGTTTGCTTCCATGGTAAAGAACTGACTGCAGCTAAACACTGTCATCTGTAGAATTTACATAAACACATTAATTAGCCTTCCTTTGTTTCTCTTCAAAACCACATTAAAACACCAGACACAGCTGTCTCTACAAAAGATTAAATTCATGTCCTTTCTAATTCATGATGTCACCCCAGTCACCAGCAATTTCCAGTAGTTTTACTTTCAAAGGAAAGACAACTAATGAAAACACCACTATAAAATTTTACACGTGGAAGTTGTGCAGACATTCTACAAAAAAATTTAGTATTCATTTGAGACCTCTTTCCCATAGCAATGGGCAAAGATATCTAGGCCAGCATTCCTGAAGCTAAATCAAACTTCACTTCCAGTAAAATAAGCAGTTATTATGACACAAGCCGAGAGCTTTTCCTTCTATTAGAATATTGCTTTCTCACATAATCTGCTGTTTTTGCCTGAGATGGAGTTAACTTTCTCCACAGTAGCTGGCATGGAGCTGTGTTCAGGATTTGTGACAAAAACAGTGCTGATAACACAGGGATGTTCCAGCTGTTGCTGAGCAGAGCTTACCCAGAGCCAAGGCCTTTTCCACCTCTCACCCCACCCCAGCAGTGAGGAGGCTGGGGGTGCACCAGGAGCTGTGAGGGGACACAGCCAGGACACCTGACCCCAAGTGACCACAGGGATAGCCCAGAGCATGTGGTGGTGTGCTCTGCATACAGAGCTGGGGGAAGGAGAAGGAAGAGGGGGATGTTTGGAGGGATGGTGTTTGTCTGCTCCAGGCACCATCACCTGTGATGGGGCTCTGCTTTCCCAGGGATGGCTGAACACCTGCCTGCCAATGAGTAGTGGTGCTGTAATCCCTCGGGGTTTTTTGATTGTGTGCATGGTTTTCCCTTTACCTGTTAAACTCCCTTTATCTCACTCCCTTTATTCTCACCTTTACCCATCTGATTCTCTCCCTCATCCCACTGCCAGGTGAGCAAGGAGATGTGTGGGGCTGAGCTCCCCCCTGGGGTTACAATAACACAAACACATAACAAAACTAATTTACAGTGTAACACTTAAGGATGAGCCAAATCATTGGGGCTTTACTTTTTCTAATAAGGATGATCAGTACTAGCAGAATACTTTATGGAAATATGTCATATTCAAATTCACATGAATTTATGGAATAAAGTAAATGGGTTGATGTGGTGGCCAAGAGGACCTTTCTGAGACTGAGAATGAAATCTGAATTTCTCAATCTGAAGAGCAATAGAAACACTAGAAGAGGAAAATTAGTAAAATTATAAGATCTTATATCTTATAAGAAAATAATGACAAAATTAAATTGTTTTATTGTTACAGCCACTGTCAATATACCTGTGTCTACAGTGTTGCAACAGATGAGGACAAAAGGAAAAGGACAAAGAACATGGCAAGAAAGTGCATCATGGAGAGACTGAACTCATTTGTTCTAATAAAGCCCATATCTCTTACAGTGTATTGAAATCCATATAATTACCTTTATTCCTTACTTAATATTAATGAAAATACTACAGTTACAATTAAATGCCACTTACACATCATACATTTGTGACCAGAGATAGAAAATTTAACAGGTAAGAAAACCACTGTGAACACTCACTTTTTTACCTATTTCAGCATAATACTCTTTTTAAGAGAAACAAGCAAGAGAATGTTCACAAGTGAAAAACAGGATTAAAACAAAATGTTATTAACAAACTTTTAATTGCATTTGTGGCATAACACAGTTTTAGCTTTTTAATCTAATGAACCAAAATTTCTTTAACAATCAATAGTGACAGGCACAGTAGTGACAACACTTACAAAACAAATGGCTCAGCACTACACAAATATTATTCAGGTTAAATTTTTCCCAAGACCAAGCCTCAAGTCTCCGTCCGCAGAGAGTTATCACTTCTTTGTTTATATAAAACATCTTAAAATGCATACAAAGGGTTTATTGTACTATACACAAAAATTATTATCAATCATTTTTTATCCTCACTATGGAATTAAGACCTCAGTCTGGAATAGACCCACCTCTCTGTCTAACCTCCAGAGACTCAGTATTGACCAGCATTGATGTTTAATTGAACAATTAGGTTTTGAATACTTAACATAAACTAATGCTCATCATAAACTAACTTCACTGTGCTGCCAAGAAATATTTTGAATACAGAAAGACAGCTTTACTAAAATACTAGTTTTACAAATTTAATTGCATTACATTAGTAAGAGGGAAAAAATTAAAACAGCCTTGGTCACCCAGCCCCATTACACCTACACACTCATACTTTAAATTACTACCTAGTAATAGATGGTTATTACTCTGTAGCCACTGAGGTCCAGAATGAAAACTGGGGCCCCTGAACCAAGTAAAGAAAGCATGAGAGGCGATGAGATAAAGAATGTGCCTTGCAAAAGTCTCCTAAATGAATCTAGATTTGTAGCAGTAACTGCATTAAGCAAACCCATCAGCTGCAGAGAAAGCAGATGAGTGTAAGAGTAGGCTATTGCTCATGACAGGAAATGTTAGCAAGCTGCTCTAACTGGCCATGCTTCAGCACAGCATTTAAGGATGGTGCTAGAGGGCTCTCTTGGCTAGAATACCTTCTTGAATTGAGCCTAAGGGCCTTTATCTGTTAGCGACAGATAAAAATATGCATTATTCCCTTTTTTGTACACAAAACTATTCAAATAGAGTGCTCAGAGAACTGATGCATTCAACTTCCTTACTATTTATCAGAAACGAGAACAAGATGTGATTAACAACTACGGAAATATACGATTTTCAAACGTATTCATATGTCAGTCATATCTGAAGTTGACTATAAACATATTTGATATACTCTTCACTGCAAATTGGAGTGATAAAGAAACAATAAGGCTTATTGGAATGAGTGTATAGCTACAAAAATGAGTGTGAGAAGCATATTTTTATTATAAAGAAAACAGGGTATGTATGCTTTGGCTGAAACTTTGAAATCTATTAAAGCATGCAAAGCATCTTTATTTTTTTAAGCAAATTTTTAAAGGAATTTATGTATTTCAGATATATATATTCTTTAAGCTGGTAATTTCTCTTAAAGGAATAGTCCACATACCTATGGGAGGAAGCCATTTAGTGATTACTATCATGTCGTCTTTTAAGAGAAAATTGCCAACAAATCTATCACCAATGGTAAAAAAATATTTATAGAAAAATATCTGTAGAAAATACTTATTCTTGTGTATAGGGGTGTAACTAAATCAAAAAAGCAGATATCCAAAGGAAAATGCTCTTCCATCTATTTTTAATGTAATTTATTACTTTGTGTTACTAATTATTAAAGAAAACACATATATTGTTTGTGTTATAAGTTTTATAAATGCTATGAGCTACTGAAAAAATGGAATATTTTTATTTGCTTACAGCCCTTAAAGAGGACTACATTTCTCATTATAGATATCCTTGTAGAGCCTGACTTTTGGGGCTTTGAAGGCTTCAGGGAGGAATTACTGCAATACACAACTTTCACTCAGAATATCTGTCTTTTATGTCTCAGGAAATAAACCTCATCCTCACTAAATATTAATAATTATATCACATTTCTATCATCCATGAAAGAGGCATGTTCCTAGCTCTTCCCAATTCACCTCTACCCTCTAACGTTTCTAGTATAGGGTGGGGAGAAATTAAAATATTTTAAGTCAGAGAGAAAGAGCCTTTATTTTCTGTCTAATTTCCAGCTTTTAGAATTATTTATATATTCCACGTGACAAAAAAATCAAGCTGTTTCACAGTACTAGAAGAAAGAACCTACCCAGCACATTTACTGATTAATCCAGAATTTTACTCCCAGATGGTTATTGTCCCCCGTTTCTACAAAAACAAGACATCATTGCCAGCAAATACACATTTTGTTCTTCTGCTAACATTGTTCTACAGCTTAAACACATTCTCACTTTGCCAGTGCCTTTCTCTTTGAATAGAATAAAAAGAGAGTGCATTTCTTTATTCTACAAGGAGACATAATAATTCCTAATAATACCTAAGACAGAATTTCTATTTCCTCAACTCTAGCTACCCATCTTGCACTTCTTCCTTTTAGAATTCATATTTCAATCATATGTGACCCAAACTACAAACAGAATTTCAGATGAAATCCCACCAGCACCATGTACATTGCCTTTAATATTTTCTTTCCACTTCTAAAAATGCTGTAATAAATCCTGATATGTCTTTACACTTGTCTTTTTTCATTGCCATGTCACACTTACAGCTTTAGTCACCCTGAGACTAATAAAGCCAGATCTCTCTCTTCCTCTGACACTTTCAATTATAACTCCCAGCTTACAACAGAAAAATCATATTAGTTCCTAATTAGTCTTTGTACTACACACTTTTTGTTTCACTCACCCTTCCTTCTCTGACTTTTTAATCTGACTTTCACATCTTTTTCTATCAGCCAGTTTTCCAGCCTTTATTTTTGCACTCAGAGAAATAATTCCTATTTCCTGCAAAATAGTTCAATATGAATTTCAGTAGCACTGATCTGAATTAAACTAATCTAAGAGTGGAAAAAAGTGTGGCTCCATATTGGCTCCCCTATCCAGTTTATCATACAAGTTCTGCCAATAATCAACGCGAGAGTGAAAACAAGCCCAGAAGGGAGGATGTGATTCTCTCAGCTGATGTAATGCACAGACACACAAGCCTGCTCCAGAGGCATTACCCAGTAGTCCTCCACCAGCCTCAACCTGTCCAGGGGCTGACTGCCATAATCTTCTCTTTGCTATTAGCCTTTATCTTTTCCTGGCTGCAGCACTTGTTCGATCCATCACGCACTGCACTGCTTCGGGGTGCTAAGAACGTAGATCATCATTCACCTGTTGCCACTATCCTGACAGGGCTAAGCAAAGGGTCAGAGAGAAGAACCCATGGAGGGGATGGGAACACAGCTGCTGATAGCAAAAGTTTGGAAATCCTGCAGCCAGGAAGTTAATCTGCAAAAGTTGTTTTACAGCCCAGTACCAGACTGGTAAAAGCTTGCTGTTCTCAAAGGACCAGATCACTTTCACCTTTTTCCTTTCTGTGTTATTACTGCTCTTCTTCCCTGCTTCCAGCCATGCACTCCTGCTCTGGGCGTTGCTTTGTGACCTGCCACGTGCACCCACCTCAGAGCCAAGGACTGCCTGAGACACTGGGAGTGACTGCATGAATGCATGGAGGCAGAAACATGCAGCTCTTTTCTTCTCCATCTCTTTTTCTTTCAGCCATTTTATCAATGGATTGTAATGCAAACTAAGAATAAGTAGTATCAATAATGAAAGACTAAGCAACAAATTTGAGTTGTTTTTCATACACCAAGTCACTGCTATTCAGTTTTAAAAACAATATACCAATTGAATTGTTCAAAAGGTATTTAGGAGTTGGGAAGATTTAAATTATTCACTCAGCCAGACTCCATAATATGAGCTTATGGTAATTGTGATTGCCTGGTGGGTCAATTAGGAAAGTTCAGGGAAAAAATATGCCTTTCCTTCAGAAGAAAAGAATTATACTGGGACACTGCTCTGCAGCACTGAAATAAGCATTGACCATCTTGTCACATTAGAGTGCATCAGCATTCTTGCTGATATAGAAATATATTGTTCAATAAAGTCTCTTGTCCAAATATTTATAACTTAATTGCTTAAAAATTATAAAGACAAACTTCTGCTTTAAAAAATCATCAAAGTTTAATGAAGACAGAAGGCAGTAGAGTAAGACTTGTGAAACAAACTCTACCTCCAAGGTAGCAGCTGAGAAAACGTCCCACAGTTATTACATGACTTGAGAATGGAAAACAGGTTCTGACACAATTAACCTTTCGGCAATACAGAAAAGTTATTAAAAAGGCTAAGTGGTGTTTTCTTGAAGGCCAAAATTTGTACAACTCACAAACCTACTAAAACTCAGCACTACTTCAAAACCAATAAACATACAAGGAGCAGTTCCAATTAACTTATGTTTTTGAAAAAAGTATTAAAAGTACCAGAATATATTCTTAATTGGGATCTCAATTTTATATGGACCTCACTATTTTATCTTTATTTTAAATTTTTTTTAGCTTATGGGTAATTTGGTTTCCAAGCATATAAATAGAATTTACAATAGGCCTTGGAAAAGTGACCATAGAATATGCAGTAATTGCTACCCTGAAAGCCTCCATTTCAGATTTTTCATGGCTTCAAGAAAACCAGAAGTAAATTTCTCATTTTATAATTTCAATTCTGAACCCAGTCATGTAAAATATTTTACTACAACATCTATCTCATTCCCTACAAGTATGTTTGGGAATGATTTGTCAATGAAAGTGAGAATGATTCTATGATTCCTTGAGATATTATCAATAAATAATTGCAAATTAATTTCCAATTAAGCTCCATGATGCTGATGCTAAATGTTTCATTTCCACAAGCTCTTCAGGGAGCTGGTGCATTATCCCACTGAACTACTGAAATACAGAATTACATGGTATTAAAGGTGAGGTATGTGTTTATAGAGTCTTTTGAATGCTTTCAAAAATAAAGACCTATAGTTTTTCATTGTTTAAGAGCAGTTTCGCTCTTTCTTTAAACCCTTTTAAGAGTCTATGAAAATTTTAATATTCACAGGATTTACACACAGATAAAATAATAGAAGTACTGGTGTCAGAACAAAAAGATTTTTCCATGTATTATAGAGCTCTTGAATACCAGAGCTCTTCTGAAAGGGTTGATTAATCATACTATTTAAAGGTTGTGACACATTTATGCCCAAACTAATGCAGGTAAAGCTAGTAATTCACAGTTAGAAACCTATGCAAGAGACAGCTTAAGTGTTGGGACACTTGGTTTTAAATTCCGGACCTTTTTGGACCCTGTCCATTTCTGGTATTGAACTCACTTAATTGGCAAATCTTAACTCTACTGTTTTATGATATGAAAGGAAAAAAAAAAAAAGCCTAATTTGTTGTTATTTGATTTGCTTTAATAATCTTTTGCCACAAAGGTTGACACAGAAGAACCATAAAAAACTAAAGGATAGAGATGATAATTCGTATTTGTCTTTAGTCAAGATCATAAACTTTAGATTCATATTTTTTTTTAAAAAAAAGCAAGCTGCTGAACATTTATTTAAAGCACAGAAATAGGTGTTGATCATAAATATACTGAAGATGTTAGACTGATTTAAAATAAATACTTAAATGGGCTTTAGTAAATTATGAATTATGTAAATTATGAACATAGACCTTCAAGCTCTGTAGAACCAAAGTTTAGTCAAGGCAGAGATGAAGTGAAGGCTTCTCTAGAGATACAATGGTTATTTGGTGCCATCAGCACCCTAGAACCCTTGGAGTACAGTTGTTTTTATCATGGGCAAAGAAAAAGCCATACTGATTGCTTTGTCTCTTTTCCACTAAAAAGAAGAAAAATGGACTGCATCCATGATTTTACCTTTCCATGGTTTAAACTGAGAAATGGGATTGTAGCAGCTGATTCCAGGAGAGTGAGGGGCAGCTGTTGCTTAGGCAGCACTTACCCATAAGTGTTTCTCATCTGGCTCATGCACATACTTGATTGCAAAGGGAAATCCACAGAAAAAGAGCCTATTAAGCAGGTCTTAGGCTGCCAGCAATGTCCTAGGGTCAGACTGGCCATGTGTTGAGCCCTGCTTAGGCAGACTGCCTCAGACCAGTGGTTAAACCAAGATTACAGGAGTTGTTCTGCCACAGCCAAAGGAAGGAACAGATTGCACACAGACCTTCCAAATGTGCGATGCGTAAGACACCTTGAAAGAGGAAGCAGAGGACTGAAATCTGCATCCTTCTGGACAGAAACTAGCAAAGACAAAGGCCAGAACAGTCAGTGGGGAAGACTTCAAAGAAAAGGAAGGTGAATTGCTTTTTCTAAAAGTTAGGGGCAGGGTGGGAGAAAGCAATTACATGTTCTTTGCACAATCACAAAGAGGAGTAAAAAACTGGGCATGGGGAAGATGAATCAGTGGAAAGTGAGATTGAAAGCCTAAGGTAGTTTATAATTAGCTCAGTTAGGAATATTCAATTAAAAGCTTTTAAATGCAGTGTAGGCAGCAATGAAGTTTGGCTTCTCTCCAAAAGTAGCTTCACTCATACCCAGAACCAGGATGGTCTCAGGAGAGATTAGTGAAATTAATGGAATTACTAGAATTTCCTCTCCTGGTCAAAAGTTAGTGCTCCTGCCCGATGTACCAAATTATTCACCATTTAGGTTACTCCTGAGGCACATTTTTAAACAGCAATATTGAGTCTCCTTTATGTTTAGTTCAATATTCTCCATGTGACATAACAGAAGCCATGACAAAAATATGTGTCCTGAGAGTACAGTTAGGAAAATATGAGAATGTATCAGCACACTTAGATTTCTCCCTCTTCGACCCATGCATTTTAACTTCTTGGGTTTCTAGCTTGAATGTTATTACTATTTCATTAAGGCCATAACTATCTGTGTTCTGGTTCCTGAAAGCCTATTTGGCATAACATTCGGATTAGCAGTAATGAGAAGAATACGCTCTTCCATCATCAAGTTTGTTAACTTGATGAATATCTCTCTGTAGAAAAATATGAAATGAGTTAATGTACCTGCCTATTAAAGCCACTTCAGGAGATAGCTGAATATATCAATGGCCTATTAGCTAAAGAAAAATTCAACCTAAGGCCCAAAGAAGAAATACAGATGTATCTAAAAAGTGGATTTATTGCAGCCATTTCTTACAGTACTCAAAGAAAAAGTAGATGTCAGCAAAATTAGGAGTGCTAAAAGATCACATTAAAAAAGTTGGACAATTTGGGGGCTTTAGGATTTCTCATAAAAATAGTTAGGCTTACATGAAAATTTTTGTGCATTTAAGGCTTATTTGCTACTTCCCTGTAGCTTTATCATCACAATAAAAAAACTCAAATAAACTCCAACCAAACAACAAAAAAAACACAAAAAACCACCAAAAAACCCCAAAAAACAGAGGACAAAACTGATGAGAGTACTTGCCCAGCTGAGTGATGTTTCTGTTTAGTAATAAAAGTGGCAGATTGGAACAAAATTTTGGATAAAATCTAAGGTTTGACAATTTGTTTTAGAGATTATTATCAAAAGGATTACTGTTTCCAGAACTATCTAGAAAAGCGAAAATAAAAGACCTAAATATGGATATTAGTTTCCTTTTTTTCTTCTGAATTTTCTGTAGTGACACTGATTTTCATGCAAAGATAGGTAAACTGCTGCTTTATAATTGCAAGTAGATGTAAAATACTAAACTCATATTTGATTCATTTGTACTTTCCTGGGTAAATATTGAGGAAAGCTGTTTTAACATTGAACAATGAGTATTCCCACAAGCTGAAGAGTAAAAAATTCCCATTGTCACAAAAATTCAAAATTATCAAAGAGAGTCTGATAGATTTTAGAACACACAGATAAGGACTGGATTTATACTAATCTGATAAGTAGGCTTAATCTTTGATAAGGGAAAAAGGACTGTAAAGATCTTCCGAAAATGTTAAGTTTAGCTTCCTCTTCTTCTGTAGGCACGAAGTCAGCTATTTGTAAACACACTGCTCTTATAAATAAACAAATCAGTATTTTTGAAGAGGGGTGTTATTGCTGGTGATTTATTTCACCAGAGTCGTGGTTGGTTTGGATTGCTCTTGCTTTGATTTTCTACCCAAACTATTTCCACTGGAAATTTATCCCAGGATGTGATGACTCACAGGGGGGAAAAAAAAAAAAAACAGACTTAAATTTAATCACAGTCACACACAAATTTTGTTCTTCTGCTACCTTTTCCTCATTATGTACCAGCAGGATGTATTCATCAGCAGGAATCTTATTTTCCCCCTGACTCTCCTACACTACACAAGACAAGGTTTCATAAACCCCTCTGTAATGTGGGCTCTGCTGTCACCTGAATAGTATTTAATTGCATGTGTTCCACTTGGAGTTCATATGATTTTCAAGCACAAAAGAATCATAGCTGAATTAATTATTCTAAGTGAAATAGCCAGTTCCTTACTGCTCTTGGAACAACTTTGAACAACAATCCTGGTGCATCCTCAGACATATTTGCTTTTATTCACAGCTGTGCCACCCTGTGAGTTCTTGCCTCTTGGTCAACCAGTAATACAGAGATATTTTTTCCCTCTCAGTTATTTCTAATAAGCCCACAATTTAAAGCAGAATTACATTTTACTGGCTCCAAATGACCTTCCATCATCAACTACTTAGCGTGTAATCCCATTTCTAATATTAAAGTTCAAGCAGTGTTTCTGATTGATATTCCTATGTTCCTCTGAGCTGCTTATTGTGGGAAAACCATCCTCCTTCTCCCATTCAATGTGTCCTTTGTCTTCTTGTCACAGCGACGTCATCAAAAGATTTACTTGGCACTAAACGATAATTTGTATTATCTACTGCATTTTATATGATACTTTTACAGAGTTACCAAATAGTTAAAATTCTATAAAATGTTAGTTCCTCTTCTCTAGTAATTAGAATTCCCAATTAAATTATTAACTCTTAATTATTTTTCAGTATCAAATGCTCCTGGTCCTCACCAGGTGACAGTCTTGTAACAAAACACATGTTAACTTTCTCTGAAAGTACCTATCCCTGTTATTTTATAAAAAAATATTGATTTCATCTCTTTTATGATAATACTGGTGGGAGTTAGAGGCTGAATGCACTCTCTTGGAAACACACCAGTTACACCATAAAGGAAATGGTCAGTATTACCAAACACTGAAGATGTTATTTCTTCCTGCAGGGATAAATTAAAGGATAATGAATAGCAATACTTTTAGTGTTTCTTGAGACATGTTGTGAATTCTCACGATTCCACAGCAGAAAGCAAACATAGCCACTACAGTACTGAAATAACACAAATATTCTGAGATATCAAAAATTAGTATTTCTTAGCCAACACATATGAATTCTGCTATCTCTACGTAATCTAATTTTTTTTGCTTCATCCAAAATTATTCAACTAAGTCAAGACAAGGACATGTCAGCTTTACCACAGCTGTCATTTTCCCATGCATTTAACAGTCAAGAAGTTACAGCAAAAAATCTGTAGGGACAAGCTGCTTATTAATTGTGCACAACAACACACACATAAATCCCTTTGAGGCATATTAGCTTTAAAAGTAAACTTTTATCACCCAAAATGGCTCGTGAACTATGCAACATATATTACAAATAATTATTAATCAGACATATCAGATAGCAATAACTGATGACTTAAGTTCCTTAATTTCAAAATAAATTGGCATTAATACACACAAAACATATGAGAATTTAATTTTCTATAGTTTGGGTTTTGTTGTCACATGACCCTATGGAGCCCAGGGCTTTGTAACCCTTGAAAATGGGAATTTCCATCTTTTTCTTCAATTTTCTATCCTGTTTGTCAAAAAAAGAAATTAACTGATAAACTAATTCATTTAGTAGAACATGCTGGATAAGAACCTTTATTAGCTAGAAACTTCATTTCCCTGCAGATTTCTGGTAATCTTCTGGACAACTCTGACACTTTGAGCTTATATGTGAACAATTCTCATCTTTGAGGATACTTTGAAATCAGTTCCAAGCTATTTAAATACTTAAACTTTAAACATATCAAACCAGATTCATCTAGCTGTACTAAGGCAACCTTTTTGTTTCTGAGATATCAACTGAGCATACATAATTGGCAATAGTGGGGCTATTAATTCAATTGTTTGTTAATACAGAATATAAGTGCTGTTCATGTGGGGAAAATGTGCTGACCCAGCTATAACATATGTCTAAGTATGGTTGGGTGTGTATCTGCAGTCAGGTCTTCATCAAGAATTTTGCCAAAACAGACTCACTTTCCAAGCAAAGGTTTGACCAGCAGTTGAATGCAGAGCCATCCTTGCAGCCTTGTTTTTCCATAATCATGGATAGGGATTTCTTTCTATGTCATGCTATGTTTTGTCTCAGGAAATGAAAATCAGGACTCAGATTTGTTGCTACCTAAATGGTACACCAGATTTTTCAAATGTCCTTACAATAGAGGCATGCAAAGTACAGGAAGATCTGCTTTCCCTGCCTAATTGATTAATATTTTTCACATTGCTTTTTGTAGGAACAATATAATCAAAATGCATACATGTATGGACATCTCTCAAATACATATAGATATGTACATTTTCATAAGCATGTAATACAATACACTATATTCCTTAAAGATGGAGTGGTTTTATGCCTCTTTTGTTTCCTTTGCCTCCTTCTCAGTGCTATAATGCAATCCTGTGTCTGAGCACCAGACTTCAAATGAGAGATCTATTCAAAACATGCACAGACAAAATAAGTGGTTTCCTTAGTAATGGAAATTATGTGAAAGCCTCTGAAACAACTCCTCCTCCAGTAAGTCATGGTGTACATGATCCTTTCTATCCCCAGCTTATTGATTTAAAGATAGCACTACATTTAAATAAAAATATTTAATGTGTGTGGTTCTTGGCAGTGAAACTAGAAATGAGAGGGAAGATATTTACTGCATTCCTAGTTACATTGTTTGGGTTTTTATCAGCATGGATGTTGTATGTTCCACTGACCTTTTAATTAATTTTCTAGATCTGCAAGTTGAAAAAATGAAATTGTATAACTAAAGGCTTCCCTTAGGTACCCATTACACTCCCATAGTTTAGTGCACTTTATTTAAACTAACATTAGGTAACCATATTCTGAATACTCACTGCACTTATCAGTGTTGTTTCTTGCTATCACCAGGACAAATTCATGGTATTGATGGCATGGGGAAATAACTGGTACTTCTCTCAGTCACAGAGTAAAAGTAACTAAAAGCAAAATGACATTCTAGTTCTAATACTTAACTTAGTAACTCTAAAGTTTTCTAAATCACCAATTAGTGATTTTTCTAGCGAAGTTTTCTAAATCACCAATACCTCTTGTGCAAATAGTTATGAAAAGCAGATAATTTAGAACTTCTACTGTTAACTATCCATTTTAATATTAAATCACAATGAAATGCAGCAAGAATAGTTTGTTCAGTTTCATCAAAAAAGTTAAGAAATTCATGTCAGAAGTTCTGCCCCTGAGAAACACACACTGTACAGCTGGCATTTATTGCCACAAATGTGGCATTATCAGGGAAGGTGGCTAAATTTAAAATAAAATCATAATTGGGAGAAGGAGGTTCCCTTTCACTGATCACATATTATTTTCCACACCACACAGTGTCAACAGAAAAAGTACAGACCTGTTTCAGATGAAATATCAATTAATGTCCATAGAAAAGCAAATAGACATGAGAAAAGAAATGGAAAACAGCTTCTCTATAAGGACAGGAATTTCAAGATCCATCACCACCTAATTACAACAAATTGACACCAGGATAGAAGTTCTAGGCCTTACATTCAAATCATTACTGCCACTATTTTCTTCATCAGCCTTAGACACAGATTAGCTCCAAGATGGCACTAACTGCTACATTCCATGCACATTCTGGGTCCTGCAAACAAGGATCACAAACAAGCAGATCCTTGAGAAATCAACAAGGGCATCTCAGCCTTAGAGATCCACATAGAGAAGATCCCAATAAGTTATATCCAGTTACTGAAGGCTAGAAAACCTGAGATGTCATCTTAAGTAAGACATAAACTTACTGAGATGAAATAAATTTTTAAACATATACACTGAGCTTGAAAATTGCTTTACAGATTTTTCATCTGCCTTATCCAGCTGCATATAAAGATTCTCTAGCTGCTTTTCACTACTCTGTCTTCATTAAGAATCCCATGTGACACAGCAAGGTTGTGGTTGCTATGCGTGACTCACTTCCAGCCTTCTGCAGATACTGGTATGCCAGGGATTCTTGCCTATTAAAATTGGGTCAAGGATGAAAATTAGAAGAATTCAGATATCACCCTGTGTTGGACCCAGTAGGGATAAAACTTGTTAAGATTTTTCAGACCTCAAGCCGCTCCTGCAGAAGGCTGACTATGGCTCTGGGACCTCTAATGAGGAAAGAGACTATAGCTTTTGCCTGGGATCTCATACTTTTTGTTTCATAGAAAACAGTAGCCACACGAATAGAAAAGTTTTCTGGAATAGGAAATATATCCCTGATCACCAAGATCAGCTCCTCACTGCTGCTTTCATTCAACCCATCACACATGACTGAATTTGCCTGTACTATAAGGCTCTTTACCATGCAGTTCTAGATTTTGCCAAGGCATATAGCACCTACTACCTACATAGCATTTAATGAAGTCACTGGGGCTTTGTGTGTATGTGAATATTCCCTTACGTGAAATTCTTTACAGATTTGTTTCCATCTGCTTTTGCTCTAGTGTATCAACACAATCTCTCAGATCTGATAAAAGAAATTTCATAGCAGGTTAAGTAATCTGATAGAGCATTTTCCATTAAAAAGTGCAACTCTAGAAATTTGAATTCATTGTTGGCAACAAGCCTTTCATCTTCAAAAAAGACAAAGAGCAAGAGCCAGAAATGTTGCTTTTGTTTATCACTGAAAAAATGATTCCATTTTGGAAAGATACAGATTAATAAAAATTAGTCTCTATGGGATCATAGCCCTTTTAGGAAAATATCAATAGTCTGGACAGAATATCTAAAAATGCACATGACAATGCCAGGTTGATGACATTGCACTGAAAGTTCTGGCATAACAAATTCACATGAAGTGGTGACTCTTTTTTCTCTCTTCCAGGCAAATCACACAATGACAACCGCCTATAATTAAGTCAATTAATAAATTAACTGATGACACCACATCACAGATTTCATTGAAACTGACCTTCACTCAGAAAGGAATACCTCCCCACAACCCATATGGAAGATACAATAAGGGTGTGTTTTGCAGAACTGGTAAGGATTAATCTGTCAAATAAACACCAGCTCACTCCTTTTTTTTCTCTATGGGCTACAAGAAGAAAGTAAGAAAAGCCACCACCAAGACTCCTCCTTGTAGTTGTGGTGCCTCAGAAACCAGGATAGGAGCATGTGTAGCGAGAAAGCTGTTCCAAAAGTGTTGTCTGTTTTACATATGGATATAATCTCTACGGCTATGCACTTTAAAAAAAATAAATAATCGCCAATTTTCAATATAAAGTATGTCATCTTAGGATTTAAATCAAATAGTTGTAGGATTCTTCTTGTAAAAATTACAATTTTAACTACACTTGTTGCATTCTAAACAGAGCTGTGTTCTCAAAGACTGAAAGCACTAGAAATGGTCATGGTTAACCCTGAACCACAAAAAAGGATATGGAGGCCCAAGGATGCTCTGCCTTTCTACATAATGAAAAAGGGGAAAAGGATTGGAAATTACCTTCCAATTTTGAGAAAAATGCAGACACAGAATCACTTTGTTTTAATAACTAAGGAGTTTATGGATTGTTTTCATTGTCCATTACAAACAAATAATTTGTTTATTTAATGTGCACTCAGTAATCAGATAAAATGTATGCTAAATAAATTGCTGGAGTTAGTCTGCATTAATATCATTGTCTCTCTATCAGTCTGAGAGATTTTTTTTCTATCCTGTAACCTATTAAGCTATATATATGATTTTCATAAAATAGATTACATTGCTATTTTAAAACCACCAAGCATCATAGTGAAATCAGCAGAAAAATAACTTAATGAACTTTAATAATCATAATTGTTTTGGTTATAAAAGATATTTTTCTCCTTCAGATAGTTTGAAAAAAATATTCTTTAGCATTTCCTAAATAATAAAATTCAATTAGTTCACCTTTTTTTATGAAACAGAATTTTATTATGATTTAATAACATTTTAACTAATATGTAAATGTATGCCTATCAAGGAAGTACTTTAATTGCATATATAGTCTATCATAAGAACTCACTTTCTTTATGCAAGTATACTTTAGTTGATTTAATTATCTAGACCTCTAATTACACAGTCCATACCAATCAACCAAAATGAAGCACTTCTCTAATCTTAATTTCACATGTCAAATCACTGAATATGTTTTTGCATGATTCTCATGTTAATTAGAAAGCCAGACTTTGAATGAATGACAGTGAGTTCATGAGGAGGTTAGGGGCAAACCAAGAAACATTTCATGTGGGGCCATGCTAGTCCCTATCTATTTCCCTTTCTCCAGATGATCTCCACTAGATGAGATATGAGAAATAGCAGGTTTTAGTTGTCTTTAAAAGAACATTTTCAACTTTGTCCAAACTTTTTGAAATTTTCTTTTCTCTTAGTCCACCCACAATCCCACCCTTGTAGCACAGGTTAATATCTTCTGCTGGGGACAGGTAGGAGAGGGCTCAAGATCAAGAAGGATTTCCATTTTTCTTGTGGGAGCTACAGTGGCAAGAAGTCTTACTCTTCTGGCTTTGGGTTGTGCTTACTTGGAACGTCCTGAGCATTATCCCAGCCAACACAGGACATTCTGTGTGCAGAAGGGAAGGCTTATAGGATGACCTGGAAGTTTAAACTGGCTTGCATTTGCAGCTCATGGTGGTGAACATCACATACATCAGAGGCTCTGAGAGCCATCTCATGGGGGCAAAGGAGAAGCCAGGTTTCACCAATGAGCCCTGAGGCTACAGAAAGGTGATGCGATATCTTTCTGATCTTAGTTTTCACTCTCCCAACCTAAGGCAAGAAGACCTGAAAGGTAACTAAGGATGGGTTAGCCCCAACTTTTTCGATATAACTCTTTAACTCACATTAGAAAAAGATTTGAATATCCATCAGAAAGAATGAGAGAAAATGAAAAGGCCACTTGGCCTTTTCCTGGGCTAGAGTATCTCACTTATTCACATTTAATCTGTCACTTAAATACTATTATGTCATCTGTGAAACAGTCCCACCCAGTTGGATGAGCGAAAAATGAACAGCACACTTCTTTAAAAAAATTTAACAGCTTGTTCACTGTAGTTAGCTTAAGTACAGTATTCAAAAATTTGAGGTGGAAGGAGAAGACTGCTCTAATAAAGCCACAGTGTAAGTACTGGTGAATCTAACAGGAGTAGTTTTGTGAAATTTGCCCTAACCAATTATAACAACCTGAAATTTATTCAGAATGGTGGCATTAATTTAATTCAATTTTCATAAGAAGTGATTTTATGAAGAATAAAATTATTTTTTTAGCAAATATAGACAAAAACAATTCAGTCCACGATCTCATACTGAACGTGAATTGAGATGAGACTCAGTTTTTGTAAAATAGCAACCATTTTATTGTAAAATTTTAATGCTATTGCTGTTGCAAAAAACACACTAATTCACACCATTTACTAATCTTCAGAAAGTTTTCATACTCTTATTAGACAAGACCCTGAGCCTTTCTTCAAAGCAGAGGAGTGTGAAATGAGAACCACATCTCACTTCAGTCCACTAGAGGGTGGCCTGACTCGCTCAGGGCTGTGGGACTGGATTCACACAAGAGATCCAACATTTTAATTTTTTTTTGACCTGTTGATAACCAATTCTTTGTGCTTTTTCTATAAATCATCTCCTATTATAAAGTAATTTCTTCTATATAAAAAGTATACATGATAAAAAGACCTTTTCCTAACAACATCTATCTCATTTATTGTTTTGTATATCTAGGAGAAGGGGTGATGACAATCACAAATTGTTCTACAGTTTTTTAAACCTTCACAGTTTGTATGCCCTTTGGTCACGGGCACAGAATAAATAGGGAAAAAAATAAATCATTCACCAAAGACCATGCATAAAGGGGGAAAGAAGAAAGAAAGGGAAGGAAAATTCTGGATATATAATTGGATGGCCATAAAAGACAGACTCAAGCAAAGAGAGAGATTGAGAGAAACTGACTTTTTCTCTAACTAACCCGTTTCATGGTTCATTCTGAAATTTTAATTCTCAGGAAGACGTATTATTCCTTCCTATTGATAAGCACAGGTAGTAAAATGTAATATTTAATAAAATTCAGAAGAGGAAGAATATGTAAAATATTTTCCTGTCTTAAGCTTTAAAAAAAAAATAATAATAATTAAAAAAAAGAGGCACCAATACTAGGGGCAAGGCACAACACCTATTTTCATCATACAGTATCCTCTGAACTACAGCAGCCTTTGCAGAACTTCGGCGATGTCTAATAAGTTGTTGCGAGTACAGATAACAGCCCTTAGAAGAAAAAATAATAAATAAATACAGAAAGGGGGGTGAGGGGAGAAAATCCGGACCTCCCAATGTGTTCTGTACAGACAGAAAGCGTGCCCTGTAGCTCCCGCGAATGGGAAGAGCGATGTGGGCGCGCTCACGGGCTGCTTTCGTGCATCCGCAGCCGAGCAGCAGCGGCAGCGGCAGCAGGAGCAGCAGCAGAACCAGCAGCAGCAGCAGAACCAGCAGCAGCAGCAGAACCAGCAGCAGCAGCAGCATTAGCAGCAGCAGCATTAGCAGCAGCAGTGTCACGTAGCAGCAGCACCTTGGCAGGGCCGCCGGCTCCGCTGCTGATGAGCGGCGAGCGGGCAGCAGCGCGCCCGAGGCACAGCCCAGAGCCCGAGCCGCGCACCGCCATGGAAACCGGGGGAAGTGAGAGCAGCTAGCCAGCATCTCTCTCCCTCTCGCTCTCCAATCCCCCACGCCCCCCCTCTCTCTCCCCGCTGGATTGCGAGCCTCAGACAGCCAGGCAGCAACAGCGCCTGGCAAACGCAAGGGATCTCAGCTGGCAGCACAGAGAGTCTCTCGTGTTGCAGGATATCAATAGATACATCTTTGTATTATAGACTGTTAGACACGCATGCACGCCGACTCACACCCATACATACATGTGTGCTCATCTGTTCAGGCGCTGGCTTTAATACAAGTATGTCGCTACCTGAACTAAGGATTCAAAATTACTGAGATGCAAGAACTCCTCCAGCTCTGAAACTACTCTTATTATAGGGTAAGTTCCTCTTTATTTTCAATTTTATCCTGACTTTTATCTTAACTTCTAGACTCTTTCCCCTTTCTTCTTTTGTAAAGTTATTTTATTAGTGTATTTTCACATTTTACTTTCTGAACAGAATGCAAATGCAATATGGTTTTTTTTATCTAAATATGCTTGCAATAGTATCAGATTTGTGCATTTTTAACCCTGAAAGAACATCAAAGGATAAAAAAAATATGATAGGAGAATGTTTCCACAGATATTTCAGAGGCAGTATCAAATTAAACACTTGCTCTGTGTTTTGAAACCAATAAAACAAGATACAGGACAGCCTCCTTTCTTCTCTCCAGTGCTAGGATTAAGGGAAATGCTGTTTATGTCAAGACCTAAAAACCACTGAGCAATGAGGCTGAATGAGCATATCACAAACAGTTATTGAATTTCTGCCAGGCTACATCTTAAGGACTGTGGCAAATGACTTAGCTTAAAAACATCTTCTTTGCAGTCAGAAGGGACAGTGTGAATGTCTGATTACTGATGAAGCTGGAACGGACGGGTTAGGTAAAAAGGATCACATTAAGCAGAGGAGTTCTAATCTTCTTTGGTAATTAACAGCATCTCAGCAGGGTCCCTGTATTTACATGGGAGGAGAGTGTTTAAATACATCACCATAAAAGCTTTGCCTGTTTTAGTAGAGCAAGGCTCAGAACTGTTTGTCTTCGCTTTCCATGTCTTTGTTTTCACATGTCGAGCTGGAGTTTTTGCCCAGCACTGCTGATGAGAAAGAGAACCCAACACAGGGGGAAGGAGAAGGCAGCAAATGCAGGGAGCTAGAAAAATATCAGAGATTTTCTATTCAATCAATTTAATCAACTCGAAATTCCAGGCTAGCACTACAGTTGTCTAATGTGCTTGTGCTTATGCATGTGTATGTCATTACTTCCATGCAGTACCAGAGTACCTCAGTATCCTTTCAGATGAACACACATTCGGTAAAGTGCATCAGCATGGATCTGTGATTTATGCACCAGTGAAAGACAGAGATAGATTTTACTTTACACCATGAAAAAGACAGGTTAGCCTTCTAATGCTTGCTTCAAAGTGAAAAAAATACAGTCTGCATCTTCCCATATGCTTTTGTTTGCTTTTTAGAGTACTACAACTGTATTAAAAACACCTCAGTATTTTGATTATTTCTCCTACCCCTTTTTCTCCCTTCAGCCCCCTCACGTCTGTGCACTCTGGAGAACATCATAAAGATTCTGTTCCTTTGCACCAATGTAATTATTTGTTTGTAATTTTAGAGCTACTGTGTTCTGAGAAACAAGCACTGTGAAAGAACCATCAACAGATAGCCACTGGCTTTAAGTCTGTCACCTTTCCAAAAATGACAGAAAATGGGTAGCTTAACAATACGTATGGTAAGAAGTCAATTAATTCAGGTGACCTTTGTAGATGGTGACAATAAAGCAGCTCTGACAATATGCCACAGCATTCAACATTCCCCCTGGAAAATGAATGAGCTTAAGAAGAGGTTTTCTTTTCAGAGTACAAAATGAAAGGTATTGAAGCATTAGCTCCTGCTATTGGCAAGCTTCCTTCTTCTATTTTAGGTTGTCTGTGAAACCTGTTTAAAGCAAGCTGACTTATTTTATTACATGAAACACAATCTCTGGTCTAATTAATTAAATATCCTGTTTTCATTCACACTGCATGTGCACTTTAGTTGTTAAGCATTTCCAGTTCCTGGTCTGCATTTTTACAAAATGTGCTATAAAATAAGTGGAGAAAATCTGATTCTGATCTCCTCATGCTATGTGCAAAGGACTACTCAGAGGAAACTTTTTCTACATGCCTTGGTAGCTGAGCAGCTTTTCTAAATGCTTATCCTCATTCATTTTTAATGCAGAAAATAAGTAAATATGGGTAACTTTACACAAATGCATCTTAGGTTTTGCCACATATACTGTAATGTGCTTCTTCAAAATATGATATAGATATGCCAAAGAGCTTCAGAAAAATGTGGCCATTTCAATCATACATGTACAGAGAACATATGGTGTAGATGAAGCATCTCTTCACAGCATAGACATTCTTAACCAGCAAAGCAGGCAAAATGTATGGTAACTGTATTTTGGTTAATACTCCCTCAAAGCTCCTGCAATAATGTTGTAGTGTCAGCCAAGGACTGGCTGATGTTGTTATGGTAACCCCAAAGTCCCGCCTTTTAGGGTGGCAGCTCTGAGTGTGACATCAGAGCATGCCTGCTTGGAGTACCCTGAAGTGGGTGAGTACCTCATTTTCACACCTGAATTAGACCAGATCAACTAAGCAACGTTGCTACCTGTAATGCAGATTAAAAATTTAATGCATAACCTTTATTAACTGATCAAGATTGAGCAGTTTATGGAAATAAGTCCTGCTTTTCACTTGTAATCACTTGTCCCTTGTCACTGGAAAACAAAACTAAGTGTTTGTGAGAGAGAGCAAACCATTTAGAAGTGTTGGAGCCACTTTCTTTGACTCTTGCCCATAACCTTTATTATATTAATAATTACAAGCTAACCAAAAACTTTTCTGCCTGCTGACAATCACCCTTAACTAAAGTTATACTGGTATTTAATAGCCAAGTTTTAGAGTATTAAAACAATAGAAGAAGATCAGCAGTAGATAACGAAAGTTTTTCAAGACAAGCTCTATCTACAATTGAAAGTAAAGTCACCACATGATACCTTTGATACCTTTTTTCAACTACATATAGCTGTTCTTAGTGATTCCTGGTACATTAATGTTTTAGTTAATTCATATATCCTTTCTTCAGATAGTACCATTAAAAGCTGAAGGAAAACAAACTCTTGAGAAAGGCATTTTCAGAAACTACCTTGACATACTCTTCCATGTCAAATTCCACAAACTCTACCTTAATATCAAGTACCAAAAACTGACAATGAAAAACCAATTTCACATGTAGCACTCAAGGAACTATTTTCTGAAGACAAAGGAATGGACAGTTTCTAAAATTTTTCTGAAGATCAAAAATAAGACTACATTTTTTTAACAGTATGCCTTCTACAAGCCTTCATACTATAAAATAATACTAATTCTCATTCAAACAACACAACAAGCAATTAAAATCCTTTGCTTCACTGAAAGAAAATGCCAGTAGAATTTGAGAAGAAACAGTAGTGACAGATGTCATTAGAAAGGTCATTAAACACATTAGTATTAAGAGAAAAATCAATGCTTCTCATTAAAACTGTAATGTAACTGTAAAAAGGAATTACTGCACCTTTTACTTATTCAACTGACCAGTCCACAAACTATTAAAACCTGTTATTATGAAATGGTGTAGTTCATAAAGAACTTATTTAAATAAACAGTATGACCTTCAGTTTTATACACAAAATCTATAAATTATTTCATCAATTTTTCTTCAATAAATTCATATCCTCAACTGAATGGAGCTGATAAATGTTTATTAGCAGAGCACATGGAGCTATACACATCTGCACCAGAGAAAGATCCAATATGGATGCCAATAAGATTATTTCACATTGGGTTCTTTGTGGAGTAGTTGAATGTGACGCCTTGTGAGAAAGACTGTTTTCATGAGGGTCAAGTACAAACTACTTTCACAATTTTACTTAATCCAATTACCCTCTCCCAACAGGATTTCATATTCTTTATACATGGAACATCAACCATAATGCAAGCTACAGGCATGCTCTGGCTTCTAGCATTCACCAAACTGCTTACTTTTCTTCAAAGCAAAAACAAATGCAGACATTAAAATAAAGGGGAAGTTTCATTTTAAAAACACAAAGTTCTACAGCATATCCTTGGAACCATTATCCTTCATTTAGAAATACTTCTTTTTCACAAAACATTTATCTCAACTCTCTTTCAGTTTGGCCACAAGCAGCAACGGTCTAACTCAAAAGAAATGAGAAAAAAAGATCTCTCTAGTCACATTATTTCATTCAGTTGTTGTATTTCTGGAATTCATTAAAATACCTGCCCAAAATTTAATGGTAGTTTAATTCTACTGACCTCTGTATTAGAGTAGAAAAAATTTTACCTCTTTTGTGCTCCCAGTTCCCACAGTCTCAGTCAAACTGGGAAATGCTTTTTGACAACACTGGCACTAAAGAAATCATTTAGCTTTTCTCTTTCCTGAATAATAAGTATTTAGAGGTAAACACTGCAAAGTAGAATAAAATGCTAAAAGGAATATTTTTTTTAAATGTCTACTGATTATTAGTATTACCCCAAGAGTCTTTTAATAGACATTTCTTGTTATGCAAATAGTAACTAGTCTGCCAGGAAATACTTTGAATTCTCTGAATATTTGGCATAAAAAAGGTACAAATCTTAAGTTAAGCTGTACCCAGAAATCTCTGGGCATCCAGCTGCTAGTACGAAAAAAATAAGAAAAAAAAAAATTTATACAATTATATGTCTAGGGATCAGACAATTTCAGAAATTACCCATTTAATAAATTATGGAATAATAAAACAAAAACCAAAAAAAAGTGCAGTGCCATAGAACACACAATGAAGAACAAAGTTGTGCATTGGGACTTTTTTTTTAAATTGCCATAGTACTCTATGCTATAGTATTCTATTATATCATCATCCTGGATAAGGAAAGATGACTCCCAAATTGTCTTTAAAAAAACAACATGATGGTCAGACATTACTAGGGCTCTTCTAGTGTGGTGTTGAAAGGTTAAAGGAAACTCGGTTGGTTAGTTTTGTCATGGTGCTAAAACAAAAAGTCATTCTTACTTGAAATAGAATTAGAAATACATACCAGATTTGGGAAGCATTTAAATAAGTACAATTATGGGACTCATTCCCTGAATAAGGATAAATACAATTGTCTCCTACTTTACAATAGTAGCAAATTTCTGCTGAGAACAGATATATATGTGTCGTTATTTATATCATATTTATGTGATTTATTCAGTACCTAGAGACCTAATAAAATTTTTCATCTTGACAGGAATAATTTTTATGTGAAAATAGAAACTTTTCTCAAAGATTTTTAGCTAGTGTCACGGTAGCTATAAATAGAAAGACTAGAGAGAGACATTTGTTTCTTCACCCCAAGCTCATTCCTGTTGCCAAGTTCTCTCAAGTCACTGAACTTCCTCTCCCCTCTGGAAAGCAGCTTTCTCTAGAGGTCATGTCAAGCATCAGCAATTTTTGTAGATGACACTTAACAGTGAGCTAATTCACCCAAGTGCAGTAGAGAGCAGTGCAGTGTTTCCACCAAAGTGCAGAATTACCTGCTGAGCTCCCCACCCCAGCTGGCTCCATGTTGCATGCCACAGAAGGAGCTGAGAGACAGGAGAGCCAACACTGGTCAAGGCTCACATGGGAGCTGAGTCTTCCAGAAAAAACTCATTTCTGTGTAACAACAGCTCCAAACCCACTGCATAATACTAAACTGCTCTCTTTTGTGTGTTCCATACAGAAATCAGGCAGTGCTGTAAAAATTCTTCCTCCCTCTGCACTGCAAAAGGATGTTCTGAAACAATTCAATCAATTTATAAAGTACAGTATTTTCTTTTGTCAAATTCTAAACAAATAAAAAAAGCCTTCCAGTATGAAAAATATAATTACAGTCAAGTGATGCTTTATTACCAATGTAGCTTGAGGGACATTATCTGCACAATTCCTATTTAATATCACTTTATAACAAAACATAGTTACTTAGGTTATCCTCCTAAGTATAACACAAAAGATTATCCTAGATATATTGTGCATATTACAGCATTTTGGACATGTATTTCTTTTTTGCACAAGATGCACCATAATAACTTTCTGAAAAGTCAGCCAAGACCGTAGAGCCGCTATTTCATCACACTCTCACAATACAGTAATTTTACTATTTCAGTTTAATATGTTTGGCCAGTTACTTGCTGGTAAGCCAAATACAAGGCTCAAACTCAACAGCACTTGATAGAAATGGAATGATTAATAATGATTATACCCATTTATAGAGGTATCCTTATGAGGTGAGAGAAGACAAAATGAGGTAATTGCAAATATAATGATCTGTTAAGCTAGAAATGTTTGTCTGAATAGCAATTTCATCCAAAATGTATAATTCAGGTAATGTATTCTTCTGAATGTTGCTTTGATATAGATTATCCAGTCATCAATATTTTGTCAGACAAACACACTTTCAGTCATTTTATTTTTATTGTAAAATAAGAGACAAAAAGAATATTTAGCATACCATTCCAGGGTTAGACTCCAAACTCTAAGCTCCAGAAAACAAGGGAAAGTACTCTGCCTTCCAACAGCAGCAGCCAGATTGCTGAGCTCTTTCCTGAGCAGAAAGATGAGCCAGACAATCTGAGGAACTGCACAGAAATATTTCTGCATTTCTCACTTCCACCTAAGGATAATATGCATGTTGGGACACACATTATACAAACCCTACACTCCCTCTCATAGGAAGCAATCACCTTGCATATTAGTGCATAGAGTCATTTTAATGAGGCTACTCAAGGCAATGCAGACCCAAGTGCCTTTATTAGGCATTTAAATATTGCCTTCAGCAGGTATCATTTAACAGTAAACTGTAACTAGAACAGAAAACTAAAATTACATACAATTTCAAAGATTTGAATCTTAAATTACCTATATGTTGTCCAAATTATTAAGTACATTTATGATCTCCAGTCATTTCAGTTCAAGCAAAGTATATAGAGCCACATATCTGAAATTCACATACTTGGAGGTCCTGGCATTCTGCACCATACTGAAATACCCTTTGCTCTTTTAAGGTTTGAAAAATCCATAAATTTGCTGGTTTTGAAATGTTATTCTCATTATTGCTCTGATAGCCTCTGAGGTTTACTCAAAATTCACAAAAAGAAATAAAAAACCCTCCATTTACCTTAGGTGAATGTGGATTAAGTATTTGTAATCGTTGCTTTAAATTTAGTTTATATATCAGTTCTTCAAAAAGCATCTTGTGTTGATATGCCATTATATAAATCCTAGCAACAACAAACAAAAAGTACAGAAAATATTTAAAATATTAAAATATTTAAAACAATGAAAAAGTGATAAAAAGTTTAAATAAACACACAATATCTGTGCCTGGCACAAATATGGCAGGGAAAATATCATAGTTATGTTGGGATTGTAGACTACCCACTTACAACTACTCGGTGGTAAGCACATTAAAAGTTGTGGCATAAAACCACCACACTACTATTTAATCTCTCACATAAAGTTAACCAAACTTTCAGAAAGTCCGAGTAAATTCTATTAAAGCCACTCCATATTAATTACAATGTAGATATTTATTTATGCAATAAAAAGTAATCAATGCTCAGGGCTGATGAAGATGTTCAATTCCATAAAAATTAAATTTGCATTAGCATTGCTTTGAAATAAATTTTGTTTGGCATGTCAAAGCACAATATTGAATCCACCATGATCTGTTTGCAATGGAATGGTCAAACAACAAGATTTACAAGTAGTAAACTCCAGTTTGATTTTTACCTTCCATGAGCTGTTCTGGCATAAAAGCAGACTTGGCTTTGAGTGGGAGGTTGGACTAAAGAGTTCCTGAGGTCCCTTCCACTTGACTATCCCATGATGATCCTCTCAACAGAAAGGCTTGCTTCTCTGCCAGCACTGCCTGGGGTAACGATGTACAGCACCACTGTCATCGGAGCCTGCTCAGATGTCTTGGTATGACTGCATCAGATGAGAGCAATTTAGATGTTACTAGAGGTGAAGGGCACTGTTCAATCTGTCTCTGAGCTAGTTGTATGGAGCTGAAAATTCTGAAAAGGCAGACAGTCTGCTGGACTGCTAAAGGAAATAAAACTCCATTTGGTCACAAGGCAGTATTTGCTTTGCTGTTACCTACCAAGAAAAGAGTCATTCAATGAAGTCCCAGCAGGACACTAAGAATGGTTTAAATGTCCTACTAGCTTGTTTAAAATTTTTTAAATAACACACTATATTCATTCAGTTAACAGAAAGCAACTGTTTTCTAGGAAGAGAGAAGCACGATTCCCTGAAACATTACCATCTTAATTTGCAATCTCTGTATTTCTGCTCAGCCAGGTGTTCAGTGTCTTCCACAGATCTGGGGCTGAATTCACTACAGTTTTATACACGGTTTGAAAAATACAGCATTAGCAATCATGAATTACAGTTAGTATAATAACCACTTCATATCAAGTACTAAACTTTGGCTTTAACTTCCTAGAGTGGTATTTTACCCCATGTAGTGAATATACTTAAGCTGTTTCACTCTTTACATGTTATAAACCTGCAATGAGTTTCATGAGAAGTGGTTCTGCTGAGAAAACTTGTCAGTTTGAAGGTATTATTCATGCTGAGTTTCCATAGTCATCGCCAATATCAAGATTACTTACTCCAATACCAAGATTATCAAGATACTCTACCAGAGTAATTTAAGAAACACAAATTGGTCAATTAAATTTCCCTAAAATGTAAAGTTCCTTTTTACAGATGGCTAAAGAGACACCATTTTAAGCCCTAATTTTGAAAAAAGCAATGTGCGAAGGACAACAAACTAGAGCCACACAATAGTAATACCTGTAACCTCACAGAAGCCATGGAGTGGAAAGCAGGACAGAAATAAACTGCAGCACTAAATTTAAACCTTTGCTCTAAACTTATCAGTGGATAACATAAGACAGCCCTTTCTGTTGTTAGTTCTGCATGTGCATAAAATCATTGTCATGAGCTTCACTTAGTACTAAGTTTAAAGGGAAGGTTGGTAAGGCCTTTAAAGCATTTTTCTCATATTAGAACCATCATGTGCAGAGAGATTGCATTTGTATTCTTTAGCATAGGTAAATGTTATAATTTGAGAATGTTTTTAAAGAAAAATGTTTCTGAAAAAAGTAAATTATATTGCTGATATTTATCACTGCTATAAAATCAACTCCCTAAGAAAATTTTCCAATACTGGAATACTCTAAACTCAAAAGTATGAAGAATAAAGAAGTTTTAGAAAAAGAATTTCAACAAAATAATCATTATAGACTATGTTTATCTATGACAGTTACATCTGCCAGATAAAGTCTGCTTGTTGGCATTCACTGGGGTTAAGTATTTGAATGTAACTCAAATCAAAATGTTAATGAATCATTATAAAATTATTTCTTCTTGTAACAAGGATGCATTTCTCATTATGCAGTAATTTGCAGAATTTATTAACAAACATTTTCCAAAACAAGCACAGAAAGGTTTGCTTTAACAAGAATTCCAGTTCAGTCCTAAATAGGACTTTTGTGAGAACAAGAAAATCTTGTCTTTCTAAACGCCTGCTGGTTTTTAACTCAGACTCTCATACTCAAGATAGATGCTTAATGGAATTTGAATAATTTGAACAATTACAGGAAATCATATTTAAGTGCAAAGGACAACTTTTAAAATTCAATTTCATTTCTGTTTACACGCCCTGATAACCACACATAGCAAACATGATCAGCACTTACAGCAGCCACAGCTATATCTTATTGACAGTAAATCTAGATAGTTTGACAGGGCAAAAACCAGTTTAAGCTTAGCAGTTGAATGCTTAAATGCCTTTCATAGCCATGCAAAATACAAGTGTATGGGAGATTCAAAGTAGAAGATGAAGCAGATCTAATTCATTGTTATGTAAATAGTACAGAGGAAAACCATAAAGAACAAATTGAGAATACGAGACTATATATGATACTGCTTTCCACACTGCCAATTTACATGTGTTTTATTCTTGGACTTTTTCTGTAAAATGCAAAAACTGGTTACCCTAGCAACTGCCACATGTTACTCAGTTTATTTCTGAGGTACAGAGCAGCCTATAAAAGAATAACATTGTGCACTTCTATTAGGATCTCTCAGCACCACAAAGAATTCAGAATTTCATGTGCCAGCATGTGCATGTATTTTCTGAAAGTTTTAAGAAAGTATAGTAAAGAAAGAGTATTGTGCATATTTTGTAAACTCATTTTCTTTCAGGTTTATGTGCAAATTAAAAACAAAGATTAGGAGCTGTATGGAGAAAAATGTATACTCTGTCCAACCTGGTAGTTGTTTTCTGTATTTTTTTTTATTACAGTTCTATTAGACATCTGTAGCAAATAAGTAAAGCTTTCAAAACTTCTTTAATGATATCATCTTCCAGAGCATACTAGGGACCTGAGCAGCCTGGTAAAGTGTAAGGTGTCTCTGCCCATGGTGGGAGGGGTTGGAAATAAGATGATCTTTAACGTCCCTTTAAGCTCAAATTATTCAATGATTCTATGATAATCATTATGAAGATCTCAAGTTATCATCTGTGAAAGGTTAAGATTTAGTTCAAAGTAAGAATTAAAGGATTTTGCAGATGCTCATTAATTATATGCCCTCCCTCCCCAAAATGCAGAACTCTTTGTTACATGTCTAGCCCCTACATAATTTATGAGTCTTGCAATGTAGTACAAAATAATCAGAATGATAAAAAGGAAGTGAACTGAAGTTAGCCATTAATGAACATATTTTAAGGAAAACTCTGTCATTCTTTCACTTTTGAAGCCTAGAAAGCAGCCTCTGTGTCCACTGGAGATCCACAGCCCCTGGTCCTAGAGACAGCAGTCTGCACAGGAACCAAGCCAAGGCTCATAATTTATACTTTATAGGTCAACGTTAAGCATTTTTTCCCTTCTTCCAGTAATTTTTTTTTCTGGTTTCCACATGAAAATATTTTTTAATAGAATAGAGGAAAACACTTGGTTACATCCTGACTCCTCATTCCAAAGACATGATTTTTCCCATTAAGATAATGAAAAATATTTCTTCATTTGTACTTGAAATAGAATAATCAAAAATTAAAAAGTCTTTGGATTTAAATAAGCATTTTTATGTTTGAATATTCTTCCTGCTAGCTATTTTCACAAGCCCTAACCAGTAAATGCCGCTCTGTCTGTTTTACTTATCTCTGCTGACTTCTTCTGTATCATCATATACCTGAAAAGAATACAAAAGCTAAGGAATATCTTAGCAGAAGAAAATAAGCCCAGATACATTTTTTCCTATGGTTATCAGGGATGGGGATTTCAACATGTAGCTAAAACTGCAAATTATAGCATTAGATTGACAAGCAAAACAAGAGCATATGTACAACTCCTTAACAGGTAAGAAGTTTTGAACAGATCTGGCAGCACCCTCTTGGACTGGAAGGGTAAACTAATAGAGACTAATTCTGTATTCAGGCTTTGGGAAGCATTCAAACTAAAAGTGCCTCAGACGTTACTGCTATGAGCATATGCTTCCCTTTGTATTTTTGTGATGCTTGCTTTAATCAAACTACAGAAACACAATAGCAGGGAACATATAAACAGACCTTTTTTGCATTCCCTTGGGACATACTATAGGGTAATCAATTGTAAATTAATTGGGGAAAATTTGTTTTGCATAGCATAGAGAGGCAAAACATTAATTCAGAATCATTTGCTTAATGGCAATTCTAATATGTTATGCATGTATTCAACCTTGTTTTTTTTACAGTGAGATGCAAAACAATTATCAGGGATGTAAATACCAATAAACTGTAATCTACATCTCTATTTCAAATAAAAGTAGAGTCAAAACACTAGATAAAATTTAATTTCTGCCAAGAAATACTCAGATTAGTTATTTGAGTGCATCAAATCTTCCATCAGCTTATGAGAATTTATAACCATTTCATTACATTTAGGCACACTGGGTACAGATATGCAATGCCACTCAACAGCACAGAGGTTTCATGTTGTACAGTCTATCTGGATGTAAGCATTCAAGCCAGTGCTAGCCCTTCATCTGTTACTTACTTTAGGTCTTATAAAAACCATACCTGCTCTGAGAAACAAATACTGAGCTATTAATGGTGTAAGTCTAAAAATAATTATCTTTATTTTTAAACAAAATCCTGCATTTGGTTTGGCTTTTATTAGTCTAGGTAGATAAGCAGATAAGTAAATTAATGTATGTGATAAAGCGACAGAGAGAATTTTTAAAAGTTACTCTATGGTTAAAGTCCCTAGGCACATCTTCAAGTGAAAGCACAAGCACATAAAGAAACAAAAGAAAAATATGTGAAAAATACATAAAAAAAAAAAAGTTTATTTGCCCTAACAAGCAAGTCACCTTCATTCGAGACTTAGTGAATGTGAGATTCAATAAATGCCATTCTTGTCAGGGCCATAGGCTTGTTGTTACAAATCAAGAGCACAACTATTTTGTGTCTATAAAGAACCCTCCAGACGATTTTTCTGTGCAACACTTATCTTATGAATGAAACACCATAATCAGTCTCTTAAACTGTAGGTTCTTTATTAATATATGCTTTGGTTTAACAGAAATTAATTTTTATTTTTAACACTACAAACAACCTGATGCAAATTTAACCTGATTGTTGACTAGGTCTCTGATAGAAGGCAGAGAGGAACGAGCAGCTAGAAATCTTATTGCATGTATGGAAAAGAGCGGTTTGTGATGATTTTTGCTTTTCATACCACTAATGAGGTTTGAGACCTCATTTTTGAAGTTCCTGTCCTCAAATCCACCATTTCCACTGCCAGAGGCATTGTAGGTCAAATGTGGTTATCTCAGAAAGATAAGGTTTTTGTGACTGTCTTTTGTAGGTACAAGCCTAAGCCCCAGAGGCACTCTATGTCCATGTGGTTATCTTAGAAAATAAAGCTCATCACCACACAATTCTACAATCTATGCCTAACCAGACACAATCGAGCCCTCAGGAATTAATGGACTTTCCTAAGTGGCATAAAAAGCATCTCTCAGCAGAAAGAAAACACTGTGCACTGGATCATTCTGTTCAAATTCCTTCCATTTAAGAATCCAATATATAGTTTACAAGTAGTTCTAGAAGTATTCCTGGTATATTTAGAACTTATGTCTATAACATAGAAATAAAAACATCCAAAAAAAATTGCTAAGGATTTTTATAAAAGTTACATTGCATTCAGAATCCAGACATTCTGAATCATATTTGCTTTTTTTTTTTTCTGCTTTTCAAATTTGTTTGCAGGAATAAATCTGTGTTCACACAAAAAGCTGTGCAAAATGAATTCTGAGTCTATTACTTGAAATTGTTCAGCTGTAAAACATATTCTGGCTTGGATTCAACAAAGTTCACAAGCAACAGTTTATGAAAAGTGAGTCATTTACTTTGAAAGTACCTCCAACACAAAGTATTACACAGAGGTAACAGTAAACTCAGAATATCAAATAACAAATGTGAATTATTATGTTTTTTCAGACTGGTTAGATGGGAAAAGGAAAAAGTGTTGAAAAAAAAAGCGGGTAACTACTGTAATCAAGAACTGGTAAATGAAATCCAGTACATATGACAGCACACCGCAGAAAGTCAGAAACATCAATAACCCAAAGAGATGTGGAGCTTGGCCTAGAATTTGAGACCCTTCACATTATGTTTGAGAAACACTGAGCTCTCATAACAGGTTGACAGCATTGTAGATGCTGGTTTCATTCACCTCTTTTAGGCCTAAAGGATTGAGAAGTCTAATTCTTACCACATGGGTCCCCAAACAGCCATTAGGAAAAGAGCCTTAGTCTGAGTGGGAAAAAAGCCCTCAAAGGACAAAGCAATGAATGTTTAAATTTTTTTTTATTTTTTTTTTTTAATGAGAGCTGCTAGAGATCACTGTGTAGAGCAGAATTAGGATTAAATCAACATCAATTTGATTTTATTTCCAAAGATGGTGACCAGAGAATGGAAAGTAGGAAATATCCCCAACTCTCCTCTTTGCCCTCATCATCCCATCTGCCTCTATGAGACAAAACTTGTCTGTACCTATTCCTTTCAGCATAAATCAACAATTAAATGTAATAATATTATCTTGTCATTTTAAATTGTACTCAGAATGCTAGCCATCAAGGAAGGAGTTAACTAATTCCTTATCATTCCACAGCTATTTTATAAACATAAGGTGCAACAGAGATGACCAAATTAAAAAAAAATAAAAATTAAAGAAAATCATAGTCATTCTGAAAACTTTGACATTTTTTTTTACAAAATATATTTCCTTAAAACTCTGAACCTGGCTTGCAGGAAAACTATGAATATAATGAATGGTACATAGCAGCATTCCACAAATTATGATGTGAAAGGCTGGGAGACATGCATGGACCTACTTTAAGTTGATTTCCAGTCAATAAGCATTCCGAATATTTTCCAGGCACAAAATCAAATGAGACCACAATTAACCTCAGCTGGATTCTGACATATGCCCATACTACAGAATGCTCTATCTGTATCTTCCTTTCCTGAAGCCAGACACTGAAATTTTATTTTTAACTCTACTGACAATGTCTACTTTATGAGGAAATAGATGCAGCTTTGCAGCAAGTGTCATTGCCTCCATGAATATTGTCACATCAGATAGAAGTCACCAAAATCTGATGCTAATCATTTTGAATATTAAAATAAAAAAAGGAAGCTAAAGACTATTATAGCAAGCATTGCTCTAGAAGTATGTTGCCTGACAGACTTGAAGAATTACCTGTACATGTCTGGTATAGTTTTGTAACCCTGGAAAATTCTTTCTATAACACGCAGAATGGACGCCTAACACTTGTAAACATTAAAGTATCAAACTAGCATGGGTAGCCTCTGGAGCCAAGGATTTTTCTTCCAGTGAAACAAATTCTATTTCATGCTGCTTAGATATTATTATTTTTAAAAGAGAATGCAATTAAAACTATGGTGAAAAATTCATCGAGAGCGACTTTCATAACAAAAGTATTACAGACTCAATAGCAGTAAGATAGGAATGAGCCTGTTCCAAAACAATCTGCCTAAACTAATTACCGAACTAATGAAGGCTAATCATTTCAAACCTTAATAACAGCTTGAAAAATATGCTATTTCACAATTAAGCAAATGAACCAGAAAGATTTTTTTTTCATTAGAATGTGCTGATTTATCTTTCCATTGGATTTCAAGGATCACATTTGTATACAATCTACTACTTTATTTATAGAGTTAAAGAAAATAAATCAAAACAAACCTTCCCATTCATCAAAAATAGTTTTTTGCAAGTTTCTTTTACATTCTATTATAAATTCAGTGGGAAGAAATTTTGCCTCCCTCTCCTTAATAGTTCTAGAAATTTAGTTCATATATAGAGAAGTATTTGAGGACATTAATAGGAGCATTTCAGCTTTAACAGAATAGAAATCTTACTTTTCTGGCCTAGGGAGGTCTAATTGCAATTCCTCAAAGAATTAAAACCCTAATAATAGCTTGGAAGACCAGAAAGACAAGAAAGAAAAAATAAAAAAAAATAAGCTTATCAAGACATCTTTACCATTTCCTTAGTTATTAGTTTGGTAACCACACAGTATTAAAATGAGATTATTCAGCCTAAGAAAAAATCAACTATGAATGCTTAACTGACTAGTTAAGCATAGCTAATAGTCTTTTGATTCACAAACACTGAGCATTAGCTATAACCAAAACATCCTTGGTACTATCTTATTTATTAGGTCATCATCCTGGGCAGTCATGATAAGAAAAAGGATTTCTAATCCTTATGGAAAAACATTCAGATGTTTTTCTAACTCTCAACAAAACAATTGACTTCAAAGCATGAGTTCCCTTGACAAAAAAGGGTTTGGTAATAGATCAAGCTACTAAGAACATAACCTGCTCAAAATTTTTGGACTGGTGCAGATTACTACAAGATAATGTTCAAAGGAATACCAAGCCTTGCCTTATCTTTGTCAACATGTAATTGTAGCCTTCCATTTTTATTTCTTTCTAGGTAATTATAGGGGTTTGTAACTAACTAGCTATGTCTCCACCTGCTGTAGAAATTCCATCTTTCATTAAAACCTTAGGCTAGTGAATAATGGTTTTCTGTGTCCAGAAGACTACAAACTACAAGGACATTAAAAAGGATTGAGACATCCTGACTTTGGAGAGAACACATCTCTATAAATCTTCAGTATTTTGTTCCAAGATTGGCTTCTATTAACGACCAAAAAATGTTTAAAATGTTTTTAAAGTTGAACCTTGAAAAATAAGTATTTACAGAAAAAAGGCAACTAAACAGAAAAATTATTTGTATCCTATAAATTTACATTCAATTCTAATTTTTAACAGCAACCTGGGAATTATAATGAAACTAAAACTCAATTTTCAAGCCAAACATTTTTATGGCCTTTAGGGTATTTTCCGTACTGCTTGAAATGCAAGTCCTAAAAGCCTACTCCTGAAGGACTGCCAAACAAAGCTATTCCACCTCATAACTACTCAACTTTCTACTCATTACCTCTATAACTTTCAAATGCTATTTCATCTTCCCTGGATGTTGCTCACATTATTGCTCATGAATACCAAGAGACAGAAAAAAAGCATTGTGTCACCTTCAAGGGAATGTTTTCAGGACTTTTCAAGTTCTCAGCCATTCAGATGTGATGCTTTGCCTATTCATTTAATCACAGAATAATCTCAACCTTTAACCAACTGAAAATTACTGGATGGCACCAGACATTCAGAACAGAAATTTCAGAAATACATCAGGATCATTTTCTACAACCAGTAGAGGAAAGTGTACCTGATTGGCCAAGTTTTGATAACATAGGAATTAGAAAACTCAGTGTTCCACACTCCATTTTCCAAATCTGGATTTACTTTCAAAATTTTCATTTCCCACATACAACAGGATACAATGATAAAGACAGTTTGAAGCATACTTTAACAAACCTAAGGACCACTATGAATTTTGATCTTCAAATCATTTCCATGTTTTATTTTCTCTGTACTAGAAATGTTAAAGCAACTTAAGGTGACATTTCCTAGCTCATTAACAGAGGACACAAAGTCATTTGCAAGGAGACAGACAGGTGGTTTATAACTTCCATCATTATAATATCAAACAAGGTGACAACTATTGCCTCAAGGAAGGATAATTACACTACAAGAGAACTTAAGCTATATATTTAGTTCACATGTATAAGAACTGGAAGAACAAAGCCACACACCAAAGCTGAATTATCCTCATTTACCTGTTTAAATTATGATTGACCATATTAACCCTCAATTTCCTTTTGCTGGTATTGGTTTTCAGACTTCATCAGCTAACTCCATCAAGTGAATTATCTTCAAAGTATCTGCACTACCTGTTATGCACTGCTGCAACATAGAAGATCTATTAATAATTTTAGGGACACACCACAGCACCTTAATCTCATTTTTCAGATGGTCAATCAAATGCTATTGGGATGTTGTCTGCCTGGTTTTAACATACTAGCTAAGGAAGGGTGAGTTAAGAAGTCAATACACCCTTCCAAATATCAGTGTCCACTGCTTTAAACTCTTCCATGGTATATGCATATTTTTCTTCTCAGCAATATATCTTCTTAATTACCATTTTCTTCTCTATAGCAACATATATAGTTTTAAATACAGCAGATTGAATGTAGGATTAAAAAGAAACCTAAGCCATCACCTTAAGTCAGCATGTATCTGGAGATTTTCCATGTTCTTTCTATTCTTCTAAACAATTTACCTAGGACACCATGTATTCTTCCATTATGTTTGCCCACGGTGTTTTTTATATATATACCCTTAATTATTTTCCATATATAGCAGTATGAATTTTCAGTTAGTCCCAGTTAGTTTTCAGACACATTCCTATTGAACTGGGGAGAACCATTTATTAATTCAACAAAGATCAACAGCAATTAATCTTCATATGGCCTCTCATAGTTGACATATTTTTCTAGAATTATGATGCACATACAAGGAGAAAAACAACTCCACATTTATTCAATAAATATAACTACTCCTTATCTAGCTGTAAATGATTTGACACTTACTAAATATTTGTACAAAGAACTAACAACTCTTTCTCTATTGTCAACAAATCTAAAACTGTTTTACAGAGGAAGCAACCTTCATTTCCCTAGTTTATTTCAGAAAATGCATTATAATTTTCCTCATACCAACTGATACTGCCCTAATTTCAATTTGTTGTATTGAACCATAATGACCAGCACCATACACTGCATTTCATGAGGATTCTTACCTGTAGCCAATAAGCTAACATGATTCTTGGCATCTGCTGAGTTCATCATTTTTATTTCACAAGCATTCTGGTGCCAGTGGTGCCCCTATGAGTAAGGAAGCATACTCTGTCTTTGTCCTGACTTCTGATAATCACTCTGATGACTTCCAGCTTTGAATCAGGAATTAGTACTAGACCCTGAAAGCACAACTTGTCATTTTACACTGTTGAAATATCACACTATTGCAAGATCTATCTTTACTTATTCAAGTTGTTTTACGGCTGAAAAAGACAACCATGTCATTATCTGAAAGCATGAAGGCTGAAGTCAGGCTTTAAAAAAATGTCTTAGAATAAAAATGCAGTTGCTTTGGCATAACATCATTACAAAATTATGCCAAATCCATCTTTGGAAGGACAAACTGGAAGGACAGTTTGAAATGGTTTATTTGTCCCACTTTAATACGTGTGATAAAAAAAGCTGTTCCATAATCACCACTAATAGCATCTTTTCAGTATCTTAATTCTAACTTGCCTTTTCTTTAGTCTGAAGAGCAACTTTTCCATAGCAAGAGGCATTTCATTGCACAAATACATCTGTGCATCTCCATCATTCTGATCATAATGTATGAGGTAGTGTTCCTTCCTGTGTCTATATAAGCACCTCCAGTAGACATGTCTATCCAAAATCTTGGAATCATAAGTAGGAGCCACAACAAAATACAAGAGAAATTATGGATGTCAAGGAAAATCTAATGCAAACTTTCAATTACAGTGATTGCAATCTGGTTGATTGGCATGAATTCTTGAACAATAAATCCTGGTCAAAATTCTTTGGAAGATGAGAATGTCAGATTTTGTGCTGATGTCAGATTTGGCATCCAAAATTCAGAAAGGTGATACAAAGATGATAGATTCTGGAAAGCTAAGAAAAAAATACAAAATCAAGATGTGGCTATATCATGTAAGTTTCATAATTGAAGTAATCCTGTTCAATGCTAATGAATCAAATCATTTAACATTAAGGAATTGGGTCAATCTTTCACTTCAGACAAAATTTAAAAGAATATTTTGAAATAACAGTAAAACACTAGAAGAGTCATACATTGGGAAATAATGGAGTGGGATTGGTGAGTATTGTATCTACACATGCTGAAAACATTTAAAATAACTTTCAATTTTGAAAGGAAGTCAAAAGCACTTGAAGGAGGATTCAGTTAATATTCCAGGAACTGTAAGATTATTTTGCTGTAGTGACACACACTGTAGAAGGAATATGATACTTAACTATAAGTACTGCTGTTTATCTGTATTGTATTTATCATCTTTCTTCTGGTCTTATTTTAAAAAGTAAATTTTGAGGAGATGATATCATCATTTTAATGTATATATTTCTGAGGAAATAAAAAGTGAACCATGGTAAACATATGATGTGGTTTAGAGCAAATGAATAGGCTATAAAAGCCAAAAAACCCCATAATTTTAGGTCTAAATATAACATTAGTTTTGAGAATCACATGAAAAAAAAACCCTTAACATGTAGTAGCATTAATGACATGCTCAGTTGAGCAAAAACTGTAATTAAAACTAAATACAAACCCAAATAGTTTCTGCAATTAAAACAGTATATGACAGTATCTCTATGAGTTTGTAATTCATGAGTATGCCTTAAATTACCCCAACTTATAAAACACAGCAGAAAAGAGAACTTTTATTTCCTGATCTTTACAATAATATTCTGGTTTATGCATTGTCAGTTCTTGCATCCTGAAGTGTTATTTTTCATCAATCAATTTCTCTACACTGCCTCAAGCAAAAAAATTACAAAATAATTACAAAAAAATTATCTATTTTTGTTGAACAATACATTGTGAACCTGGTTCCTCAGGTGTCTCTGAATGAAAGTAATCACCCAATATAGTCAGAACTGTAAAAAAGCAAGTCAGCCTAATTTGGTAAGAATATTCATGACATCTCTAAATAAAAATATTTCTACCGGTACCTCAAAAATAAACCATTTTTTGAGTTTTAGTTTCTGCTTACTGTAATGATAAGCAATAAATGTTTTGCCTTCATGTATCTCAAACTAAATTTCATGTAATATGTTCTAAGTATACACCAATTACTGGCTGTGATTGTTGCAGAATGTTGCTGATATAAATGCATTCATTAAACCCATTTATAGCTTTGGATTATTACAGTTGATATTCAATAAAAGACATAATTTTTCTTTAAATTATTATAATAGCATTTACCTTGATGTGACCATGTCCCAAACAAACCATAAATAGAAGAAAAAACTAAAAGGTGAATTCACTAAATATTCAGAGGCTGCCATTAAAGACTGACAATTTAAAGTAATTCAGGTCTTCAAAGTCTAAATTTCTGTTATTGACAAATTATAGAATAGAAATTGTAACTCCTAAAATTGCCATGATTATTATTATTATACTAGTTTTATTACAGTGACCTTTTCCCCCATGATAGAAAACAAAACAAAACAAAACAACCAATTTCCAAGGAAAATATCATGTGGTAAGTATGCCACTACCTGTTTCTGTCTTTATTACAGATATCTGAACACACCTATTTCTATGGTTTAGGCATATTTAGTATTTACATTTTAGGAGCCCCAGAGGAAAAACATATGCAGATTTTGCCAGTAGCTTTGCTGGATTTTGGCTAGGCTTTTTTACTAGTCAAATCTACTACAGACTTGCAGAATCTATATGGTAGCTTTCTAGAAAATCAAGCCAAAACTGGCCCGAAATCTTTAGTTCTGGCCATCTGCTAGAAGCATCTGGTAGCTGGGTACATGCACCCACATCCAGAACGTGACTGCTCTCTTGCCAACTATGTGCCTAGGTAACTGCCAATATGTGCTTCTCCACTGCTAGCATGACAACTGTCAAAATGAAGCTGAACGTATACGAATAAATCGAAATTAAACTAACATATTACTTTCCTATGTTGCAGCCATCCTTTTTGTTGCTTGATAACGGCAACGATAAATAAGTCTCACAGTGAAATCTGTCTAAGGCTAAGAACTACAGCAAGGATACCAAGGATCTAAGTGTTTTGAAGAGTTATTTGTAACATTTTAGTCTGTATTCTCTGACAACTAGAAGTATATATGTATACTAGTGATGTGTTACATCTCTATATAAAAACATCAGAATTATACATGCACTATCTGATTCAGGAAGAAGAAATAAAATTAAAAAAAAGTTCAGATTCTTTTTTAAGTTTATTTTTCCTCATCAAAGTACATAAAATTATACATAGTTTAATGGACACACACTGAATATATTGCAAGAGGATTTGTAAAGCTGTTTTAAAATTAGAACATAAATGGCAAGTTAAAATTCAAATGGTAAAGAAATGTGTGGCTTCCACTGAAATTCATTCTCTTGTCATATAAATACAATTTTCTAAAATCCCTGTTCACTAAAAAAAAAAATTTTAAAAAAATTGTGTACTTTATATTAAGAGAAGTAAAAAAATAGGTGGCAACTGTAATTGCTGAAATAATTAATTAATTTGTGGAATCAAAATAACTTCTTGTCATCTTTTGCTGTGACATTTGTAAAAAGCAGAGATGTATTCAATGGCTAGGTAGTGTATGATTAAAAGTTAAAAGGACATGAAAGACAGAACAGTAGAAAGAAAATCTAAAATTAAAGACTAGAATAGTAGTGCAGGATCATGATAGTAACCTACTAGACTAGAGCTAAATGAGAAGAATAAATCCAAGGAAATTCAGAGATTGCCACAGTGACTTTTTTCTCTTATCTGTCTGAATCATCAGTTGTCTCTTTCCTTGCCTTTAATTTTTAAACTCCATGGAGTAAAGACCATGGTTTTGTTTAGCAGCAAGTGAACACAAAAGGTGATGTCCTGATCCACAGCTTTAGCTCCAATGCACAATGATGCAGCTGACGCCATTTTAATAATGGTAACAAAAATGGTATTTCCATTAAGCTTTTTTGTTCTGATTGACAAACATCTTACTGCAAATACAGGTACTCCCAAAGTTGTCATGGTCAATGATGGTAATTCCATTTAAAACAGGCTAGTAAACATCATAATATTTTCCATTTTCCATCCTCCATTTTTTAAAAGATGTTTTACTAAATGTTCATTGATATCCACTGAAAAGTTATTCTAGAAGAGCATATACAATAATATATATATATATAATATATATACATATTCCTTTGGATTCCATTTAACTTTTTTATTTCATCACATCTACTTTGAATACTGTGATTTCTAAGCTGTAAGATTTAATATATTGCAATTCTTTTCAAAACACTGGAATGTAATTTTTGATTGATACAGGAATAAGAACTATACTAAGATCTTAATGTGGTGATAATTCTTCTGATACCTGCTAAACTCCATTAAGAGATGGTAAACAAGAACAGCAGAATAGTAAACCAGATTCGATTAGTGAGAAAGGTTAAGTCTCATGTAAATGTAGCTGATCATAATATTTTTCTGACTCTATCTGCATTTGTAGGTTACTTTGATCTACAAATCATACAATGTCCATTGATATAAAAAGAAGTCATGATTTATAAAACCTTGTCATTCTTGAAATGGACTAAGGTATGAGAATGTGTCCTGTTTTACAGGCATATTAAACATTCCAAGACTGTGGCTTTTCCTCCGGCAAATTTATTCCACTTAAGGGGAAAAATTAAAAGGAGGCATAACAAGTTCACAAAACAAATATAAATACATATGCTGAAATAATTATTCAGATAGTTCCAATTGCTACTAGGGTTAAATATCAGCTTTGCCATTTCTTTTACATCTTGCATGTAATGCTATTCAGGGCCAGCCTGAAGTTCTAAAAGTAATCATTAGAAAAAAAGTAAAGTCAATTTCCAAAACTAGTCAATGTCCCAGCAGAGAGCCCTACCCAAATTTTTCACAAATGTCCAAATACTTCAGGTATTCACTTTTGAGATTTTCAAACTAAGACATTTAGCACTCTCAGCTGCCCAAGATGAACACCTCAGAAACACCAAATTTCTAGAAAATCATTTTTCTTTCAGCGCAAGGCTATTTCTTAGCTACATCTTAATATTTTATATTCCTATGTAGGAATATAAAATATTAAGAGCATAAGATAGTGAACTGTTAATTTGTATTTGTAAAGAGAAACAGAATGAAACACTTTGCTCCAGAGACTGGAATGAAAGCAAGACTGCATAGGCTAGCAGAAATGCTTCCCATTTTTACAGTGCCTATATAATTTTCAGGAATCCTCTCAGAACAGCTACTATAGCTTACTTCTATAAATATTATTTCAAGACCAGTTTTGTTATTAAAATCTATTATGTCTATTATATTAACTTTTTGTACTTTAATGAAATATGTAAAATATCTAAGATGTTGCATCCTTTTCTTAATTATAGAATAATAACAAATTCCCCAAGGAAGCAATTTTTTGTTAGTTTTGACCATGAAACAAACCAGGAAAAAATGTCTTATAAAATTATCAGAAATCTATTAATTGTTTGAATTTCAGTCTGTATATTTCCATAACCAACATTTAAAAAACAAAAAAAAGCCCTCTGTGCCGTAACCAAAATCAAGTAAGTTATGGAATGTCTGATGCCTAATTTTTGGTTATTGACATTTCCAGATTTCTGTCCATAGAACTGCTCAAAGTGATTATAATGACAAGAATTGAGAAGTGCTCTTCCAGTTGATGTGTTTGAAAGGTAGCTTTGTATGAACAGCTGTGTTTTCAAAATGCTTGCCACCTCTAAATTGGTCCTTGTGAAGTGCACTGTTTGCCTTATTGCCAGCAGGGCACATTGCACTGTAACTGCTGCATTTTTAGTTTTTATCACTGTGTCTCTAACTGCTGAAATGGAAAAGAACGATTGCCAAAACCTGACGTGTTTCTTTTCCTTTCTGCCCACTCTGACTTGGTTCTTAACTGTCTGTTGCTCCAGTGATGAGAAATGTTGCTCAGTTTATTCATTCACTGAATGTCTTTTCCAGCTCAAAAAATGATACCCTCTTGTAAATCAAGTCTCCAGCTGTCAATAGCAGTAAATCTAAGAAAACTAATTTAGACATAACAATCATTGTTTACACAATAAATAATTAGGCTTCAAAAAGTCATACACATCAGAGTACATTCTTCTAAAAGCAAGAGATTAATACCTTAAAAGCAAGAGACACACCACGTTTAGTAAGACGCCAAGTATGGGTAGCAATAGGGATGAACCTTCAGCAAAAAAGCAAATCATCTATTCACAAAGATTTAAACAGTCTTAGTCCTTAAGTTCTAGTACATGAAAACAATAAAAAAAAAACCTCCTGAAGCACTAGTAAGGAATACTAATTTATAGATATAAAATATTTAGGCTTTTTATTGGCAGACATTAGGAAGCAAACCATACTGTTATATCTGCATGAGGAAATTCAAGTACAATCAGAGTGCACACAAAGATTTATAAACGCATCTGGGTAAAGATTTACATCAAAGACTCCAAAACTACAATGCACACATCTTCCTGCTGCTTGTGTGGAAACATCTACCCCACACCTCAGCTTACTGGTGATAATCTGCTGTGGAGCCTTACCTGTACAAGCTTCTCTACTGTGAGAAAGTTCTAGGAGCAGTTCTAAGTTACAAGTTCTAAGAATCACTTAGAACATCACAATAATAATCTTGAGATGTCACCAAAATCCACAACAAAGAGTTAATGCTGACATACTTCTATTATTGGAAGAATTTGTTTTTTAAAACAAGAAAGAAAATGGTTTGTTGGCACAGAAACCTTTGTATTTAAACCTCAGTTACTTTAAATACTACTCAAAGAAACAGAACAAATAACTTTCAGGTTCTCTGTGTTCTTATATTGGTACCTTTAAAACTGTACATTCAAAATACAAAATTTTCACATCAAACTAGATGGTACAAAGCACTCATCTTTAAAGCACCAGAACACCTTAAAAAAACCCTGAAAATCACTGCTATTAAGAGCATTTATGTTCAATTTTTATTCAGTACTTACTATTACTAGTACATTAATGAAGAAAAGGAATCAATGCATTCCAGAAGTTGAAAGTAACACAAAGTTAAACGCTTTTTTTTTCCAATACAAATGCTTATCTCTGTGACACCATATTCTTCAAGGAAACTGAACTTCAGATACAGTTTATGCTGCTGAGTGCAATTTACATGAGGTTTATTTTATTACAGTGAATAACAGCTCACTTTTCACTTCAAAATTACTTGAAGACATCTCGAAGTTGGAAATTAGCTACAGACACACAGACACACTCACATAATCAATGCAACCAGTTAAGCAGTTGTACTGCTTAACTTGATTCGGAGCTTTGATCACTTCAAGTAGGACTGGACAGCTTACATCAGCAATCCATGTTTTCTTATATTCTTGTCAAGATCTATATTGGACTCACACTAGAATACTGTTATAAACAAAAGACCAACAAGTGATTTTTGCTGCTCAAAGAATAATATACAATTTTTGCTGTTGTAATGTATCACTTTTTATGTACTCTGTTGTGTGAAGAGTACTACTGTCATATGATTTAGAATATTCTATTCTATGATTGTATGATCTCCATTCGATTATATGCCACCATGGATTTCCATTCTACTCCAGAAACGTTATTTTATTCCACACCTTGCATGACAGTTAAAAACAAATAATTTTTACATAAAACAATACATAGATAAGCCATTATTTAAACAAAAGATATTTCTCAATTGAAACTGTGTTTTGGAATGATGGCTGCAGGCTGGAAGTGTCAAAACTGTTCTACAATCTGTTATTCAGGCCACTCAACCTCAGTGAATATTTTACACAAGACAGAAGACTTTAACAGAAGAAATAAGAAAGATTTATGCTAGAACACCATATGAGCTTGAGCTGGTGACTTATTAGCTAAAGCATTCACCAGAAAGAGAAAGGACATCAGATTAAATCATAACGAAGCAGAATTTCAACCTGGATGTCAGCTCTTTTTTCTGCTGCCTTTTGCAGAAAGCCTATCTGATATATATGGCATGGAAATATCCACTGGTGCCCTTGCTTTTGGTTTGAGAATCCCGTAAAAACTAGAATATAAAATCAGGAGTATAAATGCAAATACAGGAGTATGTTGGCTCAAAAGTGCATGAAAATGTAGTTTATGTACTTTAAATGGTACAGCCTCTCAGGTGCCTGGGACACACATGAAAACTCCATCTTGATCCATATTTTATGTTTCACAGTGGCCAATAGCAGATTTCCAAAGAGGGACAGAAAAGCAGGTCAGCTATATTGTTATGCTTCCCCAGAATGCTTTCACAAGTACCTCTACTGAGCGGAAGTCCCTGAGCATCATAGTGGGATCAAAAGGCTGTGATAAGATATCTGAAGTAGCAGTCTATTGAGTCTCAATTAATTTACAATTCAGGTAAGATTTTCAATGATCTTTCAATTATTTGAAGCATACATTTTGTATTTGTCATGCTAAAAACACATTTTTAATATACAATCCAATTGAGAATACAATAGTCAGTATGAAATGTGCTTCAAGAATATATACCAAGAACATGACAAAAAAATTCTCCCCCACATGGCCATCCTCTTTTCCCTTTACACAGGAAATTTCATCTGTGCATTTGGCATAGAATGATTTCTACTGATTTTTGGTAAATGTGACAGAATTCCTACATAGGGGTATCACCTTGCCTCCTGGTGGCAAAATTAAGTGCAAGTTGCAGGCATTAACTTTTCAACACAAATCTTTATTTTTCTGCAAGCCTCAAGCTCATCTCATTTCCCAGAACATAGGAACAGATTATATTCTTACTATTTCCGTCAGTATGTCTTAGTATTTTAGTATAAACTGGGCCATGTGCATAAAAACATACTATTGATCCTCAAAACAGCAGAATGTTTTCTGTATGTTTATGTCACACATTGTCTGTTCACTCTATTAATAAAATTACATGTTAAAATAAAATATTAAATGTCCTTAAATGGACATAACATAAAGAATAGCCTCAAAGACTTGCCAAATGTACTTCAAATTGGCCCAATGCTCCTATTACCTTACACAGTCCAACACCTTTCCTCTGAACTGTTACAGAATGCATAGATGGTCACTATGCCAAATCCTCCCGGACCTGGAAAGGACACCTAAAATCCAAATGCTTGACACTTAACTTTTGCAATTCTGTCTATCTATACCAGCAACCCCTTCAAAGTTATTTATCAAGGTCAATTAATCATTGATCTTACGGTTTGTAAAATGTCAATGTGAATTTTAACACTAAAGGCAAGGGGAGAAGGGGCATAAATGATATTGCACAACAGTCTTCAGAAACAAAGTCTGGGTGAAGTGTAATGTCTATTCTGAAGTAAATTAAGCAGTGAATGTGTGCTACTTTATATAGGAAAACACAGAAACATTTGTATTACATGCATTGGAACAAAATGTACACTCAGATTTATCTTACTCCACAAAAAGAAAGTACATACCAAAAATCTGGGAAGCACACATTTGATGCCATAAGTGGCATTGATGCCACAATGTTTCAGTCTTTACTATAATTTGGGACTTGAAGGCAGTCTACAGATTTCAGATTTTTGCAGAGCTACAGAGCAAAGAAGCAATCGCTAGGGTAATTTTTTTTCCTTATCACTGTGAAGACACTTTTTTTGCTAATATTCCTTGCAATTGAGGTTATTGAAGCCAGAATAAGAAAGCCAGTGATTAGCCTGAATTTTCCAAGATGACAAGCTATTTATTATAAGGTACATATCTCTTTCTAAATAAAACATAAAAGAAAAAAGTTTTCTTTCTAAACAGCAGCTACAAAAAGTATTAAATATAAAACCTGTGGACTTTCAATTTCATATATTTCTGTATAAATATCTCACAGACTTGCCTAAGAATGTCATTAGGAATGTCTATTAATCCAACCATTCTATTTCCCTTTGATTATACATAAATTACTTTTTTTATAGTTAAAAACTTTATGTAAAAAAAGTTAAATATTCATGCTCTGTAGGATTTTTCTCAGTGTTTACATTTTCAAAGCCAACAGAAATTAGTCTGGTTCTAGTGATAACTGAAAGAGAAAAGAAAATATTTTAAAGGAGGATAAAATATGTAGGAAAAAAAATCTCACTGATGTATTTTGCTTTATACTCTGTGGATCTTCATCTTTCTGTAGAACAATGCTCCACTGGATGTATGACAAGCTAAAAGTCTAAAGACATATTACTATATTAACTTAATTTATGCTATCTGGATACCACTATAATACTCCAGACACCACAGTCATTTTCTTTTCTTACTTGCAATAATTAACAGTAGAGAGCAAAAGATGGCTAAATTAATTTATAACTTTATAGTTCCTTATACTAATTATTTCCTCTTCTTGTATTTTAGGTCATTCTGTCATTCCTGCAAACACTAATCAATCATGGGATTTGAAGTTAATACTACTAAATAAATGAATTGTTTAATCTCCTATGACCATCTATACATACTTCATCTTCACAAAGCTCATCAATTTTATGTCACCAAGGACAAAGTGACCTTCATTTCCACAAAATGCTTCTTACTACTGGACAAGTTGGTTACAAATTTATCACTTATCCTCAGGAAGGAAGTCCTTCACGGTCATCATTTGATAAATGCAAGATTGTGCTTTATTAATTGACCGGGTCATACTGAATTCCAGGACCACAATTGTGGAATACTAAAGGGTCTGTTACTTTCCTGAACATTTGAGCTAAAATGAAGGACCTGCAACTCAAAATTAATTTACTGCTTGGTCTAGTTACCACTGCTCTACTACAAGCTGTAGGAAGAAAAGCAGACTGCCCGGAGTCATGTATATGTGAAATCAGACCATGGTTCACCCCCAGGTCTGTCTACCTGGAAGCTCCAACAGTGGACTGTAATGATTTAGGCCTTTTTAACTTTCCACCCACACTGCCTGCTGACACACAAGTTCTACTTCTACAAACTAATAATATTGCAAAAATTGAGCACTCAGTAGACTTCCCAGTGAATTTAACTGGTCTAGATTTATCTCAGAACAATTTATCCTCAGTGACAAGTATTACTCTTAGAAAGATACCACAGTTGCTTTCAGTGTACCTTGAAGAAAACAAACTTACTGAACTCCCTGAAGAATGTCTCTCTGGACTCAACAATTTACAAGAGCTTTATATTAATCATAATCTGCTTTCTGTGATTGCACCAGGAGCTTTCATAGGCCTCAGTAATCTTCTCAGACTTCATCTCAATTCAAATGGTCTGCAAGTGATCAACAGAAAGTGGTTTGAAGCTACTCCTAATCTTGAAATTCTCATGATTGGAGAAAACCCAATAATCAGAATTGAAGACATGAACTTCAAGCCTCTTAGCAATCTGCGCAGCCTAGTTTTAGCAGGTATAAATCTCACTGAAATACCAGATAATGCTTTGGCTGGCCTTGACAATTTAGAAAGCATTTCCTTTTATGACAACAGATTTGTTAGAGTGCCCCACATTGCTCTTCAGAAGGCTACAAATCTTAAATTTCTGGATCTGAATAAGAATCCCATTAACAGAATACGACGAGGAGATTTTAGCAACATGCTGCACCTAAAAGAGTTAGGAATTAATAACATGCCTGAACTGATTTCTATAGATAGTCTTGCTGTTGATAATTTGCCAGACTTAAGAAAAATAGAAGCAACCAACAACCCCAGATTATCATACATTCACCCCAATGCATTCTACAGACTTCCCAAGCTGGAATCGCTCATGCTCAACAGCAATGCGCTGAGTGCCCTGTACCGCAGTACGGTGGAGTCCCTGCCTAACCTCAAAGAAGTCAGCATACACAGCAATCCCATTAGGTGTGATTGTGTCATCCGCTGGATTAACATGAATAAAACAAACATTCGTTTCATGGAGCCGGAGTCCCTGTTTTGTGTAGACCCTCCTGAATTCCAAGGTCAGAATGTGAGACAGATACACTTTCGGGAAATGATGGAAATCTGTCTTCCCCTGATAGCTCCTGAAAGTTTTCCATCTACACTGGATTTAAAAGCTGGCAGCCATATTTCCTTGCACTGCAGAGCAACAGCAGAACCAGAACCTGAAATCTACTGGATAACACCATCAGGACACAAACTTTTGCCTAACACCGTCTCTGATAAGTACTACATTCATTCTGAAGGAACGTTAGACATAAGTGATGTAACACAAAGAGAAAGTGGCTTATACACATGTATAGCAACAAATTTAGTTGGGGCAGACCTAAAGTCAGTCATGATTAAAGTGGACGGCTCTTTCCCTCAGGAACACAATGACTCTTTAAATATTAAAATAAAAGACATAAAATCTAATTCTGTTTTAGTTTCATGGAAAGCAAGTTCTAAAATTCTGAAGTCCAGTGTTAGATGGACAGCCTTTCTGAAAGCTGAAGACTCCCGGCCTGCACAGAGTGCTCGAATACCATCTGATATAAAGGTATATAATCTTACACATCTTAATCCATCAACTGAATACAAAATTTGTATAGACATTCCCACTATCTATTCTCAGAATAGGAAACAATGTGTCAATGTAACCACAAAAGGACTGGACTTGGAAGTGAAAGGCTATGAAAAGAACAACATAATAGGATTCCTTGCCTGCCTTGGCGCTCTTTTGGGAATCATCTCTGTGATATATCTCTACAGCTGCATCTCTCAAGATATGAACTATGGCATTGGACACAGCTATCTAAGGAATTACCTGAGGAAACAATCCTTTTCACTCAATGAGCTTTATCCTCCTCTAATCACTCTTTGGGACATGGGCAAAGAAAAAAGCACAGCAATGGAAGTAAAAGCAACTGTAATAGGTGTACCAACAAATATGTCATAAATATGTCAGTATATCACCTAACTTCTGAAATAAAAAGCACATGACTGTATTTGTGCTGAATAAAAAGGCAACAAGAAAAGAATATTTCTCTTAGGAACTAGATGCCTGGACTTTGTTGCTGCCAACAAATGGAATATATATGACTCAGTATAAGAGAAGAATTTTAATTAACTGGCTTCTAAGGGTATTCTACCAACCAAATAAAATTAACTTCATATTCTAGAACTTTCATGAGACTTTTAAGTCTGGAATACAGTGGAAGTAGCCAAGAACATTTTCTGTATTTTTTTTTAAATTATGATATAAAAGTAGTGGAACTGAGCAATACCTCCTCCTGTGCTGTATTACACAAAATAGCCACGAGTTTTTGCAGTGAACAGATATACTAGGATTGACATATGGTGTAATGAAATGGACAAATTCTGTAGAGTAGACACAGTGAGTATGTGAATTTTTTTTTATGAGAAAATACATTTTTGATTAAAATCAAAATACTTTTTGTCTTGTTTGTTTCTAAAGAAAACACACCACCATTCTGGGAGTTCTTGTCTGACAATAAACAAACACATTCCGAAGTCTGATAAGTATCTTTCTGCATATTCTCCTATTAAAATGCTAATCTGAGCATAAAGGGTATTTTTTGCTGATTTTAGCTTGTATAATGTTTCTAACAGAAATGTAAGTTTAGTGGTAGTTTTTATATCAAATTTTATTTACTTTAAGAACATTATAAAGGCAAAAAGGATGCTGAAGATGAGGCCACTTAAGCCCACTTTAATTAGATTTCAGCATGGATATTGGTTAATGAATAGTTCTTTGATTTTATTTTATTTTATACACTTTTATATATCTGTGTGAAATACTTCTGTTCTCTTAGCAACATGTGAGCCTGCAGATCTTTATTTCATTATATCTGTATTACATCATTTTATTACTAGACAAAAATAGTGTCTTCTGGAATACATGGCAATGCTTTCCATGGCAGAACTGTGAACCACCATCCATATAAACATAACATCTTGAACCTCTACACAGAAACATCTCCATGATATTAGTCATTTTCCATGACCAAAGACATCTTTCACATCAAAATCCCCACAGAACCAGCACATGAGCAGTGGAATTCTTGTGTTGCTGTATATAAAAGTGGACAGCTGTTCCTTCTACAGATATCCTACATAAGCCTGAAGTCATTAGGAAGTAATAAATCCACCTTGTAGCTTTAATAGCATAATACACATTAACTTGCATTTTTGCACAAATATACCAAAAACAAAAAAAATAACACCAATTTTTTCAGCAAAGTAGAATCTCTTAAAAATCATAAAAAATTTAGTTGTGCTATATTTGATAATCCACAAAGCATAGGGCTAAAATTTTTATGTATTTCATTAATTGGGATGTTTACTCTCTTTAATAGAGGTAGAAACTGATAAGGAATTATATTTAGTTTCCTCAGAAACAGAAAAGTATTGTTACACATCTGTGTTTCCATTTATTTCATAGTTTTCTCTCAGGAATGCATTAAAATGCTTTAATGCATTAAAGCATTAAAAGCACTATTCACTGACTATTCAAATCAGAAAAGAGTAGAAATAGATTAACTTTTCTTTGGCATTTGATAGCAAACCTCATTCTGAAATGTACCACTAATGAAAGAGAGAAGGCAAACATAAATATTTGAAATATCTGGCTAGGAAATACCCAAAATACAGTACTGAAAATAAACTTTTTAATTAATTTATATTACTTTTTCCATCATGTACTCGACTGAAAGATAATGTTTTATTCATAAAAAGATTAAACATTTAATTTTTGTTAAAAAATTTGCTGCCATTTAAAAAAATAAATTGCACTATTTCATCAGCTAGCACAGTCAAATGCCATCTTATATAGGAACATTTCAGTTTCTAGTTTAGCTAAAATGCTGTGAAATCATAACTCCAAAAAGTACCCATAAAACCTAGATAAGAGATTGGAGAAAAAATATGTTGATTTATATCCTATAAGGAAATTTCCATTTCCAAAATTCTCTAATAAAACTCATTCTGCTTGTGTAGCCTGAAGTAGTGACCTCAAGATAACTTAAAATAGAAATTGAGATTCTTCCCATAATCTTGTACTGGCCAGTAAAACACAATGATCAACAATAATCTTATAAGATATTCTTTTTTATCTGAAGCCAGAAGAGACATTTTTGAAAAAGGTTGCTATATAGTACAGAAAATAAGTTCACATATCAGACAATTCTAGAAGAGCTGTGAGAAAAAAAATTGAAAAGCAACACTCTGTCAGATATAAGAAAATAATTCTTATTGAACTGAATAGAAAGGATGTGTAGCACTGACAAGATAAGAAATTTTGGAAAAAAGTATACAGTAAGTATGAAAAGTTCATTATTAAAACTTCAGAAGACATTTTGAAGGACATAGCTAAATGGAATAGAGGAGACAGCCACTGAACAAAACCCAAAAGAGCCAAAAAGAGACAAAAAGTTCACCTCATGCTAAAGATTAAAAAACATACTTGGAAAAATATTAAAAATAGCATGCAGCTTTTACAGAAGTCAGAAACCATATGACTAGAAAGATAACCAGAGTAAAAAATTCATGGTATTGCCTGCTAGGTAGGAAAAAAAAAAACCCACATCTTTCTGGAATACAGGTTGACCTTCCAAACCTGGTGTTTTCGTAGGTCACTTGATTGATATACCAAATGTATAATTTGAATAGCTTTTCCTTTAATATCATTGGAAATAATTGGAACCAATTTTTGCAGGAAAAGACTACATAGATACTCAGGGAAAATGCTAAACTACAACAAAAAAAGAGAAGGATTACCAAAGCAAGAGAAAGATAATCTAAACATTCAGTAAACATGAAATCATGACAGAGAACAAAAATTAAGCTAGACGACAAAATTTGGGAAAATTAAAGAAAAAAATCCACCAAACTTCATTTCCACATGTGACAACTACAGAAGTTAGATATTCTACAAGAGAATTGCAATTACTCATTTATATGGATAAATACAATACTGAAACTTGACAAGCCTTGCAGGATTAGAATGTTAAAATACACAATCATAACCTATCTAGTCAGAACTGTGCTTTGAAACTGAGACTTGAGCTATTCACTTCTCCTTCAATAAAAATTCTAAAGGAGTTGAGTCCTCTTCAACATTCCCATTATAGAGCAGTGTGAAAATGAAGAACCAGACTATATTCTGTCTGTGATTAGCTGCACTTCAGTATTCTGAGACAAAATGTGTAAGCAACCTTTGTAAATAGCATAGGCAAACAGTAAAGCTAGTAATGAATAATGAAAACGGACCCTATGGTGTGAGACTGACTATGGTTATGTTATTTTTCTGGTTACACTAAGTAGTATTTCATTTTTACACCTGAGGTGACCAAAAAAGATAGAAGGTTAAGCCAACTGGACATCATGTTTAAAAGACTTTGAACAATCAAGAAAAACTTTAAATAAATGTGTTGTACATTTACCTACTCAACTACAGTATTCTCAGAGAGATATAAAGCTCCAGATACATTGAAGTACCTTCAAAGCAACTAAATCTTTTATTAAGTCATTCCTTCCTTCGGACAAAGCTGAAAACAAGAAATTAAATTCCTCTTTCAGCTAAAAAATGCTTTTTACAAATGTCTCTCATTTGCTTATCTTTCTGTGTCTCAGCTTCAATTATTTTTAGACCCTTTTTCCCAAAGGCCTTTTCTTTGCCTTGATGCAAATTCTGTTCCCTTCCATACTCCCTGTGGGTTCTTTGATCATTTCTTGCTACTATTGTTGCCAGACTGACAAATCATTTCCAGCACTTCCAGTAAGGACTGATGTTGTCTGACTTATTAAAAAAATTATCAATGAAATATAATATCGGAGGCAAAATATTTGAATAGAGAAATACGATTATTAAAGAAAGACCTGGCATTCTTAGAGAAAAACCTAGTTGTGAAGCTGATCAGGTAATGATACAAAGCCTCTGTCAAGGAAACAAAGCGGAAATAATGCAACAACATTCAGATGAAAATAATAATATGGGAGTTAGATAAAGCTGGAAGGACACACAATTTGGGCAGATGGCCTATTCCTGATCCTAAAATAGCTGATGTTATTTTTAACATTACAGTTTAGATAAGTGGAAAACAACCCCATCTGCCTCACCCTTACGTAGCTATTGTTCGTTATCCATGTTGATGACAATTTCACACTGTGCTCCAAATAGCCATAATGCTTTGTGAATCACAAAAGTACATCAAATTCAGTGCTGGTGTCTTCATCTATACACATTTCTTCTAGTCCAGACCTAGATTCCATAAAGAACACTTTTCAGCATTCATATACTAGACTTTAAGGTCAAAGAGTTTGCAGTTTTGTCATTTAGCATGTGAAAACAAGTCAGATTCCTTGAGATGGCTGTTAGGAATAATTTTTAATGTCAGAATCTTGTAATACATTCTTATTTTTTTGTATGAAATTTTACTTTGTGCTGTTAATATTTATAACTTCTTTTTTGTTTTGTCTCTAGCATGAATGTCAGCTAAACTTAACATACAGCTGAATATATCATGAGAGAAAGTGGATTATTTTCTGAAGTCCTCTAAAGACAGCTAAAACACACTTTTGACATAATGGTGGAATGATTTCATAGGACACAGAAATAGATGATGAAAATCATCTATTTCTAAATATTCCAACATTTAAATGGAATATAAAGGGGCTACAAATAGAGGCAGAATTATCACTTTTAATTAAATGCAGAATGCCCAACAGCTATGCCAAATAAAAAACCTCAACCATTTAGAGTTAGTCTCACTATAGTAAAGCATCAAACATCATTCAATTAGAAGTAATCAGCTATGTTTTTCTTTATTTACCAGCTAATAAAAGGATTACGTTAAATTTTTAATATCAATTATAGTCTCTTAGATTAATCTTGCCTTAGCAATTAATATAAAATGGGATGTTAAAGTCTTACATAATTTATTTCATAAATGCTCTGAAGGTATTCATGATAAGTGCATGCCCATTTTTAGCAAACTAAGCGCAATACTGAATATTCATGTGTTACACAATGTATTCCAAAATATTAAATAATGCTTTATCCTAAAATACTTGCTTGCACAATTTAAACCATCAACACCTAAAATATATAGCACATGCACACCACTATCCCAATTCCATTTATTCTACAGAAATGTAAAAAGATTTCTTTACTCAAGCTAGGATGAACTGTGTCCCCAGGACTTCCAGACTTTTTGTTTGACAAGTTCACAATAGTACAGACCAATGTCACAACACTTACAAATATATCATGTCCAATTCACCTTGCTGCCTTTCAGGCTGTTGAAGTCCAATTAAAAATTACTTCCTTTTCTCCCTTCCAAGAAATTCAACCTCGCTCGTACCCTTCACATTTCATTCCTTCACTCAGCAATCATCTCCTGTTTGCTCTTACACAAAATTACATCATTACAGCCCTCCTTTTTAACTGTTTTCTACTTCATTAATACTTCATCTTTTTCCCAGCCTCCTATGAACCAGACTACTTCCAGAGTATCCTACTTCCTAGACTACTTCTAGAGTACTCCTCGTCTTCCTCTCTATGGTATTTGTTATCATTTTGTAATTATCAATGACAATGATAATGGGAGAAAAAAACAAAAACAACAACAGCAAAAGAAAGCTAAATTGCTCTATGGATTTGAAGGCAAATTTCAAGTGTAGCCAGAGGAAAATTGTAACTCTGAAAACTCTGCAGTCTCTTCCTCAATCTACTTCAGCAGTCAGCTCTGCTTTAATAGCATTATGCTAACTAAAGCTCCTTTTCTTCCCCTTCCTTTCTTAGGAAAGCTCACTAAAATGTTGGATGTCCACTACAGGTAGAGTATTTGTAGCTTTTGCCATATCTGGATTATTAAAAAAAGAAAACAGAAAGAGAATAATCTTATTATTCATCCAGCCTTTCAAAAGCATAAAACGATTTATGAGCATATCCAATAAACACATCACACCAAAGCACATACACCAAGGATTAAACACCTCTGCAATTAACTAAAGGTTTAGAACAAAAAAAACAGAAATACATTATCAAAGGGTTGCAAATTGCTTCTCTACCACACTGAGAGGCAGACAACTGCCCACCAGTACTTCCTCATATAGTGAAACCATTTATGAGTGTAATTTCTACTGAATTTAATGGATACTAGTCTCCAACCTGCTAAGGTGGTTTGGACATTACAAAGTATGCCCCTGGATGACCAAAAGCCCAGCCAGATGAACCTATCCACCTGACTGAGAACCCTCGAGAATTTTCATCTGCACAGCTCTACTAAAGACAGTAGAAATGCAATATACATCATTCATTTAATTGAAAACATTGCATATATTTTTAATTCAAACAAAATGGGAAAAGAACAACATTATTTATTTAAAATGCTTAGAATAGAATATTTTGTGGAGAGCATCTGTTTCAGGATTAAATAATTCAATATCCGTCAAAGAAATTCTGGATAGTGAAGAAAATTAAACACCAGGAAAAAAATTTTCTATATGTTCTAGATATGTTCTAGATATTATCTATCTACAAACAAAATAATATGCCATACAGTATATTCTAAATTACTTTTTAAGATACTAGAAACAATATAGGTTTACCTTGGATTCTTATTCCTCCTGACCTAAAAGGTTTTCTATAGTCTGCTCTTGCTATTCATCTCTAACTATAAATTATCATCCTACAGAATTTCTTAGGCTTCAGTTCTTCCTTTTGAATTTTTTTTTGCTTCAGTTATCTTATACATGAAAATTCTCTGTTCTTCAGCATTTCTTTTTTATCATTCTAGCAAAGAACTCTACTTTTCTCTTGCCAAAATTTATATTCCACCACACTGGTTGTGTATAAATAATCTAAATGCTTCTTGCTAGAGCACTTACATTAAAATGACAAACTTTATGTATAATCTGATGACCTAACGGTCAGTAGAAGTTTGTCTTAAACAAGTGCATGAAAACTTTCTCAGAAATACTCAGAAAATTGACAAAATATAAGAAAGAAAAAAATACTTAAAACAAAAAATGGTAGACTAGAAACTTTCATATGTTGTTAACAAATAAAGTGCAGACCATGTAAGTATTACAGGTAAAACTGAGGAAAAATGAGAAACTTTAGATAGTCAAAGGGAGATAAGTGAATGGTAAAAATCAATTGTAACATAAGATGGAACAAATACTTTAGAATGGACCTGAAAAGAGCAGTAAAAATGTGGCCAAAGGGGCCAAAACTGCTAAAACAACAAGTCTGCAACATGATCAAATCAATAAATAAGAGAAAAAATAAGTTGAATGAGCAGAGGTGCTACAAGTAGGTTTAAAGACAGTGAAGGAGAAAAATAGCATAGACAAAAGGTATAAGAAAGAAAAGGAACAAGTGAAGGCACTGTATCTAACAGCACGTCCTGGAAACACAGAAATAAAACATAGCAATAGACTTGTCAGTAGTCAAGCAAATTTTAAACAAGAAGTGACAGTATTATCAGAAGTTTAGAAAAATTAATGATGAAGACTCAAGAAAAACAAGTGAGCTTGAAGATATCACAAAATCTATATATAAAGTTTCAAATTAGGACAAGACTTAACAAAAATGAGGAAGAAAAAGAAGACAGCATCCCTATGTGCTTTGATTTTGCTAAAGATACTTAGTACAGAAAAAAGGTTTACTTTTTTTAAAAATTTCTTTGCTGTTGTTCATGTTCTTGTTTTCTTTTCAAAAATACTTCAGATTATTTTGAAATAATGCTAAGGAGACAAACTACAATTTCCATACTTATGATCATGTGTCAAGGAAAAAATTACAATATTAATCGTATTATTAAAAAGTGAAAAAAAGGGCCTAAGCAATGACAAAGGTCATGTTGGGAAATTCTGGCTAACATGCAGAAGGCAGTGACAGGCTGTCTCATTTGGGAGGTTTCATTCAGAAGACAATTGAAAGCTGATAACCCTGTGTTATTAAGCAAAATACTTTCATAAGGAAATCTCAGAGGGAAGGAGACAGTACTGCCTCTAATTAAAGAGAGAGCTCAAGGTCCATGAGCTGCTTAACAGTATCAATTATACTGCCACTAATAACCAATTAAGGTTTGTGATTTTTCTAAATATTACCAGAGCCAAAGAAATATCAAATATTGTTTTTCAGAAGCCTCAAAGTTCTTTAAAAATAATTAATTCTGAAGGATTAACTACAAAATCCATTTAAAGGTAACAATGAAAGACACTGAAAGGAGTTTGTTTTAAACGATGCTGAAAGCAAATGTATTCTGCCAAAAAGAAGCCAATCATTGTTACATAGAATAAAAGCTTGAATAAAAATAAAAGGAAAGACCAAGAGCAGAGGGAAAAAAATCAAAAAAACCAAATTAAACCAAAAAAATCAAATAATTTAAGAGGAGAAAAGAAGGATGACAAGAATAATCCTGTTTGAAATTAAGTTATAAAAGTCAAGTTAATATATTTAAGTTATATTCTAAAATAATGACCAATGCAGAAGATTCAGTCAGAATACAGCAATAGAAACCTAGGGGGCTTTTTTAATAATTTTTTAATACCCATTTTAAAACTCTTAGCAAACTAACCGAAAAATCAATGAAATCATGGAAGAGAGACTGAGCCAACTAGGTGTCTGTATCTAAAACAGAGCTGATCTGCTGAATCTCTGATGATATATCTACAAGTAAAGCTGTCTCTCCACAGCTTTACTCTCTGCAATTTGGAGAGATCTGAATTAGGAAGTCCATGAAGTGCTGTCAAACCCTTCAAGGGCTTTCTAGCTCAGGTCCAAGTGCATTTGGACATTATTAGTTTGACAGAAAGGCACACTAATATCACTCACACATAGATTGTATACACAAAGGTGCTCAAATACACAGTACTACCCATGGCAGTCTGGACAACATAACTCCAGATCCAAGGGGTAGAGGTCAATGATTTGTACTGGTTTGAGACCACTTGCAAGTGGTGTTCCTCAGGGTTCTACTCTGGGATTTAACTTGCTTAATGACCTGGAGGAGGAGACTAAATCCTTATCAATCTGACAATACTAATTTGGAGAATGCTGTCAATACATTTAACCACAGGACTGCTCTTTAGAGGAAGCTAAAAATGCTGGAAAATTAGGCCAACAGGCTGATGTGAAATTCAGCAAGGACACATGTAAAGTCCTGCACCTAGTGTGGACAACCACATAAATGAGTACCAACTTGTGACTGCCTCACTGGACAGCAGCTCTGCTGAAAATGACCTGAGGCTCCTAAGCACAGATGGCAAACAGGACACTGGGCTGTATTAACATGAAATTAATAGAACACTGAACAAAAGAGTGACCCTTCCTCCACCACTTGTTAGACTACCTCTGTAATACTGTGTCTAATTTTGGATCCTTGCTTGCCCAGCACCATGTGAGATATTGATCAACTGTAGCAAGCTTAGCAGGGTGTTCCCAAGATGTCAAGAGCCACATCTCTACTCCTAAGAAGAAATTCTGAGGCAGCTGGGCATGTTCAGCGTGGGAAAAAAGAGGGTTTGAGAAGAATAAGTAGCAACCTTCCCATATCTAAGAGGTGGCTACTGAGAAGACAGAATCAGCCTCATTACTGAGGCGCACAGCAGGAAAATGAGCGACAACAACCTAAAACAGAAGTTAGGGGGAAGGAGACTTTACTAGATATAGGAAAAATAATTAATTATGAGGAAAAAAAAATCTTAGGAATAGGTCGAAGAGATATGGTACATAATTATAAGCAATATGATCTGATCCATAATTGACCCTGTATCGAGCATAAGGCTGAATAGGTGACATCATCATCCTGAATCATTCTGCAGAGGAACTTCATCCCCAGAGACTACACACTCAGTGTAACCTGTTCAGAGAAGCAAAAAAAAATTTTAACTGAAATGACTCCAAAGTTTCACACAGGAATATCCTCTCACTTTTTTTTAAGTGATTCCAAGAGTTCTTGAAGAGATGCCACAACTTCAGTAGGTGTTCAGGCCTCTTAAATGTCCAAATTTTAAAAATATATTCCTAATGCAGACAGCTATTTCCATACTCTTCCAACATGTAGCTATACTTTCTTTCAAATATATTTACTCTACTTTTTTGAACAAAATCCTTAGGAATTTCTCACATGTCTTTTCTTGTGCTCTACCATTTTCATTATGATGCTCTTCAACATATCTAAATGGCATGATTTTGCATAAATGGAGAGCAGCAGACGGTGAAACTAAATATATGAGTGTTTTCTTCTTTTTTTATCAACACAGACATGAGTAACCAGCTATAACTAGAATATATTTTTCTGAAATGTAAAAAGTTTTGAATAAATCCATGAACATGAGAAAAAGATTCAATTTACAGAGACAAAATATTCAATTGGAAAGGACCCACAAGGATCATCAAATCCAACTCAAATGAATGTTGCAAGCAGGAATTGAACCCATGACCTTCCCATATCCTAGTACCATGCTCTAACCAGCCAACCAAACCTCTCTTCCAAAAAAGCATGAAACTTATCAACAAGAAAATCTTCCATTTACTGTCAATTATTATGAAATTTCATTTCTTTGAGGTATGGTTTTGTTCCATACCATCATAGAATCCTTCGTGGCTTTGCAACTACACCAGACAATTCCCTCAGGACTCTGGAATGCATCTCATAAGGTCCCATAGACTTATGGATAATCAGGTTTTTCAGGTGGTCATGGACCTGATCTTTTCTTACGCAGGGGGGATTTTGCTTCTCCAGTCTCCATCCCATTTCCATCCACTCCAGTAGCATGGAAAGAGGCTGTTATTGAAGACTGAGGCAAAAAAGTTGTTGAGTACCTCAGCTTTCTCATTATCTGTTGTTACCAGTTTATCAGTGTTGTTTATTAGAGGGTTTACACCTTCTTTGACCTTCCTTTTCTGGTTATCATACCTATAGGAACCCTTCCTGTTATTCTTTGTGTGCCTTGTTCAGTTCCAGCTTCTCCTTGGCCTTCCTCACCCTATCCTTGCATGAGTGACCTTCACCTCTGTGCTCTTCCTGGGTTACCTGTCTTTGTTCCCACTGCCTGTGGATTTGCTTCTTTGCCTTTGGTTTGACCAGCAGGTCCCTACTCAGCCATGCCAGGCTTTTGCCTTCCTTGCCCAGCTTCTTGCTCCTGGGAATTTCTACCTCTTGTGCTCTGTGGAAGACTTTCTTAAATATCTGCCAGATTTGCTCCCTTGTCCCAGAGGTCCCAGTCTCCCAGGGGATCCTATTGACTGTCTTCTTGAAGAGCTGGAATTTTGCTTTCCTAAAGTTCAGGGGCTTAACTGTTCTGTATACCTGATCCATACCCCTCAGGGCTACAAATTCCACCAATGCATGATCATTGACACTCAGGCAGCCTCCAACTGTGACCATCAGACCCAGGAACACACTCCCTCTGCTAGGGCTGTCTCTTACCTGGCTCAATAAGTTATGTGGAACATGTTGCCTGGACAAGTTCTGTATTCTCCATCTAAGGAAGCAAATGAGGTGAAGCTGGATAGTCCTTTGGACAACCTAGTCTAGTGAAAGATAACCCTTCCCACAGGGATTGAACTAGGAGACCCTTAAATATCCCTTCTGACTTGAGACATTTTATGATTCTAAGTAAGGAAAACATAAGGAAAAAAGGGGCCACTCACATGTATGCCAGTGGCTGGTCAGTACATTTGCCTGGCAAAATGTTTTACCTGATCATGACAATCTGTCTGCCTTACTAAAGTCTAGTCTCAACTATTTTCTGTCTATCTATGCTGTCTAATCTCTGTGTGTGTGTGTGTGCAAAATCTACTACAGAACACCAGGCTGAAGCCTCTGTTGGATGGGACATTCCAGAAGGACTGCAGATCTGGGAGACCCATAGCTCTTATTGCTAGTAACTGTAAGACACTGAGACACAATTCTGTGTGGAATAATTGATTGTAGAAAATCCATATGGATGTGGTGTGCATAAATCTGAATGCAAGCAATAACAAATTCTAACAAGCCCTCATCAGTATCCATGCTGCTCATGTTTGTGTGCTTATGCTGGTGCTGATACAGAAACAGTTTTCTCTCTGTGTTATCTGTGTGGTCAATTAAGTGTGTGTACTGCATGGTGTGTGCTTCTGCCTGTGCAGGATGCATGCTTAGATTCACACTGGCTGGACCCTGGGAGACAGAACCACAGCAACCTCTCATTTATGGCATCAGGACAGGAGACTCCCTGAGTCCTACAATGCACCAAAGCTGGTTCTAGCCGACTAAAGGGGAAAAAAAATTCTGCCAGAAACATGAAGTTTATAGGATCCAGCATCTCTAGCACAATTTCTATGGTTATCCTATCAAAAACAGCATTATAAGTAACACTATCTGAGATGATGACTGGTTTAATCTAATAACCACTATATACATAAATATGTGCTTTTCTAGTTTAAAAATAGTTTCTAACTAAAAATGTCATTGGAGAACTTTTGCAAACATAGTAACATTTTTTTCCCCTGTACAGCACAAAATAAACTCTCACCAGAACATTGCCACAGAGGCAATAAGAATTGATCAGGGGTAGACTTATTGGATTTGACGTATGCTGACAAACACTTTGACTAGTTGTCTCTAGGACTTCAAACACAGTACAGCACTGAAATCATTTGCTTTTTGACCACAGGCAAAAGAAAGGCCTGTTACTGAAGAGAACAACCTGTGCTTCTACCTCTGAGATCCTAATAATCATCCAAATTGACAGCACCACCCAGGTTCAAAATGTCCTAAGGAACCAATTCGGGACAGTCACACCTTAATTAGCTTTTTTTAAAAGCAGCTATTTTCATTTTACCTTCTGAAATTACTGTGTTCTTTCATTTAAAACAGTAATTAAACATATTGACTTGAGTTTGGTATCCTCCTCTCACAAAAAGCCAGGTTAGTAAATCTGACTACTTCTGTAGTTTACATCCAAAGCTGATGCCCATGATCTTGACATCCTCTCCTAAAGTACTTGCCAAATTTTCAACAGTTACAGACGGCCTAAACTCTACCTTTATCCCTACTGCTGGTGTTTTCTTAGCTTCCCTCAGAAACTGAATGGAAAATATGAGAGGCAATGACTTAATTATATTTAGAGCATCTGTTTCTTAAAATCTTGAGTCATATAGGTCTCCAATAATCCTTGTTCCTCAAACTAACAAATGAATCATGCTACAGCAGCAATATTTCCTTCCTTTTGTCAAATTGCTAATGATGGAAGAACCTGTAATATTAAGTCCATGCTTATTCAAAATCTTGTGTAGTCTCCTCCACAGAATCTACTTTTTAATACCACAATAAAGTATCAGATATGTGACAAGGAAATCTCCATTCTCTTGCAGATTCAGGTTCTTCCTGGTCCATACTAGTCAGACCAGTAAGTTCAACTTATTTAATGTAATTTCATGCTAAACATGCATTCAGTTGATCATTCATTACAATTAACTTGGTGAAACACTAGCACAGGTTGCCCATAGAGGTGGTGGATTTCTCTTCCCTAGAAATGTTCAAGGTCAGGCTGGACAGAGCTCTGAGCAGCCTAATCAAGTTGAAGATGCTCCTGCTCATTGCAGAGGGGTTAAACTAAATGTCCTTTCAAGCTCCTTTCAAACAGAAACTCTTCTATATTTTTTTATTTTTTTAACTCCATGAAAGCTTGAGACTTTGATACTATAGTCAAAATAATAACTATAAAGAGTGTTTCACATTACTGTAGGAAATATCAAAGCTCTTAAAGATTTTTCATAGTTCTTAACTTATTTAAACACAGGAAGCCAAAATATTTGGTAATTTTTTAAAATTATTTTTCTATATACTTTGCTCTTACACTGATTTCACACTTCGACTGAAGATACTGCTAAAAGAACTTCTTCCCCATTTAAGATGGTCCAGTGTCACTTTTAAAATATTTTCCTAATAAAACAGCCACTTAATGTGAACTTTATATACAAATTCTAATATTGTACAGTGCTATGAATGCCCAAGTTTCTAACCCAGTTTACAATACTGTAAAATCAATTGTTCACTGAATGACTGCTCATATCCACTCAGCATGAATTACTGCTTTATAAAGTAGATGGATATTTTTCCCTTGTGTGCAACACAATATAGTGTATCTAGTTAAAAACAGGAGAGAGAGATCCATATTTTCTACTGCTTATTCAAATTTTGTGTACTAGATATGTCATTTTTTTAATTGCCTCAAGATGTTACACTGAACATTTCTCTCAATTTTTATGAGCTACTAGTTAGCTCATACTTGTTTTCTTCCTTTTATTTAAAGCCAAAGGATTGATTCCAGATCATTTCATAGGAGAATGAGTCATTCACAATCTCTTCCCTACTTATTACATGTAAAAAAAATACAGATGCATATTTCCTGTAGCATACATTATTGTTACTCATAATAACCAGTAACTACTACAAATAATAGAAGTTACAACTTTGATTACTTCATTTAAAACAAGAAAATCAACAAAGATCAGCATTTAAATTATGCTGATAAGGTTAATATATGTAAGAACATGTTCACACTTTTTAAATCTATCAGTTAATGACTTTAAGGTTGGACACTGGAATAAAGTTGAGCATATACTTAGGCATGTAAGTGTCTATAAACTCAGAACTGCAGCGCCGTGGTGGCTGCATCGTTTGTTCCATCAGCTTCTGTTCAGAGTAGAAATCAAGCACCACTATATTCAACATGAAATAGTCAAGTGTTCAAAAGATTCTGAGTACATAAATGCACAAGCAGTGCTATCAATGGAAAACCTTACTAAATACATTTTTCATTCCTAAAAGTCAGGAAATGGTGAATTTCACACACAACAAAAAACTGATGTACTCTGGCTAAAAGCATCTTATGAACTATATGCAGCTTGGAAAAGCATTTTGGGCAATATGCAAGTACTTATTCCACATGGATCACTAAATTCAGTATTAACACTGAAAAAATAATAGCTCTTATATTTACAGCCAGTTAAGCAACATGAAACACCTTTTATTTTTTCCCACAAGATATTAATATCATAGCATGTCAGAAGATTTTTCTACAAGAAAGAGGCAAAGAGCAGGAAAGGTAAAAATGGCCATATTAGAAATCAAGTAACTGTAATTACATTGAAGAATAGACATATTTTTTTCTAGATTAGAGAGTTTGAAAAGGTTAGTAACATGGCTTGCAGTAATAACAGTTTTAATTACTAGCCTAAAATTGATGCCTCAAAAAGCCTTACACTCTATACCACTTACAAGGTTGCTACAAAAATGAAATTAGCCTTTGAAAACTATTTCACTGAAATTTAACTCCACAAAGGTATGAGTTCAGGGGTATCAGTTTAGCTGTCAATATGGAAGCTGAGCAACAGACACATTAAAAACTGAAGCAGCAATTTCATGAACGTTTTTCAGGCTTTGAATTAAAATTAACTAATCCAGAGGAAGATATTACTTAGAAAAGAATGAGTCTCAAGCCCAGGAGTGTTTTACAAATCTCCCTCAATCTTTTCTCTCTTGTTCTGATAAAGTGACATGCAATGGCTATATAAGACAATAGAGGTTTAGGAAAACTTCAAAAATCCAGTGTCTGGTATTATCAAAATTATATAAAAAGATGGCATATTTGGTTTTTATCCTGGGAATGGGCTTTAATTATCCCTCTGTATCTTTAGCATGCATTTAATTTATTTATATTCACAAAATTACTACTTTATTGCAGAATGACTACACAAACATTATTCTTACCATGAAATCAAATTACTACCTTTTGTATAACAAGGAAAATTAATGGAATTTCTAGCCAATCCAATCAAAATCTTTTATTTTAAATCACTTTTTTAAAGAAAAGCTCTGCTGAGGAGTTTATATTAATAAATAGCACATGCTAAACACCCCTATATTTACCACCTAGTATACATTTAATTTGTTCTTGCTTTCCTCTAAGGAATGGCATTTAAGCTGTATTAAATGTACATTTATCAATTCCCCCTCTGTATGGTTAAGTATACACAGACTCAGACACAGCTTCAATTTGAGCAGGGAGCCACACAGGCATAACATGTCTGCTAAAGGCCACTTATTTACAGTTACCAGTTTATCCGTTCTTGACAGAATTTGTCCCGGAACCAAAGGCAGGAAGAATAAGTAGATAAAGACAGTGTTTTGTATATGAGTAATTCTCCTTAGTATCAGTGATGGACTGTATTCCAGAAGTTAAGAACACATGTGAAAAGACAAAAATAATTAATTAATTATGGAGTTTAGAATTTTGTGGCTTTTGAATTTCTCAAAGTTATCTTTGCTCTTGTGTTTCCAGAAGCAGCAACCAGCACAATTCCATTACCTTCTCTGTAACATTCATTATTTTTTAACACTTCTACAGAGAACATTTTTTTTCATCTACTGGCCAAATGAAATAGTTTCAGTTTTTAAATCTCTCTTCTCAAGAAAATCTCCCTCTGTATTCATCATTTTACCTGACTATATGGCAATAATAAATTTAATGAACTCGCTTGGGAACTCTTAGAGTAACTCAGCTTACTACTTCTTTATTCATCTGTTACTAATGAATTTTTACATCCCATTAGTCTGCCTATTCACCTTGCCTGTTTTTCTGGAGTTCTGTCTTCCATGATACTTTCTCATTAAAATAATTTTATATTACATATAAATTTTTTCTCTTCTTCCATAGTGTCATTCCTAAACAGACCAAACATTATAATATTAATTTACATACTCAATTTCTGTATAAAGTAAAAGATCTCTCAACCTTACTCATTCATTTATCTGAAGAGAAAAGATCTCTCAACCTTACTCATTCATTTATCTGATCTCTTCAGTCTAATCTTACTGTCTTAGAATTACTATCCCAGTATATGAGTACCATCTGTACAAAATCAATAGCAATAAGGCAATTTTAATGGAGCCTGTCACATTTCCTTGGGAATAATTAAGGTGTCACTTGATCTTGAGAAAGTCTTACTGTAGCAATGAGTCTGGGTTTTTTTTAAGTAATGTAAAAATTTAGATCTACTCTCTCTTCTGAGATAATAAAATCTGCATTATTTAATTTTTTGTCATGTGAACTGTTCTCATAATCTTTAAATTTCATAATTTTACATATTTGAAATGTTTGTATTCATACAGTTTGCAACAGTAACATGAAACTAGTGCTGTGGTCATAAAGCCATCACTATTCATCTATTCTAACTCCTGGGCACAGCAATTTATGATACAAAATAAGATGCAGTATTGTCATGCACCAGTGTCATGATTAGAGCAATAAATTTTAGAACTGTAAATTATTTATATATATCTTGTATTATATAGAACAGCTAAATGAGAAAAGGCATCTGATGAAGGAAATAAATCACATGTGAAATTCTTGTAAGAAAACAATATACTTGTTTCTATGAAGTATTTTATTACTAAGCAGATTGACCAACTACAGAAACAAAAGGTGACCTCAGTTTACAGCTGTCACATTTTAATTAAGCCAAAATATGCAAAAAATATTTTCCATGTGCTACTAAATTTCAACCATTGTAGAAATTTTCTAGCTTAATTTCCTGCAAACTTTTCATGAATGACCTATTTTTCTTATGGGATTATGTATGGGTAGATTAACCTAAATATAAATAAATTCAACCATTAAAATGGATGCTGCCTTAGAGAATAAAAATCCAGTTTTCATTTTTTTTTTAATACAAATTTACTAGACATTAATCACAGGATAATTTGATTTGTAGGTACTTGTGGAGACCATACTACTCAAATTTACTTCATAGCTTGACAAGGCTTCTCTTGGCCTTCCCTAAAACAACTCTAAAAAATGTATGAATTTATTGTATCACATGTCTTCTTTGAATTTTTTATGTCCATTTTTTAATTCTTCAGACTACCTTGGACCATCAATCATGGAACCTTTCTGTATCATACCAGCCTACAAATTGATATTTATATATATTTATATATATATATATATTGTTCTGAAGATAACAAATGTAGACACACTAAACTGTCAATCGCACAAATACATTTTTCTGCACATGGATAGGAATCCTCTTTCCATTTGAAAATACCAGAAAATTCAGAATTCAGTCTACATTTTTCCAAAGTATATTGCTTGTTGCCACTGTTTATAGAAAACAAGAAAGGATTTTACTTCATGATGCTGAGAATATAAAAAAATTAGAGAGCATCGACTAACTTTTAAAAAGAGCAGAGGAAATATTTATTTATTAATTTAGGTAATCAAACTAAAAAAAATAATTAATGTGGGTATTTTTGTAATGAATCTCACAACACAATGATCTAGACAAAGTTATCAAGCACTCCCTCAGTGAGTTTGCAGGTGACACCAAGTTGGGCAGGAGCATTGATCTGCTGGAGAGTAGGAAGGCTCTGCAGAGGGATCTGGACTGGCTGGATCAATGGCCCAAGGACAGAGGCAGAATAAGTGCTGGCTCCTGAACTTGTGAAAAAAAAATAACCTGGAGAATCCATAATCTAATCTGGATAATCTGCTCAGGTTCCCACATTTATTCATTCTGTCTTCCTCACAAGGAAATCTAGCTATTAAAGAGGGCAGTGAACACAACCTGCAGAGAGGACACTAAGATATAAGAGGGGTAGGAATGTTTGCCTTTTGACTCCTTGCCTAATGAAAGTAGCCCATTTTCAGATCCAAGCAAAACTTTGAAGTACTACATACATGTTTTATCAGCACTGCATATAAAATAATATTGCCCTGTAACTGAGTTGTTTCTGCATGCAATGAGCTTTATGATTACAATAGCACTAAGAGATTTTCAAAGTGACGCTAAATTACTGCAATAATCTAGTCTCACATCCTACAAATCACACAGGTTCAGTCCCTGAGCCCAAATTACTGTTGAACTATAGCATATAGATTTTTTTTAAGTCAAAGAATAAAATATGGAGAATTTTTTTCTTTCAATGTTATCTTTCAATGTTCAATGTTACAATGTTACAATGTGGTGTCAAAAGGTCACAATAAAATAGGTGTTCTATTCTTAGCTTACCAATAAATATAAATTATGAAAAAAAATAATGCAAATGACCTCCAAACAATATCTGCCACTATCTGTCACTTGAAATGGTGTAATACCTCTGATTTAATAAGTTTAAAAAAAAATAGAGATCATGCCTTTTGAAAAACAAATTGAGATTTGTATCTAGGAAGGAGATTTTGAAAAAAGATGACCTAAAACTTAATTTCAATTTCAACTGTCTAAAAGTACTACTTCCCCATATAGAGAATTGCTTTCTGTTTTGATTTGTATCTGAGACATAACCTAAGACACCACATAAAACATTTAAAGGGATTTTTCTTCCTTTTTAATTTAGTGGTCAGGCTCATAGAAAACCTTTATTAGATAGCAGTTTTCTTGAAAGACTGACAAACAGAATCAAGGACATCCATTATCAACAGAAATACCTTTGCTTATTTCTGCCAGGTTTTTTAATCTTTTTTGCCTCACTCATTTTACTTTCAAATGTTCTCTTCATCCAAGACTTCATTAAATTTTAGAGGGTGAGGGTGGATAAAAGTAAAAAATAAGAAAAATAAGATAAAGACTTTAGGATAATAAAATTAAGAGATGCTTACCTTCCTACCCTTACAATAAGAACTTTTTAATATATATCTAGAAAGCAAGTGAAAGTAGCTGTTTCTGTGCAAAACGACTCAGTTTCAGGATTCTGTCAGACAAAATGCTTTCTTCTCTTCCTATTTCCTATACCTAAACTATCAGTCCTTCTCTTCAGCATTCTACACTCATTTAGCTGTAAGCCTAAATTCCCTACGGGTCCATTAAGTATGTTGCTAGGCAAACAGTCCAGTAGCAACTGTGAAACAGGAGGGTTGGATGGGAGCCAGTTTTATAGGTCACTACACTGTAAACCTTCATATCATTAGAGTAGACACTAATCTTGCAAACTGCAACCATTACTACGGATATTCTCTCTTTTCTGTGAGATGACAGTCATTCATACTACACTTTTTCAATAATGGGTATTTCTAAATCAAAGACATTGATAAGGATAGTATTTTTCTATACACTAGAAGGAAAAATTCTCTACTTATTGAATGTTTTAATGCTATCTTCTCCCATGTTTAGAAATAATAGTCATAGCCATGTTAGAGATGTACAATTACCACAGGACAAACTTTTATCTTACAAACTTGAAGAGCACATATAGATATAAAAGAGAACTTAACCTTAAGAAAGCAGTATTTCTTCTTTTTTTTTTTTTTTTCTTTTCTTTGTTGTAACAATAATAAGAAAAAGTAGACTATTCACATAAAACTACCCAGCCATCATATTATCTGATTCAGGAAGATTCCTTCTCTTTGACTGAAGTATTGTATTGTTGCTGTTATGTAGCATTAGCTTGAAAATGAGCATATAAGCCCTTCAGTGTGATCTTTACATTAATTCAATCACAGCACTCTAGCTGAGAATAGCAAACTGCACAGTCCTGCTGATGTGACCACACTGCAGTACCCCGTGGAAGACCTGCTGCTCCAGTTAATAAGTTCAGAAATAAATGGAAGTGGAAGATTCCCTGGCTATGGCAGGGATGATCTCTAAAGTCCCTTCCAACCCAAACCATTCTATGATTCTATGAAATAAATGTGATCCCAGAAATAAGAACATTTCCATATCATTGTTTTTACAGGCTGAAAACTGTAAAAATGAAATCAGCATATAAAATTGTAAAATGAATGAAGAGCCACAAGAAAAATGCATAGCTTGGGCATGTGCATATTTGGGTTTCTTTAGTTAGTAGTTTGAAATTGGCACACTTCTGAGCTGAAGAATAAAAGTGAAGAAGAGTAAAATAAAAACATTTCCTCTGTGAATTTTATATACACAGGAATTGTTTTAAAATAGATGTTATTGGAATGAATAATAATGATAAAGAAGTCATTGAAAAAGCAAAACTCTCATGATCTTAATTGGTTCTTGAGTTTTCTTATTTGTTCATTATCAGTAACATTTTAACTTTTATGGTAATAGAACTGCACCAATAATCCCCAACCTTTATGTTTTCATGTACAAGAAAATGAAAAATGGATTTAGGTATAAGAAATGGAAATGCATAAGCTGAAATATCACCACTGTCATAGGTACAGAGATCCAAGCAGTGACAGTAATGCTAGGGATTTCTCATCACTATCAGGTGAAAGGAAAATAGTGACATTAAGCCCTAGATAATCTTTTGTACTCCCTAATTTAATGGTCCTTGTACAATATTTTCAGTTTTAACACAATTCTTCATATATATTTACTTCTCCAGAAGTGCAAAAAATTTGAAGCAAATGAATTGATTGTTATAACCTTAGTGTAATTTTGAAAGAAGGTTTAGAATTCGTCTACTTATCCTGTCAACTCCTGAGCAAAAATGTCATCAAATAAATCTATCACCATTATTTAAAACCTCTGATGTATATCTGTTTTGACTTGAACAAGTAAGATGGTAACTTAGGCTTCTAGTTTTATAATTTCTCTGTGTTATTTAGGCTATTTTGGAAACAAGATCAGCAGAAGTAGCTCATGACCTCTCTCTGATTCTACTCAAGCAAATTCTTAAATCCATCTAATCAATGTACATAAACAAAAATGCCTGAAGGGCTCATTAAAGAACCCCCCTTTTACAAAACCTTGAGTGCTTAAAAAAACCTTGCTGGGACTAACAACCTGTTTTTCAACTCCTTTTAAAAACTTGGCATTATAATTTCTGTTTAAAAGATGAAGATTAGGTACCAGATAGTACTAAACTATACGTTGATATATGCCTCAGAATGACTAGCAAGTTGTTAAATTGCAGGGCAAAAACTGGTACTTCACATTTGCTAGTTTTATGGGAATTTTGTTAAGAAACTTAATTTACATGCTGTGGTGAAAAAGCAAGAAATAATTTGGTGCTACATGTACATTTAAAAAATACAACCATCAGACTGTTAGTGGTGCAATGCCTTTTTTTTGTGCAGACAAATGTCTGGTCTCTGAGGGCACACAATGGTCTTAGTGTCCCTACTTGACTCACCAAGGTTTCCCCTGACAGGGTCCCAGCCTCATTTTACTGGAGTTCCTGCCCCAGGGATTCCAGGGACACGTGTCCCAAGCCCTCTCAAAGCATACACTGTGGACATTCCCACAGTAGCCCATCTCCAGACCTGTCTCTGGTCCCATCAGCTTTTGCTGCTGACACAACTCTGTCAATAGACCATGATACCTGATCTATGCCCTCATGTTTGCACCTCTCAGGGAGGGCACAGGGCGCTCTCAGCTTGTCCCCCTCAAAAATCTGCTCTGTTCTTGCTTCTCCCTGATGGCAGATACAGGAACATGCTTGTGTTAATTCATTGTCTTAGGATGAAGGCTTTGCTCTTGAGCCTGGACATGGAGTAGGTCATCCCTAGACACAGTGGAAGCTGAGAAAGGTCATATGCAAACAGGTGCCTGTCTAGAACTGAACCAGATGCTGCTTTCCTATTCATGCATCTAGGCACAGGAATATCTTCTTAAACCTGGCCATCAATGTTTTGCTAATTTATATTTTTTAACTGACTAAATAATATTAAACAATCTATTTGGTTGCTTCCCAATATTTCTTTAAGTTCACAGAGATACTTGTTTCATTAATATTCTTGTCTCCACTTTTCCTGAACAAAGTAAACCCGACAAACAAAAACAAAACATAAATTCATAAACATGAATTCATGAGCAGAAGTTTGAAATTGTACTGAGGCAGTCCATTTCAGCAGAAGTTGAATCACCTGAGAAATCTATAATTATGCCCTTGTTGAAAACAATAGCAATGACTAAGGAATTATCTCCTTTCTTTAGATAATCTACTTTTTCTTGGGTACATATTTAATATAGATAAACTAAACATGTAACATTAATGTTTTGCAAGTAATCTTCTTCTGACAGTGGATCAAAAAGATGCCTAAAATAGTTCTAAATGTGCTCAGTTGCTGAGATAGCATAGTCATGTTAGCACAGACACTGCATAATGTACTTCAGACCACTAGCTGTAACATATTTTTGAAGGTAGTGGTATATTTAGAAATTATTTTTGATAAGCTATATGAACCTAAAGAAACTCAGTTGCCTCAAAGAGTCCCATTTCTGAACCCAAGACAGGAAGGAATATAATTTGGACTTGTATTAAAAAAAAAAAAAAAAATCCAACTATTTTCTCTATACAAAAAAGGTTAATAGTAAAATATATTTTAAAAAGGCATAATAGATGACAATCTTTGCATGTTCCAACACTAAACGGAGTCCACTGCTACTGTCTAGGGTATGCTGCCTAAATCAATAGAATTTAGAGGAAAAACAGCTTTCTAACAGTCAGACACACTCACCTAATCAATATGAGAAGTAATTGAATTACCATGCAGCTCAGATTTCTAAAATGATCTTTATGAAAGTTTAAAATCATTATGCAGTTTAAATCAAACCACAATTTATTATTTAAAATAAAAATAGATGGGAAGACTGAAAATGAATTCAAACAAAAACAACATACTCAAAATATTTGAACAAAATACAAGTTTTATGCAACACAATTACATCAATGGCCTAATATCTAAAAAACTCCATAAAGATGCTACAAAAAAAATTAATGGAAATTTAAAGACAAGGAATCTATACTACACACTCTTTTGTTAGAAAATATGAACTACATTAACACTATGCCTCTTGTTCTAAAGGATATAACAGGCTCTCTTCTTTAATTGCATTTTTTGACATTTCCTCCATCAATCACAATCAAATCAAGAAAAAACACTAATTTGATTACTGTGTCTGCCTTACAAAATATCAAACTTCACTACATAAACCTACTCACTGCTGATTGAACAGTTAAGTTTTATCTTGCTCCTCTTCATAACAGGCCAAATTAAAATCTTAACCTCACAAATGCTGGCTATGTATCCATGAGGGGGGATATATCCACCCCAGAGTGCTTTAGCTTATAGATGCAGCTCTAAAAAACAGAGAACTAAAGCTGAGTTAAAAATTGGAGACTTTCAACCATGTTTTATAAGCATAAATTAGGTCTTCAAAAAATTATATATGCTACATGATATCATAAAGATGGCGCATCAGATAGAAGTTATTTTTAATCTGTGGTTGTTTTCATTTCAGGGCATATTTGTTGTTTTATTTTTTAGAAGACAATTTTTATGCTTATCAATTTCCATACTTAGTAAAATGAAAACAGCAAACATATTTATTCCTAAAGCCTTGAGGTCATCCTGACTTTGCCAGCTGCAAGAGAAGCTCACTCCAGGCAAAAAGCTGAAGTGCTTTTAAATGTAAAATGTGCTCGCTTTCACATGAGCAAGCAGCCTGCAGGTAAAAAATGCCTGCCACAGATTCAAAAGATAATGGTGGGATTTCAAGCTCTCTTTACAGAATATTTGTAACTAAATTTGTTGATCAGAGGACCACTGAATATCATCAAAAACAGTACTATAATATGCAATAGGCACAGATGTGAGATCTGACAACAGGATTCCATTTTCTTGCTCACATTTTTTTAAATTAAAAAATGTAACCTTTTCCTCTCATAGTTAAGCCTATGTTGGATAATTTATATTTAGTGAAAATGCAGAAAAAGGGGTGGGGGAATGACAGAATAATGATATCACATAGCTAAAAGAATGCTTTTGGCCTGAAAGCATTAGGCTATTTTACAAGAGTTGCCACCCTCACCGAGCATTGCTGGCTTGGACTGAGTGGTTCTGAATCTGAGAGCTGTTACCATTAGATTTCAGCCTACATAGAAGTAGACTGAGTGGCACCATCACTGGGAGACAGTGTAACCAAAAAAGCTTCTAACTTAGTTAAGAATCTCTAAAAAGCATCTAATCTTTCTAGTAAACAAATGGAGGCAGAGGAGTAGCAGAGAGATTGTACAGCCATTAAATACTGACAGACACTCCTGGGTTTCGATGCTCAAGACCTCAACATCACACAATGCCTCATTTCCAGTTCTGCCTCACTGAAAGACTTTATAAACATGTAAGTAAAACTTTTATATCAATAAAGCCCTTTTAACTTGTCAGTGCAGCACAGACATTTTTAATTCGCACATCCCTTAGGTTTCACCGATTTCGCATACCTGATGGGCTTGGGTTTTATCTCAAGCTCCAGAAAGAAGATACTCCAAGGTTTTCTCAGACATTCACTCTTCTTATCCAAACTTAAAACTTCTTTATTTTTTAAGTTGTATTTTTAACATATATATATATAATTAGTTGAAGGAAACAAGAGCCTTTGGTATTTATGGCATCATATTATTTTTGTTCACTAATACTGGGAGAGACACCAGGAACTAGTAGATAAAGTTGCAAATCAGAATGTTCCAAGAATCAATTAATTTCATAAGTTCTGTTAAATGCAAATGCTAGAACTATTTAATCCATAGTTTCCTGCCTTTTTTTATTTAGCAGATATGAAAAAAATCAAGAAAGCCTAATCACTGGCTGAAAAATTAATCAGTAATTAATGATTATTAAATCCAAGAATTTATATAGTTCCTTTAAAACTATCTGGATAAAGAATGGAAACACACATTCTAAAAAAAAAAAATAGTCCACAAGTAAACTGCTAAAAATATTTAATGAAGTTTTAAATTTAATTACCAGTTTGGAATATATGCCTTTATTTCTGGATACCAAATACTCTCCTATTCATTTGTCAGACCCAGTGCTGGGAAACATCAATAAGTAATGATTCTCCCAGGTAGAAACAAGCTACATGGGTGTGTGTGTGGTTCACTAAACTAAAATCAGGGTTAGTTACATATGACTGAAGCATGAATTCCAAAGAAGATGAAATGCCTCTCACTATTGATGGGAAAGATAGCATACAATTTTATTCAGGGTCCTCTCTATGCACTTTTGCTATCCAAGAAGTGTATTTAATCCTTGCATGGTTCAAGAAGTCCAAGACACACAGCCGGAAACTAAGCAGCTAGACAGAAACAGTAAACTATCAAAGGCACACTCAAGTTAGATCACAGTTGTCTATAGATCTTTAAAATATGTAAGGAAAAAAAAAATTCTACTAGGTCAACATTTTTCACTGACTTCAGTGGGACAGCATTTCATCCTGAAAAATGAACATCACAGGAAGATACAGTTCACTGGTTAGGTAGCCCAAGTTCTATACAGAGATCAATTCCCCTTTGGCTACCATTCCCTGTTAGACATGCCTCCTAGCCAAGCCATCAGTAAAAATGTCTGAAATATTTTACTTACTCTGCCAAAGCTGCCAAACTGTATCTCTTTTTCCAAACCTGGCCAATTCTTCACACTCTCCAACCTCACTCTTCCAAGCCCTAATTGGTGTCATCTTCCTTAAAAAGTCAATCCACACCACACCAAATAAATTTAAATTTGTATTTTAAAAGCTGATCTCACACAAACCTCAGATCGTTAAAAAAAATAAAAATTAAACAGACTGAGAATGTTGTCATTAGAGACCACAATATTTACTCTGATCTAAATCTAAGTATGGAAGAAGTAAAATAGGAGTATGTCTACTAAGAGTGAAATTTGTCTGACTTAAGGTACCAGTAAATTACCCACACAGCCATGAACAACATTGTCCTGGCAAACGTAAAACTGAGGGATTTAATTCATTCCAAATAAGGATCCACAGTTGCTAAGCTGTCAATAAATTCCAAGGGAATCAGAGCAGGGCTGTTTATTTTCCCAGAGTTATTTTTAGCTATCATCAAAGAAGGCCATTACTTGGACTGTCAAACTAGTAAAGGCAACAAAACGTGGAGGAGGAGAGCATGGAAACATCACCCTCCCTAACAAGAGCACAGTGCTGTGTAATGAAATGGGCTGGCACATTATGGAGCACAGGCTTTTGTAGTTGTTTTCCTCTTTCTATCCAAAGCCCATGGAGAGAGAGAGAGATGCTGAGCAGTCAGAGTTGCCTGGTGATCAGAGACAGAGTGAAACACTTCTTGTGTCCCTTGTCAGTGTCCTTTGTGCAAAGGTGTGGAGCACAAATATCTGACACTTGCAGAGGCTGGGATACTGGCAAGCACAGCTGGCTTGTTGCTGGGGCAGTGAGCTCACATAAAAGAGGCCATCATGCCAGTGGGTAGGGGAGGGAGGACAGGGAACAGCAGCTGCTCTGCTTCAGCAAAATTTTACAATTCATTAGATGAATAAAAATAAAAAAAAAAAGCATTTTATCTTTTGCTCTCAAGGGGGCAAAATTCAATTCTTCCAGCACTGCTGAGTAGCTCTAAGATGTGGCACACCTAAATTAATGAAGTCAAGAAAACTGTTGCATTTTTTAAAATACTCATTATCTATACTTGGTTAGCAATACTTTGTATCACTGCATAATTACAGACCAATAAAATCTCCATTAAATTCACACCAGTAAACATTTCTTTGAACTGAGTGAAATAAAGCTTTTTGATGTATGCTAGTCTCAGCATTTATCATAAATATTAGAAATATATTCAGTAAATTAGATTACAAAAGAGTAGTAATTCCACAAGAATCGAAGTAAGAGGGTGTTTAATTACCTCAGACCAATAAAGCAAAAATGATGACAGAATAAATTAAAAATATATTAAACAAATGTATTTTAGGTGGCAGCAACCCACCTTCATTTTAGTGTATATTGCCTTGGGCTTTATAAGCTTGCTAGTTTTACATCAGATATAGTGGGATATAAAGAGAGAAACTCTCTCACAGTCATTGCCCTATGGATACCAATATAGGCTAGAAAATAAAACCAGCAAAAACCAAAAAACCCATAAAAGATATGATACACTTTTTGGAAGGCATAGAATTTTTCTTTAGAATCAATTTACACCTTTTTTCTAACCACAAAACATTGACTTTAAGAAATTCCTCTCTAGATAAGAAGCACTGAAATGCCTGATTCCTAAAGTAATGAATATTTAAAATGTTCCTGGAAGGTCCTGATCATTGACAGGGATCATTTGCAAGTGTCACATCTTTCACAGCCTCTTCTGCTTTAGAGACCACAGAACTTTATCTTTTAATTGCTCTATGCTAAAAAAAGGCCTTATGACAAGCACAATGATCCATTCAGATGCTGCTAGTTGTAAAACAGTAAGAACAAAGAGGACTGGAGGCCTTAGGAAACCTGTCTTGTTTCTCTTCTTCTTTTTTTCTTTTTTTCTTGATTTCTTTCTTGGTATTGGTGTGGGGTTTTTTTTATTTTTGGGGGAGGGTTGGGTTTGTTTGGTTTTGCTTTTGTTTTGGTTTTTTTGGTTGGTCAGTTGTTTGGGTGTTTTTCTTGGTTTGGTTTGGTTTTATGATAGAGGCACAGAAAAACTTTGGTTTTGCACTTTTCTTGAACAGAGACAGATGTTTTAATTTCCCGGAGGATGTAAAGTCCATGGACTCATCTTCATTGTACCGCAGTCACAAGCTACAGAATTTAAAAATTCTGGAAGATCTTTCTCTGATATGCCCTCTCCCTTAAAATATTCAAGACATACAAGACGGAACATTAAGAGTTAGTGCAAAGGGAATACCTGGAATCAAAAGGCTCCTCACAAACATCTTCATGGTATCAACAACAGATGGCAACAACTACTTTCCAAATTCTCATCTATATGAAATTTGAGGAGTTCTTTTACTATTTTTTTTTAAGCCAAATAACATGACATTTAAAAATCAAAGCAAAAATCAAAGCTAAATATCTTATTTTTTACATGTATGAAGATACATAATTATTTCCAGAAGCACACATGTATTCAATCAGTAAAGATTCTGTGACTTTATACAGTAACAATATATCTGCAAAATCATGATATTGAACACTGAATGCATAACCTTCACAAGGAAGTAGTCACAAATTGGTTACATTGTTTTATTAAATGCATTCAGGGAAAAACAAAACAATCAGTTAAACAACCGGTATATTTCACAAGCTGGAAAATTGGACACATTTGAGAGAGACACAAGTATTCACAAATATTAGAATTTAAAACTAACAATTCCAACATGAAAACAAAACAAGAAAGATTTAAGCTAGAGTTAACACAAGACTTCCCAGTTTTCTTGAGAGGGAATATGGCCATCTCCAAGGACATAGGTGTCTGCACTCTTCTTTCTGCTCCTTCTCTTACAAAAAAAATTAAGAAACTCCTACGCAAAAAGTCCAAATACATTCTAGAAGTAAATCTTTATAAAAGATCAGGTTATATCTGAAGTCAGTGTACGTTATGCTGCAGAGGTTTTCAGCAACCTACATAAAAAGCTGTGGCTGATGCAGTGGCATGTTCAGCTGCCAGGTACAACTCCCAGCTCACAAATGGATGGAATGGGTGTCGATCACAGAACACCGATGCCTTCAGGGTAATGTGTGCCCAAACAGTGCTCTACCACTCTGCTTGCTATTTCACAGGGCAACAAAAGTATCACTTCTAGCACAAGAAAACCACTTAGCTCTTCCAGCTAAACATCAAGGAATGCAATTGCAAGACAGAAAGGAGTAGACAGTCTATCATAGATAACAATCAAAAGAACTAGGATATGTGGTTTCCATGCCACTTAATGTATACACATTGAACCACTGAATTGCAGGGTATATCCTGTTGCTTACTGATAGGAGAATGAAGTAAGCCCTTTTTTTAGTGCAAAAATATTTTTTTTCCTTCTTGTTCTAAAAAGGAATATTTTTTAATTAGAGTAAAATAGTTTAAATTTACAAAATTGCCCTCAAATATCATCAAAAAGTAGAAGCAATAGATTTGGTTTAATAACTTCATAAGAATGTGTATAAAATATGCTATAACTTAAAAAACAACTCTGCGATAAAATATATATATATATATATATTCATTGCACATACGTAATTCAGTTTTCCAAGTGCAAATATTACAACAAGATGTTTTATCACTGACTGATGCACTAATAATATACCAAATGCCAGCTTGGAAATTAAATATTCACAAGAATACAATTAAAATTAAACCCTCACTCCCAAAATACATCATAACAAAACACCCCTGTGATAAATAAAAGAAAATAGTATGCCTGCTGCCTGTGTCCAGTTATTTTTTTTTTTCCATATGCTATCTTATTTGTCATATGGAGGTTGCAAAAATACCCTTTAAGAGAATAAATTAGAAAAATGAAGCATAAACAATAAAGCCTGCTCAGCAGTCGTGTTTTCCAGTGCTCTGTAGGGTAGCTGCAGGAATTTTCCATGCTGTGAGTGTTAATGAGACCCTTCATAGGCACCATTAATACATAAAAGCAATCACCTATAATTCACCTTTTCAAATCTGTACTTCTTGAATTCAGTAACTAGAAGCAAAAGAGGTAGAATCATGCAAATACTATCTCCATTCACTGATATACAACCATTAGGCCAAAAAGGGGTTGACAAGAGAAAAGATATCACCAGACATAAATGTTTCCATAATCACACCCAGAGTCCAGAAGCACTTGGAAAACACATACAGTTTTCAAAACTATAAAACTGTCCCTAAACATATGTTTTTTTCTGATAGAAGAAAACATACTTGCAGGAATTACTAATTAGCTAAAACTGGCTGGATTCAAGATACTTAGGCACTTAGAACAGAATGGGTATCTGACCAAACTTTGTAATGAAAGCAATCTGGCATTAAGGAAACACACAAATTTTATACAGTTTATTTCCAAGTTGCCGGTTATCTTTTATAGCAATTATTAAATTAAATTGTGGAAAAAATCAAATTTTCAACATGGATACCAATAAAGGTCTGGTTAACAGTTGCCAGCATGAGGCAATTGTCACTAACCAGTATTTCACACAAGTAAGTTTCCAAGCCAGGCACTGGACTTCAGCCAAGGACAGATTCACCAAACAATGAAGAACTTTAAGCTTTTGGTAGGAGGTCCCTCAGCTCCATTTCTGAATGGCCAACTCATGGGCAAAGACATGATTGAGGTTTGTGAGCCCTCAATCAAAATTTTCAAGTAAAAGAACATTAATTCATTCTGCCAAATGCACTATTTTCTAAATTTAGTGACAGAAACACAAAGCAATAGCATATCTCATAGCTCTCTCGCACTCTGATCCCAGTTCAAAGTGATTTCTCTGTTCCAGGTACCGGGAAGTTTCTATGCAATTTAAGCAAATACCCAGAAATGAAATTAATTTTTTTAAAAAAGACCCACCTCTTCCACAAAATGAACACTGATTTTTGGTACAAACTTCCTGTGGGTCTTCTGTTCTCAGTTGCATTTCTGCTGCTGATGAGGCAAACTAATGCTTAGGTTTCACATAGTTCTAATTACCATCAATTGATTCAGGCAGATCATCCCTTATCAATGAAGTCTTTTTGTGCAGTGCTATCCATTGCCAGGTAAAAATACTATTTTGAATAGTACAACCTCCTGGATGAGCCCAAAATCTGAGTTTGGACTGCAGATCTAAACTGAACATAGCAAATACATCAAAGATACACCTCAAAGCCAGCTTTGCTGGAAGTTAGTTACGGCCCTTCCCTACTTTTTTTCAGGTTTTGATGCCCATCAGGCCCATTACAGAGAAATTTCAGCATGCTAAGTTATAAAAGGCACTTTTATTTTGGTGACCTGGTTAGTTTCCTCATACCTTAGTGTGCTGCAAGAGCTCACAATGTGAACTGAAGCCTTTGAAAGAGAGTAGTAAGTGAATAGGGTGAAGGAAGGCAGTGGCCAGCAGTTAAAGAAGTTTGACTGCTACAACACTTATTTGCACAATGCAATGCACTTCCTGAGCACGTTTCACTTTCACAGAAGTGAAAAACCTCTGGCCTTACGTAAAATTTTCATCCTCAGTTAAAATTACTTCAGAAATACTTATGCAAACACACAACATAAAATAAGAAATGAACCTCATTTAGCTCTTCCTAAAACCAAAACATGAGGATGGAATGGTAATTTATATGAGATAAATGATTTATAAATGTGACTTGCTAAAAGAGAGTGGGAGGAGCATTGTGGCAGCAACCATTTCCATCTTAGACTAAAATTAATTTTGCTTCCAGTTTTATAGTAGAAAATCACTAAAAAGGAATCACATACTGGTATTTGGTAGCTTCAGTGAGCTGAAGATATAACTGAATGATCATTTCCTCTCATCTTAATTCCATCAAATAACTTACAAAAAAAGTAAATTCTGTCACTGTTCATGTACCCAAACTGCAGTTTTCAAAGGCAGAAGGCTTTATGCACTATCCCAGTGGCATGTTACAACACTGCATCAATTACTATTGTAATCTGTATAATCTACTATATCTTCCTCACTTTTTTTTTTTTTTTCCCTCTCTCTCTCCCCCCTTCTCTCTATTTTTAATGAAAAAGTGAAATACTGCTAGTGCCTACCAGACAGGAAATTAGCTCAACACTAAGGACAAGTAAAATTGCACTAACACTTACTAAAAAGAACATAGCTATTTTCTGAGTTTTGCTTATTGCTTTTCTGCTGTGCTGCATAGACATATGACTAAACCAATAAATAAAAAAAAATTAAAAACAATCTGACCCAGAGGATAGAAAATACAAATATCCAGCCAAGTCAAGGGGAAAAAAAAAAAATCTCACAATATTTAAATTTAGACATGACTGCTACAAACTTCCTCTTCAAAACAACTTTGATCTACTGTCAACATCAGTAGTACAACTGTTACTACCATGAGAAGCTCATTGCCACAGGATGTTTTATAGACCAGAAGTCTTCAGAGGTAGAAAAGTAGTCACCAGAATTATTGGAGGATGGATAATTAATTATTTGGAGATATTAAACAATACAAATGTAACTTGTAACTCAGTCCCTGAAAGCTTATCTGTTGGAAGTGGAATTCACCATGGGAAGAAACACATGATGCTTCTTCCATATGTTGCAGTTTGGGCAGAATGGTGTGAATTTGTTTTGTTCTTAAATACTGTTTATGTCTTTATTCTGTTAAAAAAGTTCCTTATTTCTTAAAATTCATTTACTTGAACAAAAAAAAAAAAACAAACCCCATAAAATGCAACGTCTGCAATGCTTTCTGCTTTATTTATGTTGGGTTTTCATTGATTGTTAGTGATAGGGTACAAATAAATAGGGCATTCTGTTAGCAGTAGGCTATTTCCTCTTGTAACAGATTCAGTAAATAATGTTCCACATATTGTGACTCCAAAAGCACTGGTGCTCTTCATCTGTTGTAATATTGTTTCAAAGAATTATACTCAAACATCAACGGCTGTTGCTCTCAACCCAAATTTTGCAGAGATATAAACTGCTGTGGTAGATTAATCTCAGTATGTCACATTACATACATGAATCATTAGGTCATATAATGGACATTTCTAAATATCAGCTTTCAGTGATGTGTGTGCTAATAATATTTTTTTCCTTGTACTTACCCCCTGAATTTATTTGAACTCATTTATTGCTAATATGCCAAAATAAAGAATTACACTAGAATCAGCAACTTTATGCTAAATTATATATATATTTTATGTCCATGGAAATATATTTCTTGTGTTCCAAGAAAACGTATCAGGATGATTTTCTCAGGACTTCAGTCCTGGTATATAATAAAAGGTTTATACTTTTAAATTACTTTTCATTTAAATGATGGCTTCTGTGATGGCTGTGACCTAATATATTGTGTTTTCTTAATTGTCTACTTTGTCTCTTCAAGTAGAGTCAGATAAAATTATATGGAGCTAGAAGAAGAGCGTGCCATTACAGTGGCCAAGGGAGCATTAAGGGACAGAAGGTCCCAAGGCAGAAAGGTATGGCAGAGCAGAGCATGCCAAGGGAGAAGGGCACATGCAAACAGGCATCAGAGAAGAAAGAAAAATACAAGGATCAGAGACATTGCTTCAAAATTTTCTTAATCCCAGAAAGTCATGTAGTTGAAACCAACTGTGAATGAAGGACCTACTTGGTGTGTATGGCAAGAGTAATATTGAAACCTTGTTTATGTTGTTTTGCCTAAGCTAGCTATGTGGTGTGTTCAGTTTGTTGGGGTTTTTTCTATATCAATAAAATAATTACCCAGTATATGCTGGATTTATGACTTTAAAAACCTTTTGTTCTTTTTCAGGAGCAGTTTATAAAGAGAAGGTCAAGGCAGATTCTCTTCAAAGCTCTCAATTTCTCAGGGAAGCATGAGTGCTCAATAGAATTCTGCATCAAGCCTCCTTTTATTAATATTTTAATATTATATTTTTACACCTTTTGTAGATTTATTGTTTCCAGATTTACACAATTTACGGAGATGTGCTTTATACAGGGATTTAGAAAATATATAAAGATAATTTTATAGGTATGTAACAGTCTTGAGATAGATGAGAAAAGACTTCTTTAATTTATTTGATACCTAATATTTGTGCCAGCTACTTACCAGGGAGCATGATTTTCAGTTAATATTAAATTTTCTCTTTGTGCAGAATTTGTCCAGTAGGGATTATGTCTCTATCTGATTTATTGGATCAATGCTGAATGACAAGAAAAGATAACATATATTCATCCAAATTTCTATTATATTCAAATGTATCATAAAAAGTTAATACTACGAGTAAGATTATGATTACTCTTCCTCAACAAGATAGCATTCAGATGGAGAAGATAAATTCTACTTGAAAGCTAAAGAGAAACACATACCACTCAAAAATACATAGCAAACGACAGCACCCCAAAATTACTATAAAGTATACCTGACTGGTGTTCACTGGATAACTAGAGCAAAGTATGAGAACAGGTCAACGTTTTAGCTCTAAAGGAAGAGTTTACTCCAGGAATCTTCAAAGGGAATCTGAATCTACAAGGGCATAATCTGGGAAAATAGGTTAAAACCAGGCAGTATTACTATGTTTAGGCACAAAGGAAATCTAAGAATATGTACACACATGAATCACTACAAAGACCAATGTCAAAAAATAAAGTGAATGAACACATGGATAGAATAAATGTTTTTGTCAGAAACTAGTGAGAACTAGAATGATCAGAAAAGCTCTAAAAAATGCTTCTGTAACTGAGTAAACTACTCCAAAAATTAGAAGGGCAAATAATCTTTTTTTTCTATCATTTCCATTATGGAAGAAAGTGCTAAAAAAGGGAACAATTTACCTATCACACTGAACTTTTGTAAACTGTGTTTATTGTTCACAAAATGCTCAAAAAGAAAAAAGAGCTGCCTAGACATTTGCAGTTATTAAAATGCTTATATATACAAATATATATATATAACAAAATGGTTTTGAAGGCTGTCTGGGCAGATGACCAGACCTTCTTATTTTGTGGTCAGCCTTATGGATTTATCTGTAGATTTTGGTTCTAGTCGTGTTTTGTTTCAATCCTTCTTATCCTTATATTTTCTTGATATAAGGATAAGAATATATCCTTATTATTGCATTCTTTAATTCAGCTGATTTGGCATCCAGCTTTTTTAAATTTTCTTTTAATTTGTTGAACAATTTTCACCTAATTTAGCAGAGGAGCATGAAATGTCAATGTATTAAGTTCCACGGTGTTAAGTTTTTGCAAATGTAGGAAAATCAGCAGCAGGGGAGACACTGAAATTAAATACCCTCATGGGACAAGACTGTGGAATAACTAGAATTATTCTATGTTCTGCGTGGATTTTGCTGGAGCCAGAGGAGCCATGTCAGAGCTCTTCCCCTTTGGGTTGGAATTCCCAGCATGGTGGTGGGTATTTACAATGTGTTAGATGGAAACTAGGAGTATTATAGAAATTACAACCTACAAAGAGGTTATAGAGGTTACAACACTACAAAGTAGTGCCAACCGGGCAAACACATGGAGTTACAGCTGTGGGAGATTGCAGAGAAAAGAATTTAGAATACCACCAAGGAGAAGGATAGTGTGGGAAAACAGGGAGCAAGCTGAGGCGCCTAGAGGGTTATACTGTAACTTTGCAGGAAACCTGGCTTCTAGCTCTGTGTTACAACTGACTTAAAAAAAACCCCAAAGATCTTCCATTTAGTTCAAAGTGGAAAAAGTAGAAGACATCAGTGTTGAAAGAAGAAGGCAAGGACAGAAAAATACTCTGTATTAATGACAAAATGGAGAAGGCAAGAAGTCTATACAGTAAGACAGTTTGAAAGTCACATTCCTCTACTATTTGAACAAAAAGTCCACAAATTTAAGTAGATATAAAAGTATTTAAAAGACATATACTTCATGTTTTAGCCCTACTTCCTGACAATTTTCAGAACAACCGAACAAACCTCAAAAGTCTTAAATACCAGCTAAAATAACAATTTTCCCCCATATTTTGTTCCTGTCTTTTCCAGAATAAAACACAACCATAGCCCTAACTGGCTCTTCTGCCCACTCCTGGAAACTCTGTGGCTCCTACATACTGCCAGACCATGCTGGAAAAAATTTATTGCCAGCTTTCAGGACTACAGAGAACCTGGGAAACACAAGGCTGAAGTGGAAGCAAAAAATGTTGTTCACTACGAAAGTCAGATTTTGTATAGAAACTCCATGATGGGCATTGCCTGTCAAAGGCATGGACAATCAATTACCTGAAAAAGCACCTTGGAAGAAAGTACCACCTGTCTCTCAAGACATGAAGAATTCAACTTTGCTATCATTAGCATGAGGTCTCATCCCTTAGATGTGGACAGAATTCCTGACAACATACAATATTTGCCAGCTCTACTAATGTCTAAATTACTAGTCCTCATGTTGTACAACTGTAGGTACTATACATAGCCCTGTCACTATTCTTGTCATACTTCCTTAGCCAATAATTGATTCCACACCTTGTAGCTCAAACTGTTCCATATGATTTTTACGTTTTAACCATTGTTTTCAGCCTGCTATTTAATTTCATGCCAAACTTAAATTCATCAAGAAAACAAAGTATTGAGCTGTAAGTCACTGCACTGTTCTTTTTTAATATCTAATTTTGTGAATCACTTTAAACTGTGATGGGTTTGTACCATTAGCAGTATATATCCAAAAGCCAAAAAGGCCAGAATTTTGAGAGTATAATTTGACTCACCTTAACAATTCTTAATTTTTAGAAAATGCTGTTTTTATAGTGAAGCATGCCCATGATACTTTAGATCATGAAAACATTATCTCAAATTTCTCACTTCATAAATAACATTCTTGACCTAATGAGGTATTTACTTTTTTTTTTAACTACTCATAAGTTATATTCTGACCTATTCACAGTGTTATACCTAGTTTACTAAAGAACTTTAGCAGTAATCACAAAGCTGTGTGTTCCAATAAGAAGCGACTCAAATTTGGAATATCAGCTAATGAAAAAACTTGTAAATTTTATATAATAACATTAAGCATCATCACTAATTTCATGATACATCTAATGATCCATATTAGGAAGTCTGACAGAATACTTTCGTCACCAATTTTTTGAGGTTCAATAGATACAGATGATAAATTTTAGAGATCTTTGCTTCCTCTTTAATGACCCATGGGTATTTGAGTAATGAAATAATTTAAATATAAATTTTCTTTTATCGGAAAGAGGCTATTTTTTTAGTTAGTACTTCTTTAAAAAGTATTTAATATTTTTCATAGGTTGAAATATTTTTAAACACAGTAAATAATTCAAAGTTTTACTTTTAAACTTGCTATGACATGCATATCAAAAGTGCTTTTCTTACAACTGTCTGTTTGAACTTATTTACTGTGATTTTAAGAGATACAGACAGGAGGAACTGTAATCTTATTATTACCTACGGAATATCTGCTGCATTTTGGAACTCTGTCTTTTATCTGACAGCTCCTACTGCTCATCTTGTACAAACTGGGCTGACAGAAAACCAGCTGATTATGAAGATTAATTTCATGACATCATGTTTTTACATGTTAAAAGACACAGAAGACAGTTTCTAAGATCTTCTGATATTACAAAATGAATCCTGTATTAATCAAAGATAAGAGACTCAACAATTTACCAGATTTTTTATGAGATTTTTCTTCACCTTTAGCCAAATAAAAAAAGCACCTTTACATAACTCAAGCTATTTCTTAATTGGTTTTAAATGGTACCTCTCTTTTGTATGCTTGCTTGTTAACATCACGTTGTATTAAAAGAAAAGCAATTTTATTAAAAAACAACATGTATATCATAGACAGTTATTTGTTAGATTTCATAATGAACAACAAAGAAAATCAATACAGGCTAACTAATTGTCCAAATTTCCAGTTTCTGGGTAATTACTGCACATTCAGAACATGGTTTTCTGTGACTTTGTCACAGCTATATTGCTATTTACAGACAATAAAAATTTTAAAAGAAGGTTCTTGTATGTTTTACAGTCATAAATACCAAAGCCAAAGAATAAAGTCCCACTGAAGAAAACCTGGTGATGCAGTTCTATTCATCGGAGAAATTGATCCTTTCTGCTTTTCATGTTATGAGGTACAGAAGCAGATCAAAAAGAATTTTGCAGTTTTTCTTTGGTCATTTTATACACACCAGAATATTTTATAATGTGTAGTTTTCAATGTCATTACTTGAATGCTTAAAAGAGAACACTTCTGACTACTCAAGCAGTTTTGTTGGGCTGACCCTGACTGAAAGTCAGGTGGTCACAAAAGCCACCCTATCACTCCCCTCCTCAGTTGGACAGGAACGAAAGGCTCATGAACTGAAATAAGGACAGGGAGAGATCATTCAGTAAATACCATTACAGGCAAAACAGACCCAACATGGGGAAATTAGTTTGTTACCACTCAAATCGAATAGATAATGAATAATGAGAAGTAAAACCAAATCTTAGAACACCTTTCTCCTACACCCCCCATCTTCCTGGGCCTACTTTCACTCTCAAATTCTCTGTCAACTCCCCTCTAGTGGCACAGGGGGACCACAAATGGAGGCTGCAGTCAGTTTATCACACATTGTCTCTGCCACCCCTTCCTCTTCAGGAACATACTCTTCACACTCTTCCCCTGCAGCAGTGTTTGTCCCCTCCACGGGGTGCAGTCCTTCAGGAACACACTACTCCACCGTGGTTCCCCCACATCCTAGAATACCCGATCCAGCATGGGCTCCTCTACATGGATCTCTCCAGGAGCCTGCTCCAGCACAGGCTTCTCAGAGGATCAAAGACTCCTTCAGGCATTCACCTGCTTCAGTGGGGGGTCCTCTGTGGGCTGCAGGTGGATCTCTGCTCCACCATGGACCTCCATGGGCTGCAGAGGGAAGCCTGACTCACCAGGAGCTGCTACCTCCTCCTCCTTATTCACTACACTTCCTCACTGGGTGTCTGCAGAGTGGTTTTTCTCACACAGCCTTGCTGCTTTCTCCAGCTGAAGTTCCCATTCAGCAGGATTTTTCCCCCTTAAATCTGTTATTCCAGAGGCACTATCACCGTCATGGATGGGCTCAGCCTCAGCCAGCAGCACGCCTGTCTTGGAGTCAGCTGGCATTGGCCCTGTTGGACATGGGAGAAGCTTCTTGCACCTTTTGTCAGAAGCTATTCCTTCAGCCCCCCTGCTACCAAAACCTGGTCATGAAAACTCAGTTCAGTCATAGGTGTCTGATCACTGATATCGAAAAGAACTTTTACTAGTGTCAGATGACACACACTTTTATTCTTAACTTCCTGTGCTTTTCTCTCTTTCAAACCAAGAGAAGGGTTTGTCCTCTGGATCTCATTCTTCTTCCTTTCATACCAGTGTTGGGCAGTTCACACACAACAGTTGACTCTTTTCCATTATTTGTTCCATCCAAATCATTGTCTGCCTACCCATCACTATCCTCTTCTCTTGCCTTCTTGTCTGTCAACACATCTTCACTATAGCTCAGTCAAGGTATGTGGGTACTCAAAGAGTTAAAAATATTCAACAGATTCATTCAGATAGTAGTATTAATGACTGTATTAATTTCAGGAGACCTCACCTTAGACATAAACCCCTTGCAAGACATAAAATGTCACTAGACTATCCTTTAAGTAATCCAGCTCCATCAGGAAAAAGGATAGTAGTTTTAATAAAATGGTACTCGTAAGGTTTTATCACTTTTACAGTGAATGCTTTTCAGTTTTATTGGCTCTTGGAAGGAGTAATTTAGTTTCTCTATTTAAACATGACTTTTTATCCTTCACAACTTGCAGGTTTCAATGTTATGTTTCTAACATTATAAATATAAATGCAGATACTGAGGTTTTAATAAAGGTATGAAGTCCTTTTCGCTGATATATACAATCTAGGATTACGACAATCACAGGAAAAAAAAAAAAGACTTAATCACTTTTCTAGGCTGATACAGCTAACAGCATTTTTGAGGATGAATATAAGCATTATAAAATGGTTATCAGTGATCACACTGAGTTAAGTAATACATACTGTTACATGCTAATTTCAGTGCTTCTCTCACTCCTTGAATTTTCATGGAAAAATAATTCAATGTTCTCTACAATATGTAGAATGTTCTCTACATATTATCACGGCCTTAACTGACATCAGTGAGAGTGTTACCATCAGATTACAAAATGGAAAGATGGGACATCAACATTTTTCTATTAGGTGATCTAAGAAGCTAAAACTGAGTTCAAAGGGAAGAAAAAAAATAATTTTTGTTCTATGCTTTTTTTTTTCCTTTCACCATGGCTTAAATAGTTATGCATCAGAAATTTAAATATTATTCCTGAAATGCTGTCTAATTTTTTTTTCTATAGTTTTACAGCAGACAAGAAAGACATGCTCTGATATCACAAAACTATGTTTCCTCCTCTCTGATTTTATCTGTGACTGGGAAAACAGAAAATAACTGTGTCTAAAGCACCATGAGAAATCATTAATAAGTAATGAAATTCTGGCATCACCAACAAACAACTGACCAAAGTAGATTGGCAATCTGGAATTCTACTTATGAAATTAAATGAGGTAAAGATGACAAAGCTGTCCTGGTATAGAAACCAGGAAAACTAATTTATTTTCTTGCACCTTCCTGTATTTCAGAGTGATATGATATCAGGGAAGTGTTTATTATAAGATGAAGAGCTTAAGCTTTATCTGTAAAAAAATAAACAAAAACTTATTTTATTGATTTATATACCTATAACTATATAACTATAACTGGTGATGTCACAAAGAAACATCAACTTGCAACCTGGAAAACATGGTGTTTTCCAATTTTTTTCCTAAATGCCAAACCACCACAAACTGCATGCATCCCAGTATTTCTGCAGCACTGAGATCACAACAGATTGCCTAGATAAAGACATAAATTAGACCTGCCGTCACAACTACACAAGTTATAACAGAGGATGTCAATGGAAGCTGATGCACCACTGCCTGTCACCTCTGAAATAAAAGTGAGCAGACGCTTGTGCAACTACCATACAACACATCAAAATATTCTGGCATTCACATATGGCACAAGAGTATATAATCATGAAAAAAATTCTCAAAATCTGGTTATGAGCCAAAAAGTACATAAAAATAAAATTACTAAGATCAAAATATAGTAAAAGCTTCCTCTTGGATGTGACATAGAAATCTCAAATTTCATAATTCCTTTTTTTTTTTTTAAAATTGTAGCTGGCTGCAACAAATTTGAGATAGCTAACATGTTGCATTACTAAAATAATTAGGCTCGGGAGCAATTGAGTTTTTTAAATTAGCTCTCTCAAAGAAATTACCATTATAATCACCTAATTACCCTTTGATGTAGCTTTATTCATAAATGCTTTAAACACTCATCACCTTACTACTGGGGGCTATGCCTCAGTTTATATGCTCCATGAGAAAATAAAGTTACTATTATGCACTGAAGAACATGTGTGAACAGAAAACATCAGAATGCTGAATGCTACAGTTTTAAGTCTATGTTTTTCTTTTAAGACTTTATGAGGATTAAAGAAATAAACTAGCTTGTCCATTTCAATTAGACATTTTTAAAATAGCTCTTTTTTTCAGTTTATGCAATATACACTGTCTACATCTGACTCTTAAAACCTAGCATAAGACCACTTCTCAAATAAATGATTGAGCTATAAACTGTTAATGAGTGGATTTGTCTTTTGAGATTTGTCTTATATTTAATAAATTAGTCCTTCAGCAAAACCACTTCTTTAAAAGCCTTTTAGCATTTTTTAAGAATGCTTGGTGTATCTCCCCAAGCAAAAGAATGTTGGGCTGTAGTATGAGACAGCACAGCCATTGAAGGGTATCAGCAGTGAAAATACAGAACACATTAGCAACAAGCATGCTGCACACTCAGTACGCAGCAAGGATGTTGGCCAAAACCAAAATATGTGCCAGCATGTTTTTATTAATATTGCTACTTTCAGCAGATCCAGGAAGGGCTGAAAGAAATCTGTTTATCAGTGAAGCAATCAGACCTTCATAGGACCTTATGTCCTAAGAGGGCAAGTTTTACATAGTCTCATCTGATCTGATGGAGTCAACATTTTAGGTCCATAACATAGATTTCCATGGATTAATATGCAGCTGGCATCTGTTTCAAACTAAGAACACAAACAAATCCATTCATATAAGTAGCTTAGTACTCAGTGTCTCTTTTTAAAGAGTACATCAAATAATATTTTTATGATCCTATAATTTTACACAGCATGATAATTTTTTCTATATTAAATCTATTTCTCGGGTTTTTTTCATAGCTTTTAAATACTGCAGGAACTGAAATACCAATGGAGGCTAGAATCATTTAAATATTATGATATAAGTTTAATAATTAGATTCACTATAACTATTTTTATTAAAATGTCATCCAAATGAGAATTAGCTTTGATTTAAAAAGTACTTTCTTCCAAGCTGGTAGATAAAACTAGATAAATCTTCTTAACTAACAGATATTTTAGAACAGATTTTTTCTTGTTCTCAGATCACCCTCATTATATCAGACTTGAACTTTCCTCACAAAATGTTTGTCCTTTATTCTTATTTCTTTAGTTTTCATCAAAATCCTGCTAATGACCATTACTTCTTCATTCCTGGAATTTTGACAGAATTCATTTTTGTTTCTGAAATCCACATTATTTTGCAATAAAACTGTCTCATCTGCATTTCATATAATTTAAATCTGCACCACTCTTGTGCCTGTGTGCTAACAGCATATTTTAAGAACTATAGAGGGTACCAGATATACCTCACAACTCCAACATGCTGGCAATCAAAACCAGGTAAGTACTTTTTCTTACTGGCTAGTAGAAAGCCTTACCCAGGAAACATCAGAAACATCTGGTCCAAAAGATACATCCTAAAAATCTCAGTACTATCAGGTTTGGAAGACCATAAACAAAAATTAATGTCTAATAATGTCTCATCTGCTATACTTCTGAAATTTAACTCTGAGGGCAGAAGAACAATCCAAGTTTTATTAGCTGATATGTAATAGCACTACAAGAGACAGAACTGTGACTTGTGAACAGACAGCTTATAATGTAGCTGATTTTAAAACTCCACTGAAATACATCTTTACTACAAATGCCTTTTCTACCTAATTCAATTTTACTCATTGCATATATTCTACATCTGAAATTTTAAAAAGGCCTACCAGAAGAAAATTCAACTTCAAAAGGCTTAATTTAAATATTTGATACCCAAATACTTAAAAAGGAAATCTGAAAATACGTATGGAGTCCAGGAAGTAGAAATATATGATTCTTATCTTAATAGGGTCCAATCTTCTGTCATTCTTATTTATATCAAGATCTTGTAATATTGTTATATTGCAACTGAAAGCCAAGTAAAGCAAGTCAAAATGACAAAAGATACTTATGAAATATAATTCACATATGTTAACTATGCTGTTAACTATGCAATTTTTATACTAAGCTAAAGCAATAAGATGGACAATCACACAGAGCATTTCAAAGTATTAGATAAATAAAAACATTTCTTCACCAATTTACCATAACACCTGAAAAACTAATCTGGACCTACTCCATGAATGTACAAGTCTTTTCTTGATTTGACAATATCTTCAAAAAGAGGTTGGTTGGATGTAGCAAGAACAAGTTGTTGACACATTCTGCCTCTGGATTTTCAAACAGAATAACAAAATAAAATCAATAATAAATTACATTTTCTAAAGAGAGCTGGTTGTAGGCAATATTGCTAGCAAAAAAAAAAAAACATAGATATATTTAGTAATATTTACTCTAGATATGGAAGCAAAAAAACTATTCCGAAAGTTTTGGTCTCCACAGTTTCAACTCTTAATGAAATCAAAAGCAATCAAAAGGAAACATTTGTCAATGTTCTGTCACTTCTCTATTTTAATAAAGAATTTTAAAGAATCCAATATTCTGTCTTATGTTTTAATTGCCCAGCTGAGACAGAAAAGCTTATATGCACATCCATTTATATTCAATCCATCTACCTGTCAACGTACTTCATGAAAATAAATGTATTTTTCATGAGAGAGGAATGGAGATCTGTTGAGGCTGTGTCTGTAAGGTTTATATGCCCTACTGTATTTCCTGAACTCTGAGACACAATGAGAGATGATTCTTCCATCAACAAATCAATAATTATCACAACTTGAAAAGTAACTCCCTTTTGAAAACAAAATGCAAAGATTTTTTTTCAAAATCTTATAACAATTTACAAACAACTGTATCTCTATTCAGCTAGATTTCCAATACACATTTCAAGTCATGAATGAGGACAAAAACTTACAATTAAACAATTTCATTTAGAGGTAAAAATCTTCTATGCATAAATGCCTGAAAACTGTCAAATCTCACTGGCCAAGGTGCCAGAAATTTAGAGAAAATTAATTACAGAAAATAAAAGTCCTTTCTTAGCTGTATCAGATGTGAATGCAAGATTAGATCTGTTTATTTTCATTTAATTTTCTAAGTTGTCTTCACACAGAAACAGAAGACTGAAGGTTAAGAAATATCTTTTTTTAATTCACACTTTTAAATAAGTCTTCAAAAGATATATGAATATAAAAAAATAATTTCCTGAATTATTTTTCTAAAACTCATTATATGATATCCATGCAATGAATACTGAAGAAATTACTTTGTTTCCAAAGCTGAACTACAGATAACTGAAACTTCTGGAGAGAACACAAATGCCACAGTTAATCACGGGTTTGTTTGCCTGGACTGAAGAGAATCTTGTGACTGAAAGATAGCTCTTTTCACAGCTATGTGTGGTTTTCTTCTTGATTAATTGAACTACAAAAGGCAACACATTGCAGGGGGTTTAAAACCACCAACATTAACTATCTATTCCAGGATGGGATAAATTGACCTTTGAGTGAGTCCTTCCTCTTTTTAAAGCAAACATGGATGATTTTCCTAGACTATTGTGGTGACTAAAGTACACATTCAACTGGAAAAGGAATAGAGAAGACAGACTTTTTTAGATACTGATAAAAAAACAAGTTTTTTTGTTAAAATGACAAAAGAAGCAACAAGACCCCCAAAAAGACTCACAAGTTCTGCTACTCCTGTCTCCTATATATGAGTTTGACCTTCCAGAAGCATGTCCCTGGACATAGCCAGCTGTGAAAGTCTGTGTCACCATGGGTCCTGCAGCAGTGGGGGTGTCCCCCCTTGTCTGCCCTTGAGCTGTCTTCAGTTCATTCATGGCTGCCAACTTGCCCTGTGGGGCTCTCTTTAGATGGCTAAGGTGGCCTACTTTGACCAGTGACTGAAAGAATACATTTGCTTTCAATAGGATGTATAACATGCTTACATTTATGCATCAGTTTAGAGTTATACTGGTTATGACCTCCCTGACCAAGATCAAGCAATGTTTGAGGTAGCAGTATAACCTACAACTCACTAAACTACAAAATTAATGGTTGGAGTTGTTTAATATTTTTATCAATTGTCCTCCCCTTATCACTTTCAGCATAAAGACTTTCATAAAAACTTGCCATTGTAATTCAGTGGTTTCTTCCATTTTCATTAAATCCACATGAAATATCCAATTATCCCACTCCCTCCTATTAATCAAAGTAATCACAACTAATGAACGGCTTTTTTCCATGCTGTTTGTGCTTCTGTAAACTTTATATCTCATGAAGTGGAGATTGTCCTTATCTACCTCACTGAGGTTATCTACAAGCTGTGGGCTATTTGTGTCACCAGTGCAAACAGACAACCACCACAAACACTCTCCTGATGGATTGTCCTGATGGATCATCTGGGATTGTCCTGATGGATCATTTGGGACCTCCTTGAGAGAGCCAAGGGCAAGCTGCCAGATAAAAAATCAGCAGCAATTGATTTTCAGCAGAATCCTGAAAATCAGAGACATACATCTCACTTGTCTCTCCAGATGCACAACTACAGATTCTCCTACAGTGCACTCATTGCAAAAGAAAATACTCATGAAGGTGGTTTCACTCAAAACTTAAAAGAACCATGAACTGCTATATATTATCTTTGAAAAACAATAGCATGCTGTGTTACCAGTGGTTTCAACACATCAGTATGTATTTTAATTGAAGGTGACAACACATTAAGGGTTTGACCTTTGGAAAGAGTATTTCAAGCTGGGGATCATTCACACCACCTACTTTATACGCTTCATTTGCATATGCATCCCAGGCTTCCTATACAGCCACTGAAGCACTGTTCCTTCTGTTTTAAGCAATACAGTCACATTTATTATCAAGCCAAATGCATTTGGCTTTTACATGGGTGTTGTGGGAGAACAGGAAGAACTCTAAAAGTGAATACAATGGCCAAATGGTATTGCCTTGGAGACACTGAAGTTACAGCAGAAGGAGGCAAACTTGCAGTAGCATCTCCTCACACAGTGACAAGTAGCACGGCAAGATAAAGAAGTACTCAGCAAAAATTAATTTTTAGAAACTGAAATGCTAGAGAATGTTCCCAAATAAGATGTTGCCTGGTACTACAGTACTATCAGTCTGAATCTGCATAATTTAGACATTAGAAATCATACTGTTAATTCTACGAAAACTAGAAAGACTGCAGTCAAATAAATGTTAAGCTCTGCCTATGCACTTGTAATTTTTCTAAGTAATACAGACATTTTTACAGCTTATTTCATAGTACTGTAGGAGTCTAACAAGTCCTGTTCTGTGGCATTAAAATAACTCTAGTAAGTGTTGAGACTGTTGAAAGTACTAATAACACCTACACACCAGAGAAGATTCAACCTGCTTGTAAAGCCTAGAAAGTAGTTCACTCCTGTTCTTAAAAACTAAAAGGGATAATAACAGAGAAAAGAAAGAAGACTCTTGGATTTTTTTCTATCTTGAAATATATTTGTTAGGTTTCCTAATATGCAGAAAAGGAAACTAAATTATTAAAAATAAAAAGGTGTATGAAAAGTCGAGATAAAACTTTGAAATTGAAACTCTTAAAGGTATTACCATGTAAAAGTGCTATTCTTATAAAATAATATAATAGAGATAAAAAATGCTTCAAGATGTAGACATTTCATTATATTTCTGAGAATGTACTATTTCTGCAATGGCTGTTCCAGCATATTACACTATTATTTATTTTAGTTTAAATGCTAAAGTTTACCCAAAAAAATCATGAAAATAAATTCAGAAATCCATGCAATAACAGGCAGAAACAAAACATATTCTCTTCTGTTGTTTTCTGTTTAACAGTGGCTTTAATAATGTCATCAAAAGAGATGAATTCAACTACTTGTGCATGTCTGACATTGACATGATATACTACTTTCTATTATAAACAGAATCCACAGGTGGTCAAATACAAGAGCTCTAGATGAAAAAAAAAAAATAAAAGCAAAACCGGTCCCCCATGGAGGACAGAAATCAGCACTAATTGAAGCTACACACAAGGAGAAACCATATGTGGAGGCTCAGATAGAAATCTGCACAGAGAAGTTCCTAACATATATTACTGTTTTATTGGTGCAGTATTTAAGTACCATAAATATAGGATCCAGGAGATTACTTATATTATCCAAGAAATTTAAGACATCATGGGAATCAACAGAGATAAGAAATAATCAACATGGTATTAAGAGGTCCCGTGGATCAATTTCTACTGTGACTATAGAAGTTTAATGATTATGATCCTGAAGAAATTTTCACCAAAACTAAGGGAATTTAGGAAAAGGCTCTTTAAAACATTCAGCACATTGTACCAATGTAACCATATAAGGTAGCTAATTCAGATCTAGGCATGAAAAGCCTTAAATGGCCAAGTGAGAACCTAAGACATATCCAAAGTTCAATATGCCACCGTGACAGATCTGTGTTATACACTTTGGAAGCTCCCAAATGGCTAAAAAGCTGGAACACTTTCAGCGTGGATGTCAAGTTTAGCTGATAAGCACCAGTCAGTGTATTGAGAGGTCACTAGGGCAGTGAGAAGCATTAATAATGCTGATTTCTCGGTAGAAACTGTCCAGGACTGACTGGTTTTGTAACTGGGATTAGAAAATTAGTTGGATGATGTAGTTTCCATAATTGTGGCCCCACTGTGGTTATCAAACAGTAGCAAAAATCTAGGTTTAAATTTGTACTAAAGCAAAGAATAGACATAAATGTAATGGAATTAAATATAACATTACAGAACAGTTCAAGAATGTATTTATGACAATAAATATGAGAATGCTATTAGTGTCATATAAACCTATTCACTAACACAAGTTCTGTGTGAGATAATTAAGGAATTACTATTTCCATATTTCTTTACTTAGCTGTATTGAGAAGAAAAATCCTAACATTAAAATAACATTAATGCTTAAATAATCATGGGTCTCCAGTGTTCATATTCTTACAAAATTATTAGAAGACTGAAAATCCATTTAAAAAAAAATATATATATATACACAACACAAACTTTTCATCTGTCAAGTTAAAAAAAAAGAAAAACCAGAAAAATTAAAATAATGGAAAAAGAACTGAGAACTTTGCAAATATGTCTAAACTTTTATATAATTGCTAAAGAACTATAGAGCAGAAAGTTAGGGTGGCCAGACAACATGTAAGTTATATTCCATAGTACAAAGAAAATTCAATTCTAAAGAATTCACTGTCAAAAACTTCAGAACTAAATTTTGCAATCTTCTCACAAATTAAATAGAAGAAATTGACAGAAGTGATCTCAGGTTTTTGTTTTTCCTGCTGACAAGTACTTTCTAAAAGAGATATGTATGATAAAAGAGAGCAATAATCACACCAAAATCCCATATCACAGCAAGAGAAATTAGTACATCTGTCCTTTTTTTAACATCACGAGAAAAGTACAATAATATAAACCTATCTTAGAAAAGACTAAACTTTTCACATCAACAAATTCAAAGGCCTATTAAAATTAGGTTGCTCTTATTCAGCTGTCACATATTGCACAGTGAAGAAACTAAAGTAAAATATGAGTTGTGTTTGGAGTTTCATAACAACATTAAGGAAGAAAAAAAAAATCAACATTTAGAACTTGCCCATCTCAAGCCCTGCTCCACCAGAGCATTCTGCCCATCTCATGACAGAAGAGACAAAAACCTTTCATTTATATTAAAATGCATTTTAAAATTATGCATATAAGAAGTCTGATAACTAAATATCATGGACATTTAGTATCTATGATATTCAGTAGAAAGTAAATAATTTATTATTACCTTCAATGAGCACCATGTGAATCGTAGGCTGTGTGGATAAAATAGGAATATATAATATTCAGAATGAACTCCTGGTTTGTTAATATACATAATGATTAGTTATAACCACATATAACAATTTTGTAAGGTAGTAACACTAATTAAAATAATGTCTGCAATATATAATTAAAATAGGAAAATCCCCTTTTGTACCACATGAATAACAGCAATTTTGTTTAAAAAGTTCATAAAAACCTTGCTTCTTTTTCACAATAATAGGTTTTTCTCTATGTAACACATTTGCCTAATTAATAAGAAGCAATCTGTGAGTCTATGAAAAACCCATGACACAATTCCTCTGAAATCCTCAACACTGGATTTTATATTTTCTATTTAAATTTTACATCCCACTGTGAGCCAAGCTATGGCTGCTTGCTAGTTTCTCTAAAGCACCCTGACTGGAACTCATCATTACTCTAAGTCCACTTTTCAGGGAGGAATAATTTAATCATTTTGTATTTTGTAGAGCTCTTGATCAATTCAAACATGTAATAAGAACAACTTCAAAAAGCATTCTTCCATCAATTAAGAAGAAAGAAACTTAATTTATAACATTTCTTATCCTACTACTGAAGAAATAGAAGTGTATGTGGGCTTAGATAAAAGAAATCCCCATCTGTTTCCTGTCATGCTTCAAACCAGAAGACACAAGCTTTAGTAAGAGAGCCATAAATACAGAAAAGTTATTGGTACTCTGTTACAAAAAATATTTTTTCTTCTGATAAGATCATGATAAATTACAGCCTGGTTCCTAAACCTCACTCTTCTCATTTTGCAGTGACTGCAAACACTTTCCTCCACCCAGAGCTTGTAAAGCTATCTACTGATGACTCATAAACCTACCTGTTGCACCAACTTATCTCCCATACCTGGTTAATATCTCTCCTTAGGCATGCCACTGTCACTTTAAACACAAGTCTCCCATCTTCACTTTCAAATTTTTGGCCCTTTCTCCCATCGCTATTACAACTATTATTATCTTAATCTTCCAAGACTATACAGTCTATTTTTTTCTTCTCTATCCCCTCATTAGTTATCCAAAAATATCTCTCTAGTACCTATCATTTTATTTCCATACACATTTCAGTTAGCACTGACATTTACCAACTCATCACTTCTATTAATAGGGCCTTTTCTGGCCCTGAGCTACTCTCTCACCAATCCTTTCTGTCCCAGTGACACTTTTTATGCAAGGATATTGTTGACAAATCACATGGCTTTAGCTCTTTTTGGTGAGACTCTCTGCTGCCATTTCAAAATTCAGAGTAAGAACACTGTCACAAAATTTTTGAAAACACTGCTTTCCTAAGCCAAATTCCTCACCATCCCATCCACCATAGGCTGTCCACATATTCTTCAAATCACTTTTGTTAACCTCTATCAAAAGCTGCTTTTGTTAACACTTACCTTCAGCCTAAATAAAACCAGCCAAGTGATTCATTCTGACAAGTATATGCACTTACATCCGGCTCTGCTTACACCCATGTGCAATCTGACATGGCTGCTGAGGTGGTTTATATCAGGAATGCAACCTGAGCTATATGAAGTGCAATGTAGCAGAAGAAAGAAAAAGAAAGTATTATATATACTGTTCTTTTTAGCACATTTACATATATAATGTATATTCATATCATTTGTAGTGATTATAGTATTTGTCCACTCCTGTGCCCATGTTCTATGTGTCCATATATGGTGCAGATAAGTAATGCCTATGATCGCTGGGTAATGTGGTTAAAGGACTATTTCATCTGAGGGGGTTCTACTCTGACTGCTACATCTGATACCCATCCACAGCTTAACAAATAGATTTACATTAACGGCTTTCTCGATTGCATTTTTCCTAAATGCTGTTCTGCAGTGGAGATACTTAATATTGTCCCCACACTTGCATCTGTTCATCTGATCAGATCTGAGACAAGAACTCTGTCTCATTTGATTTCTAAATGAGCCCCAAACACATTATATGCATCAAACATAAGCTCATTCATCAATAAAGGGTTCTGCTATTCCATTACTCTAGGATTTTATGTAAGAATTAGACTGTATACTATTGTTTACTATCCTTCTATATATTGATTGGAGTTTTTCCAGATGAAAAATAGATCAAATACAAAGAAACTCAAAACATGAACATGCTGTCTACCAAACATGCAAAATTCCCTACTCATATGAAAATGTTCAGAGCTTGCTACACTGTGGGAATAATTCAGTTCAACTTTTATCATTGGGATATTTATATAATCCCATCTGAACAAAGTCTTGTTCAAACTGCTCAGGATGATTGGCTCTGTACAGAAATGACATAGATCCAAAGTAGATAATTCTAGAACAGAACTACCATGCTTTTGCAGATGTTGCTCAACCCATTACACAACCTGCAGAGGGTAGCTTGGGAAAAGGCAGAAATTACATTATCATGCTGTCAGCACCTCAGTAATCTACACCACAGAATCATGGAGTTTCAGCTTGTTTTTAAAAAACACAGTGAAAAGCCTACATTGAAATGTAGAGTGAATTTCTATAACAAAGCAAAAGAAATAACTGTAAAATTTGTAAATAAAAATGTAAAGGACATTTCCTGCAGCCAGTACAGATATCACGTTAAATTTTAAAGGGCCTGCTGCTGAATGTGAAATATGAGTATTAGGTGACCGGAGCATGGAAAATGCCCTTAACCAATCTATGAAATGGCCTTTCTCTCCAGATCATGAAGAAATATACACTGAAGGAGCTATGTATCATGGACTTGAATAAGAAAAAAATGGGACAAAGAACAAAAACCTTATGGTTTTACCATAAACCTTCCTGAATATGCTTTAGGGAGGTAGAGACAGCTGCAATACAGGAGAACAAGGACAAGTGTGGGCTCCTCGGTGGGTGTTCAACTGAGCAATAACTCAGTCCCTTTAAGAAGCTGTAAGCTTAACGTACAGCAGAAGTACATCAGCAAGGAGAGAAATCCAATCTCCTCAGAGATTATTTATGACAAAGTGCACCTAACTGAGGCCAAATTTGTTTGTGGAATTGTAGTCATTCCATTGCAACTAAACAACAAATGAATCTACCTTGTAGAGGATTCGTTCAGGGTATAAAAGAAAACAAAAGAAAGAAACAGATACAACACTTCATTTACACACTGATCTACAGGCTAACTTACAGAAATGATTGATAAAGCAATTTTGAAAGCAGAGAACTCTCTGAAAGAGAAGGCCATTGAATCACATCTGCAAAGTGAGCACTTTTTATTTCAGATTTATAAATGTATACTCATTGGCTTAGAATCCATATTTTGTCTCATTATATTACTGTTTCCCAATTTACTTCACACACTTAAATTGCAAATTTTGTTGAACTCAGGGAACTGACATGATTCTTGTTTTAAATAAAAGTAAAACATACTCTAAGAATAATATTTTTTTTAAGTACTAGAGCACAGTGTGTGCTAGCATCTTCCTGTGGGCAAGGATACCAGAAGCAGTGGGGACATCCAGAGGGCACATCCTGGTAGCCAGGGCTTTTCCCACTATCTCTGGCCAGGGAGCAGACATCCAGGGGGCAGCTGGGGTAGCCCTTGCATCAAGGCACCTCCCTAAAAAGGTGCTTTTCTATTTATTCATTTTTAATTTTTATTATATGTGTTATTTTAAAGCAGTCTGTTTCAAAGTGCTTACATTTTAAATTGGATTTACTATGAAAACATTAAAATCATGTAATGTTGGTTAACATATCAATATTTTATCATTTGGCTTGATTTTACTCAAAATTAAGTATATTCACAGAAAATTAAAAACTGGACAGGAATTGTGGTCACTAATTACTATTTTGGGTCAATTTCTGCTCCTTGTCTTCTCCACATATACAGCTAGACTTTTTATTTCTCTATGCAAAGATCATATGAGCATGAACCCAGTCCAAAAAAATGAGTGCATATCAAGTAGTAAACAAAAATATTCAGGGACAAACTGGACAAGATTACAAGAGAGACATTGCTTCGGACTTGAAATTAGAGTAGGAAAAACCTGAAATTGTTCAAACACAGTAACCAGTGGTTCCAGAAATACTCCACAGGCCCACAGAAAATGAGGAGAGAAACTAGCCTTTGTCCACCAATTAAAACCAAAGGTGTAAATTCCAATTCTGAAATACTACCAAAAATGGCAAAGAAAAAGTGCTTTTGAAAAGTGACATTTGCTTTAGGTACTGAAAAAATATTTCTTAAATAAAAAATAAAAAAAAACAAAACTACTGAAAATACAATTCTTTAGATATTTTCAAGCAGAAGAGACAATAGCTCTTGCAAACATTCAAATAGAAGAAAGGCATAAGGCCAAGACTAGAGAAGTAAACAATTTAGAGAATTTGTATTTTAAATAGGATAAATTAGCACCTACTGAAGAATAGTGCCTAATTATTTACAAAACAAACCCACCATAAACAAAACATAAAAAGGGAGTAACCAAACTGCTTGTCCAAAAGCTGAAGATAAAAAGAAGAGCCTCTATCAAGCATTTAAAAAGTTTCTAAAAGAGAATTACAAGAGTTGCATTGGATTTTTAATTGAAAACTTCAAAACTTTAAAAGACATAGAAAGCTAACTAGACTTTACAAAAAAAAAAAAGGGTATTTTCTGTGCAAATCATGCAACAATGAAAGCAGAAAATTGTATGGAAAGAATGCAATTAAATGAAGCCAAAGTAGAGAGATGAAACTCCTAAGACAGACATAAGTCGCACATGAGAAACTATAACCATGTTTGCAAGTAGCTACCTAATATCTTACTTTGATGCTTTGAAAAATATCTGCTTTATATACTACACAAATAAAATCAGTGGTACTACCACCACTAAATTTAACTAAGCACAAAAGCATGTAAAATGGAGCAGCTAATGTGAGAAAAGGTAAAGGTGCAAAGAACTTGACCACAAATTTTAGTAACACTACAGAAGATGTTTTAACTTAAGAGCTTATTGTTTCACCAATTATGCAAAATTTTTTAACTCTGTGATTATTGTAAGGAATAATGTATGAAATGGGATTTCCTAGACACACCATAGACTGATAAACAATATATACATATTAGCTGTAGCAAAAATGTCAATAGATGTGTCAGGATAGTTTAAATCAAGGAATATATTTGCCAAAAATGTGTACAATTGCCTTTGGTTTAAGTATATATGTCTAATTAATAATGTGAGACTCACTGGAGGATTTCAGTCAAAGAATGACAACTTAAAGTTGTCATACACTACACTATAGTATATAATTTACATGAATAGTGAAGAAATTTAACCCTGTTTAGGGTTTACATTTAGCTATAACAGGACAATTTTCCAGTAAAGCTCTGTTTTAAAATGTGTAGAAACTTAGTGTATATTGTTTTGAATCTTCCTACCATATATATTGATTTTAATATTTGGAAGAACTTGCTTCCTTCTGGAGAAAATATCTGGTACTCAGCTGAATAACTGTGTTACGTGATGGGAGCAACTGGCTCATGAGCTGGGCACAAAGGGTTACAGTGACTGGGGTGACATCAGACTGGTGACCTGGCACTGGTGGGGTTCCACAGGCTCCATCCTTGGCCCTGTGCTCTTCAACATCCTCATAAATGACTTGGACATTGTACAGGAGGGGACACTGAGCAAGTTTGCAGATGGTACAAAACTGGGAGGAGCTGCTGATTCTTTTGAGGGCAGGGAGGCAGGTACCAATCTTTTTACTCTCTTTCCCTCTCACTGGTCACTTTTACCGATCACTGACAAGACTCAAGCATGTACCTACATGTCATTGTAGACTGAACCTACAATCAAATAATTCTGGTTTTGATCCTTGTTCATCCAGCCCAGAAAAGTTTTTACTCCACTTGTCACTTACTTTTCACCAGGATTCTTTGCTCTTCAGCTGCATTTATGACACGCCTAATTGTCCTTGTTTTCTTCTTGGTGCATAAAATGTGTCAGTTCTGAGCTATTTCCCAAGAAAGTTAATTTCTAGCCATAATCTCTGCAGGTTCCAGTCAGTCTCTGGATTGCTAATCTCAGGATTTATTTTAGTTTTGGTAGCACTCATACAGCTGACATATTACAACAGAAGAATATAAATTATATCACAAATAAAAATTTGCAATACTTAACATCTTTCAGTATCCCTAACTTAAAAAAACATGAACATAAAAAAATATAGTTTTAATAAAAATCCCACAATTAGCAGTAATTAACAGATCTGGAATAAATTACACAGACTAAATACATTTACTTCCCAGGTTTTTATCTCCTGTTTCTACCTTTAAACATAAAATTATCTTTCCTTGTAGGACTGCTATTTGAGATCAACAACTATTTTAACCTGAAATAATATTTGACAAGGCAGGGAGAAGGGGGAATTAAAGGTTAGGCTAAATATTTTCTCTTTAGTTCATTTTTGCATTCATTACTGCAGACCAAATGCACATACAGATGAAATGTACTGCAGGACAGCATTGAACAGGATATTGTCAAATCAGAGTTTCACTGAACTTTCTGACAGACTGCTTTTAGCATCTTTCCAGGTTACAACATTTAAAGGTCTCAGAACATTAAACTACAGGATAGAAAATATTTATTTTGGAAAACACAGTTTAAAATACTTTCATTTTCTCCTTTATATATATATTCAGTTTTTAATAGTCTCATTAATTGCCTCTTCTATGCAGTTTGAATCAGAAAACATACAACAAAAACTACATGAAAAAATGACTACATGGCAAAATTCTCTGAAGTAACAGTTATGGAAACAACTTATTGTATGCAAAGTAAAACAAATCTGTCTTTATGGAGGACTGTCAGAATACACAGTAACTTACTGACTAAATAAGGGATGAGTCTCACATATTGACACTTTGTTGCAACCACGCAAATCACTCACTATGCTTATCTAGAAATTGGCTAGTTCTGTATCAATGAGGAGTTCTCATCTCATCTGGTGTTTTCTAAATTTGTGGTGGATTCTTCAAATAAGAAGATACATCTTCCATTCATTGAAAAGCAAAAATAATCTAAGTGACATCTTATTTTCAACAGTTTTGTGAAAGAAATATGCTTCAATTTTATACATACGTTCAAAATTAGTCAATATGTCTGTCTTTCCTACTACCTCTTACCTAAAGAGTTCTTCTCTAGACATCTTATTTACAAGAACTGACAAAAGTAGCTGTAGTATAAGAAAATGGCCTCATTATGGCCAAAACTGTAGCCCACACACAAAGAAGGCATCAATCAGTGAGAAAAGCCCAGGCTGATGTGAGTAATAAAGCAGTTCTATTGCTATGAAGTTATCAGAAAAGTTTCCAAAGACTTCAGAAAGGTTTAAAAAACTCTTCTCATGATTACACAAGCATGGCCTAACAAATCAACCTAATACCCACTGAGATACGCAGTTTTTTCATTGAACAAAATAAAGTGAAAGAATTTGCTCACTACAGAAAGCAGTAAATTCTTATCATGTAAAAATAAATAAATAAATAAAAGGCTTGTATTTTGCAAAACAGACTGATTTAAGTTATGTGTAAATTACACATTCCTCTTTCACAGTGTCTCACTACATGTAATAATGCCAATTTAAATAAGCCAGTGCCTTACCGATCAATAGTTCAAGCAGTACGGATTTCAAAGGGTGAAGAAATACTCAATTTTAATATAATCACAGTCCAACAAAAGCTTGTTCATTCCGGGATTTTAGTGAAGCAACTCTCAAGTTTTTCCATGAGGCAAATTCTTTCAAGTTTTGTACCTCTTTTTCAGCCCAGTGATTAACTTCATTCTAAATTAAAACGTCTTTATGTCTTTTTATGGCAGTCTGTATTATATATTTCCACAAAACACTGAATTAATACAGTGAGGAAAAAAAAAAAAAATGCATGAATACTTGTTTTTTAACATCACTTTCCGGTTAGTGAAACTGTACTTTCCCTCAGTTTTTCTAATATATTAAAAATACTAAAGTTTTTAAAATAATGTGAATAAATGGATTGCTTCAATTGTAATATGAATCAAATCCAAAAAAGACTGAACAGAATATTCCTTTAAAAATCTGGAACAGAAACTACTTCCCAGTTTTCAATTTCTTAAAAATTCTTCATTTGCTCATAAAGCTTTTTCTAAACTTAAAAAAAAAAATGAACAAACAAGCAAAACAAAAAAAAAAAAAATATAGAAAACCAACAACACAAAACAAAATAAGACCTGAAAAGCAAAATAAACTAATTTATGTTTCCTGTCAATTTGCATGACTTGTTTTCCTTAGTTTTTCTCCTGGTACATAAAAGACTTTGAGATCTGCATGGCCTACATTCAGTGCCATTTCAGGAAGGATTCATGTCATCTACTTTGGAGGCGTCTGTATCTCAGCTAGTTCCCTTATGTTCTATAGTGAATAGAGAGCAAGCGGTCACTTTTAGTACCCAATTTATGTAACTGATTTCAGATGTCTGTTTCAAAATGAGATTGTTTACTCACCTGGGAATGCCCATTTCTCTCCACTGACTGCAAGGGAGAGAAGTCTAAACAATGAACTTAAATTTAGACACCTTCATTTGGCCAGATGAAACCCAGGCTTATAGTCTTTCCAGATACAATCTCTATTTCACATGCCCAATGGGCCTTTTGCTTTTAAATCCTGTATAATACAACCTTGTTTCCTGACAAAGTTCCACTGTGCTACTCTCTGGGCCAGTCAGTAGTAATTTGCTTGTAAACTCTGTAAAAGATAGCATTATTCCAACAGTGACAAGGTTTACCTTTTCTTGTCCGTATGTTTTTGATTCTGCTATTATAGCATCATGTAGCTTAACTTTCACTAAAATCTGGGCAGATCTAGAATTAGCCATTTTCCCTCATTTGTTCAGTTTCCTAAATTTGTATGGAAGCTGATGTACTATTGATTCCATGCCTTGGTTTCGGGGGTTTTTTGACACCCTTTTTAAAGGGCAACCCATTAGATGTTATTTCCTTTTTAATTAGTTTCATTCTCTGAGCTGTACTGCACTTAGGATAATTTTAGTATCTTCAACTGTAAGGATGTCATCCTATACCACATCCTCTTCTATACTTCACAGCTATCTTACAGCTCCTCAATTTAAAAATTTTCTTGCAATCTTCTTAACGTTAAGTGTCAACAGTTTGGTTTTAGATGAGGTCACTCTCTCTTACATAGGTGCCCTTTTTCTGGAAAAGTCCTTCACATAATGTTTCTTCCACAAAATGTTAAAAACGTTTACATATGAGTTTCTGAATTTTAAACATTGGGTTAATGAGCAGAGCTAATAGCCAAAAGCAATAGCTTTGGATTTATTTCCATATTTCTAACCTATTTTGATTTTTGGACAGTTTTCTTTTGGACTCATTTACACTAAAATAATTATTTAATTCCAAGACTGGCATTTGCTAATCCTTTGCAGGACACATATTATCTAGTATCCTCAAAGGACTGACAGACCGTTACTAAAAAGCATTTTAAATTAAAATTGTTGTTATGTTGTAATTAACAAACAGAAATAAGTCACTGATATAGCTAAATCTCAGTTGAACCTCAAGATGAGGTTATTCAAGTACACCACAGCTCTCACTTTCTTAACAACTCTTCAACAACACTGGAGTCAAAAAATGGTATTAAAACAAACAAATAATTAATTCAAGGCCTAGGAACAAACCAGAAAGGTTTTCTTGCTTGATTCCCAAGAGAAGCACTACAGCTACTTATTGTTTAAAGTATTAATTCTTCAGAGATGCATTAAAGACTCTATCAATATGTAAACCACTTGTACTGTATCATTTGTAGCTTTGCTTGACATTTAGTTTCATGCACAAAAACCAAGGGACAAAATTGTTCTTCTTGCATGTTTATATTCTAAATTTGAGGTACATCAGACATAAATCTAGCATTCTTCCACTTTATTTCAATCTGGTCACACTAGGGAAAACATGCTCAGGTTTTAACCTCCCAATAATTCTCACAAGAATCAAAGCTATCTCTCCCAATGTATTGTTAGCAACAAAATTCATTATCCAAGGTCAAAAAATATTGCTGACCACATGTGAAAAATTTTTAAGGAAGCTCATGAACAAAGACAGTAACCTTGATATTTTTCATTTACATAGTTTAATAAATCCCTTTTGGAAGATCAGACACTTAGTATTTACAATTACATTATCTGCTCAGATATGATAAGCAAACTGCATTGATTTCAGCCATTGTATGGAGCAAATCATCTGATAGCTTTTTTCCATACTTAGAGCATTGTATTTCAAGCCTAATTTATCTACATTAATTCTGGTGCTACCTTTCTTGATTACAAAGTGACAAGTGGAAGGAAGGGACTATATTACTTTCTTCCTGAGTAAGTTCCTATCACAAAGTTTATTAGAGACAGCCCTCAGATTTCCTGGATAGAAAGCTCAGGTTCCCTGTAGAGACACTCCACAGTAAAGGTCCAGAAGGCACATAATCCTTGCATGCAGAAGTGATAGAATGACTGTGATAACTTATTCACACCAGTATAATACCAGCAGCTTTAACTACCAATCTCTAATATTTTGATTTATATACATATATAACTTTCCAGGCTTATTCCAACCTCAGGTTAGATAGAATTGGGTTATTTATACAATGATAGTTCATCTGTCATATACAATTTTTAAACAAGGTAATTAAAACCCATAAGTAAGGGTGCTAGGTATGCTTGCATTCCAAGTGGACTTTGAGAGCTGTCTCAAACTTGTCTCTTTTGTACCCTAGAAAATTTTTTTCACCCCCATATCTCAGTACCACTAGTGCAATATCACACTGCTTCCCTGCCTGAAGAAGTTGTTTGGAAAATATTCACAAACTTTAGTGAAACACATTTTACTTATGCACATATTGGCAATATGTGCATGAAGATGGCAAGCAAGGTGAAAGAGGCACATGTTTACAGCTAGATGACTATAGAAATGATGAGACAGAAAAAGGGGATGTAAGCGCTACTACATCCTTTAGCCAAACCCTTGGCAAACCACAGGCATCAAAATAAAGCTGGCATTGGAAACTGTAACTGCCCACTTATCCACTGGCAGTCACAAAAAATGTGTATGCAGTACTTCCCATTCTGCAATTCCTTCTTGAGAAACAAATGAAGGTGATCTTCGCTTCCAAAACTGCCAGGTCTTTCAAAAACTTGCAATATATACAAGAAGCACTGTCTCTTTATTTTCCAAGGAACAGACACTTGCATGTGGCTATACTGGTATCCTGATAAGTACCTTCTAAAAAGAAAACTTATGGTCCCAGCACTGCTAAGAAGGCGATAAGTTCAAAAAGCAGTAAAGCTCACATTTATCTACTTAATGCAACTGTCCTGTGAGCAAAAAAATGTAAAAGCCTTTAGCTGGAAAACAATTTCTCTTCTAATTTAACACTGAAAGATCTGAAGAACCTCAAGACTCTGCAGTGCTACATTAACTGATGCCACTTGATTTCAAAAATAGCTCATAACCTGTTATGATGGCTGGTTATGATTTGGTCATGCATTTTAAGTTCATCTTCAATACTTAATATAGACTTCATGAGTTAATATATTATGTTCCATTCTTTAGTTTTCTAGAGAACTTCTTTATTTTTCTTCATAATTTAGTTGCTTCATATGCTGTGGAAAATTCAACAGGATGGAAAAACCATTGTGAATATTTCCAGGCTACAGTGCAATGTGCCTAATGAGAAGCTTAAATTTAATTTTCTCAAAACCCAACATATGTAGTACTAAAAGTCCTTGTCAATCTTTAACTATAATTGCACTCTGCTCACTTATAAGAGTGTCTAATTAGTCATTACTCACAGTGACAGAACACATCCCCTATCCTTCAGAATCAAATATGACACAGCAAAATATTTTAGGCATGTGTTGTTAACCATGTATTTTTGACAAACTGAATATTCCATTCCAGGAACACAGCCATCAGAGACCAAGAGATTCTAGTCTCATTAAAATTGTTTGGCAAGATGGAAAAGGTTACAATGTATCTTTTTATTGCCTCCCATCAAGATCAACAGATAAAAATCTACAGCAATGTTGATCTCAGACTATTCACAATTAGAATTAGGATTTATACCCATTATTTCTTTTCTCTGGAAAGCAAATAAAGTAATGAAGGAATTAGCATGAATGTTTATGTCTGGCATCTAGCAGAGCTGAGTAATTTGTAGAGTGCAGGAAAGTGAAGATTGGCTGATGGGTTTAATTTGGACTTGTTTTTACACTTAAAGTAATTTTAGCTAAATTGTTTGGATACAAAAATCTAAATGTTTCATTTTCCAAGTGTTTGGTTTTCTTCAGAACCTCTTACAGAAACATTCACACAAAGTATCATTTCCTTAAGATGCAATTCTAATGAATTAACTATTTGTCTGTTAGTAAATTTTGTTTTGAAGCAATATGACTTACAGCCCAAGACTGTGAAGACTGGAAAAACTTTGATATGTGACAGAAAGTAAGTTTACAATAAAAGGTGGCCAAGAAATTCTTTGCTATGATATGTAAATCATACTACTGCACTTACAATAGTGTTGCCAGTACTGTCCAGTCTCTCAAAGTACCATTGTCACTGTTGGAATAATTCCAGAGAAGGGCTACAAAGATGACCAGAGGGCTGGGGCACCTCTCCTACCAAGAAAGGCTGAGAGGTTGTTCAGCCTGGAGAAAAGAAAACTTTGGGGAGATCTTGTGCCTTCCAGTACCTGGAGGGGGCCTACAGAAAAGCTGGAGAGAAACTTTTTATGACAGCATACAGTGATAGGACAACAATTAATGGCTTTAAACTGAAAGATCAGAGCAGATATGAGGAAGAAGTCTTTGATTGTGAGAATGGTGAGACTCTGGAACAAGTTGCCCAGGGAAATTGTGAATACCTGGAAGCTTCAAGGCCAGGCTGGATGGGATTTTCAGCAGCCTCATCTCGTGAAAAGAGTACCCATAGCAGGGGGTTTGGAACGAGAGGTTCCTTAAGGTCCCTTGAAATCCAAACCATTCTATGAGTCTATGTACATTTGGATCTTTCAAACCTTTTGTATTAGGCACAAGAGAGGTAAAAGTCTTTGTAAAACATGCAGTCCCTGTAGTTTTTGTAGTCAAAAAAGACTGTCTGACTGCCAAAATTTTCCCTTAATTTTCAACAGATTTCTACTAAAATCCTGTGACAGGCATTTACAATAAACTTTCACTTCCTTTAAACTGCCTGATTGGTACAATTTGCTAACAGGCTAAGCTTGAAGTATTCCTGGCAGATCTCACCCCCTTCACACTGCTTGACTAGCACTAAAAAGGTAGCTGGAGCATCTAGTTTCCCTAGATGCTTACACAAAACTGTAATAAAAAGGAATCCATAATTCATGCTGATATGCTTTTGGCCACTGGTCTAACCCAATGTGAGCATTTCAGATATTTTACCATACCCTTTTGAATATAGTACCTAAAGCCACAGGCATTTACCAAGGTGTAGGAATATGGAGATATATATATATATAGAAAGAGAGAGAGAGAGAGAGAGAAAATATTATATACTCTGATTTATTCTTTGCTATTTTCTAGTTAATTTTTCTAGTGAATTCATATTTATTAAATTATTTTCTATTAATTCATAGTGAATGCTTTGCTTTTTTGTTTTCTAGTTAACATCTAGTTTTCAAAGAATTGCCTGTCATAATCTCATGCTTTCATTATCAGGTGATAACTGTCAGCTGAAATCCATAATTTTAGAATCAGAGCAAGGATTCCTTTTTACTGCCATGTGTACCACCTTGAATTTAACTATATTGATTGTCATTCTATTTGCCATACACTCCATTCGACAAAGTCCCCTGGCAAATTTTCATTGTTGGTGCTAACTTACCCACCCAGAGTAACAGCAAATTCACAGCAAATTGAAACATATCACTGCTTATTGGGTTTTTTCCATATTATTTATAAATATATTGGAAAGCCTATGTTCAATAAAGATACTGCAAACTTCATGGGAAACCATTCTTCACAGATCAAAGCACCATACATTTTAATCAAGTATTTATCCTTGCAAACTTAAACACAATAACTATTTATTTTCCTTTATAACCTCTGGTAAAGTACAAGAGTTAACATATTTTATAAATTCTGGCCAAATGTATTAATTAACCAGATTCACATAATAACCAATTCTCTCAAAGCAGCACTATATATCCAAAATTTAAAATTTCCTTTTACAACAGCTGTGTTTGCTTGCCCAAAAGCATATGATATTTACCCATTCATTCATTAATTCTATTATCCACTCAACAATCAATAATGAAAAGGGAAAATCATTACTTCAAATGCATTCAGATGGTAGTAGGAAGAGTTTTTGTTTCGCAATGATCAATTACACAAAATGATGGAGGCAACAATGTTTTCCTTAGAATAACAGAAAACCCACAGTTACATCAAAAAGTGCTTTATTTTCACACACAGTTTCTTCTGTCTGTATTTCTGTCTAAAGATTATGTTAGACATTTGTAACAACTGCATAAATGGTCTGCATTAATGAACAGACATTTCAGTCATTTATAAGACTGCTAGTATTTTAGCCTATGAAATCATTATGTGAATTAAACTAATTTCCATCACAGCCATTCAATTTCAAACAGCTGCACAAACCAGGATTTTTCCTTTTCTAAAGAAATCTGCATACTATTGTGTTTTGTATCTCAGTTATACAGCACCAGTATTGTCCTTTACTGCATAAAAGAGACCTTGAAGCCATGGTCTATATTTTAGGTGCTTGCTGTGACGCTCACCTTACCATCTGTTCACATTAATCTCTCAAATGAATCCGCTCAAAAGCATGCCAAATATAATCATATTTATGGTAAAAATATTTGTAACTAAAGGCAGAAAGGAGAACTTGATGACTAGAAGTAGTGAAGTTCAATGTACATCATTAATCAGCCACCTTTAAGCTTGCATTACAATAACTAACAATTTTTCTTCTTTTGAAAACACCCACTTGACAAAGTGGACAAAATAATCAGGCTACTATATTCGCTCTGTAGCTTTTATGACCAAATGACTCTACAGAGAAAGAGTGTGACTTGGCCATCTCTTTCTCATTCTCATCACCTATTACAGCAGACTAGCAAAACAACCTCCATTTGGATGTTTTTTTGGAAAGAGCATCAAAATGCTATTACTTAATGAATACTGCTGAAAACAACACAGGGAGTGTCATAGATTCTCAACACCAAAAAAGATCATAGAATCATAGAATAGTTTGAATTGGAAGGGACAGAAAGGTCTTCTAGTCCCATTGCTCCGAAATGAGTAGGGACATCTTTAGCCAGATCAGGTTGCTCTGAGCCCCACCCAAACTGACAGGGATGAAGCATTTATAACCTCCCTGGGCAAGCAGTGCAAGTGTTTCATCAGTTCCATTGTAAAAAGCTTCCTTCTTATATCTAATCTAAATCAACCCTCGAGTTAAAAACTGTTACACCTTACCCTGTTTCAACACACCCTGCTAAAAAGTTTGTTCTGATCTTTAAACACCCCCATTAGGTATTGAAAGGCTGCATTAAGGTCTCCCTGGAGCCTTCTCCAAGCTGAGTGACCCCACCTCTTTCAGACTGTCTTCACAGGAGAGGTGTTCCAGCCATCTGATCATCTTTGTGGCCTGCCTCAGAACTTACTCCGACAATTACACATCCATCTCACACTGTGCCAGGGCTGGATGCGGCACTTCAGGTGAGGTCTCACCAGAGCAGAATAGAGGGACAAAATAATCTCCCTCAACCTGCTGGTCATGCTTCTTCTGATGCAGACTGCAACTGAAACTGAGCAAGACAAATTAATTTGAGCAACAGGAAAGACAGGAAGCCAGAAAAAAATAGGGCTACTCCCAGCCCTTTAGAATCTACAACCTCTCTTGTACCCTAAACTCCCTTAAATTATTCTTCCTAGCTCTCTCTCTCCTGTCCAAAATGCACTCTCTAATTATTATGAAACTGAAATTCCTTTCTCTCAAAAGTCTTGACTCACTTCTAATTATATAAATTCAGAGGTTATAAAAATGTGGTTACAGGTGATAAAATTAGGAGAAACAGAAAATTTAATATAGAGAAGTTGGAAGATAAGCAGAAACCAAAAAACTCAGTGAAAGAAGGTTTATTCTTCATGTAAATCAAAGTTTTAATCTATTATCTGTTAAAAAGAAAACCCCAACAAACTGGTAAAGTGCTTTCCCATTGAAGACTAAGAAATAGTCTAGAAAAATATGACTAAGCAGAGACCCATATAAGGGCACAAACATGTTAAACAACAGCAATTTTTGGTACAGCACCTTGCACCTAGCTAGGTGATGAACACAAGCAGATGCAGATTAGAAAGCAGGACAATATAATACCAAAGTCACATTTAGAGATCACACAAATACAAGTACATTTCAGTATCTATGAATTTAGTTCAAAAAATGGGTTTCTGTGTTTACTAAAATTTCTGATACTTGTTATGATATTTGATTCTGATGAATTCTAAAACTTTGTATCACTTTAATTTTCTAATTACAAGACACATGAATCCCGATAGAAAATTAGGCAATTATAAACACCACATTTACATTCATCTCTTTCTCCTTTTCAAATAGGAATTCTAGTTTATGTTACAATCAACAGGTTTAAAAATCTTATTTTTTATAAAAGAAAATCTTAAATTTCATTGCATAGACATACAGCAGTTTCAAAAATTATGATCTCACTCCCTGACATATTTGAAGCAGGTTTTAAAGGCACCATACTCTCCTGAACAAAGCTCTCTAACCCATGCTCATGAAATGAATGTTGCTAATATATTTCTAAACTGGGCCTATACCTATTTCAGAGACATCAAAGAGGTCAAATAGGTCAATAGACAAGGCCACATTAAAACATTATCTTCCACATAATCTATCTTTATCCATTTGGCCAGCAAATTCAAATGCAATTCAGAAGGATGATGACTTAAAATATTTCATTTAGAAATAGTACTCACTCCAAACCATTTTAGAAAATAATCTATTTAACAAAATAAAGGTCAAGAGCCAATTAGTATTATATGTGATTTATAATGTTACATTTCAAGAGAAGGGAGTAAAATAGACCTGATGTATTTGTGATAGCTTTTCTCAATATATCAAATCACATGAATAGAAGGATAATGATAATGAGCAGAACCAGGCCCCAAATGGTTACTTTGCAAAACATTAAACAATGGAAGATCTGTCTCTGCCCAGAGAGCTTACAATGTAAATTATATTATTCTTTGTAAATGAAATATAGAAAAGAACGGAAACAAACAAACAAGCACAAGTATTTAGATTGACAAGAAGCACTCTCAATTAAAGAAGCTTTAAATATACTGTGCTAGTTTCCTGAAATGCTAAACTCAAATTGATGCAATGTAGCACTTGTCAGTGAAGATATTTCATCCCTGATTCTATAAAACAGACTACAAGGAATCAAATATTTGTTTGAACTGTGTCCCAAACTATGTCCAAATATATGTGTGGTTGATAGCTGTACTCTACAAGTCCACCAGGCAGCAGATAAGTGATTAATCACAGTTATCAATTTAGAATTGTCACTGTCTCTTTTAAATATCCTGCTCCAAATTAATGAGAGGAGTTATCTAAAGAACTACCACATTACCATTTGCTGCTGTGAAGGGACTATAATTAACTTGTAAATTGTTTTAATTTCTTTGATTAGCCTCTACAAAAAACAGGTCATCAGAAATATTTCTTCCCTGTTTTTATACCTAAATTACTTTTTCCTTGGGATCATTACAGACAGCATGTACAGTGACACCTTAGTTGTAAGAGTCAGCTTTTACAGCGTCTGCTATTCAGACTAGAATTTTCCCCGCTGAGTATCTATTAAAAGTTGATTTTTTTTTTTCTTAAACTTTCCAATTAAAATTGCTCAATTATTATTGGAAACCGGGTAGAGGTAGAATATATTATTCCGCCAATACTATGATGTTCATGCAATGATTTCACCAAGAAATTTAAATGACCCTTTCTTTTGAACCAGATCTTCAAATCTGTCCAGAGATTAAATTCCTATAAATTTATAATGTCTTCTGAGCTCACAAGACTCTATTTATATCCTCCAAAGTAACAAGCCTTTACAGACTTTTTGCTTATACTCTGTTGAGGTCACTACTCAACCCCAAGACCACCTTGTTTACACTAAACACATTCAATCCCCATGTAGAGCCAGCATGGTTCATCTACTCCCAGAGGAAAGCTGGACACATTTACCAGCTTTATTGACTCTCCAAATTAAACTAATCATGCCAGAAACCAGTCCTTAATTCAATATTTTCTGTAAATAATACACTGAGGACTATGTGTATCATGCTAGGCTATTAGTATCATGATCCACTTCAGGGCTATCAAGCATTCAATCTTTGTGCAATTGCTTCCCATGCCTGCTATTTGATGATGCAGAGGTTCAGCATGAGAACCAAAATCAAGCGAATGTCTCTCCTATATTTTCAGTAGCTCCACCAAAGGCACCTAGGGAAGTCAGACAAAGTAACAGTAGCTTGTCTTGCTGGCAGATAGAAACAGAAGTAGATCGGATAATAACCTGGAATAAAGGCAGTGAGACAACAGAAAAGCAGAATGAAAAGACACACAGAAAATTGTTTTCACAAGTCTACATGCTCCTTCTCAGAACACAATTTGGGTTTGCCAAGTATGAAAACTAGTCTTATGACATCAGTTACTAGCAAAAGTTCCTAGCAAAGTTAATGCCTCGTTCTTCCATGCTGCTGCTTACATAGCCCAACACTAGCTTGCAATTACTAAATAGGCTTGATATTTTTTCAACACAAATATACAGCAGCTAAAACACAGGCTTGTATTTGCATGTACCTCTTGTTTTTCCATATTTCTTTCATAAACAATAACTTTATTTGGTGAGAAAGATCAACTTGTTTAATTTCAATGGTTATTTTGTCCTTCTCAATATTAAACTGTGGTCTGCAAAGAAACAAAATAAAAACATCACAGTACCTTCCTATTATTTCAAACATTAATGTCAATTTGATTGGCCTGTTTGTTTAGACAACTATCATATTAACACAGTTATTTTGGAAGAATGTATTGTTCATGTATGTCTTAAATAATGAAAGTGTTGTTATTCTGAGTCTCTTTCTTAACCATGTTAAATTCACTTTAATCTTAGACACCACCCAACTTTGCTGAAATGTCAGTTTCTGGATTAGGCTTTATCTTTCTTTCTTCCCCAGACTAATCTGAAGCTTATGTCTTTCCACAATACATCTCACCATCAATTCAGAATTCCTTGCTTACTGAAAAAAACACTGCCCCAGAAGTTTCATTTAGTTTGAGTAAGTTTTCCTACAGCTCTAAACATTTCCCTTTACATTAGTTCCTAGGCTATTTTAGGACCTACATTCTCAGGATGTATCTGTATAGGATGACAGCACTTCAAGATTAATCCAGAGCCTTAATACTGAGCACATACATCATCTGTAAAGGATTTTAATATCTTGAAATGATCACACTATCACACTTTCAAGCTTGCAGCTTTGATGGACGGGAGGTTGTTTCCTGTTAGAAGGAAAACAGTAATCAGATCTCAGAGTAGGAACAACCACTGCTCATATCAGAGACACTTCATTTGGTGGTGCTCCAGAAATTTGAGCTGAAAATTAATTTATGTTGGCCAATACTGTGATGGTGGGATCAAATCAGAGCATTCCAGTGCTTCTTCCACTGTTGTAACAAATTATTGAAATATATCTACTCTTACAAATACCATATCATATTACAGTCATCAAAAAGAAAACACACCGGTCCTGGAGTCTACAGTGTCTTCATCATTGGAAGTTCTTACGGATAGGTAAAACCATTCCTTAATTAAGTGTATCAATTCTACTTGGAGAAACATCCAAGGGACAAATGGGCAAGAGGCCTTCACTGTAGCCAGAAATCCAAAATTCAGCACACAAGAATTAATGTCTATATATGCACGTGTGTGTGTTTGTGTGAGTGTGAGAGTGTGTGTGTGTGTGTGTGTATGACTAATAGCTGTCCAGAAACAACCAGTAACAAGGAGTTTTGATTTTTCTGCTTACCACACTGGATGCCAAGCTGCAGATTGCTCGTTGTTCCGTCTGCAGGCAGCAATCTTGCACTGAGCACCCAATGGACAGGTTCATTGCTCAGAAAAAGGATTCTTTGATTCAAAATGGTGCTCAGGGCACTGGGGTGAGCTACACAAAGCCACTCTGGCTAAAGTAGTTTTGACTCCAGGACAACTGTATAAATTAATACCCTGCTATGCTGAAGTAGAAATTACATAATCCTCCAGCTACATATTATCACACATTTAATGATCTTTGCAAAATAAAGTTATATTATCCAGTGATAATGATCTCCACATGAACTAAACTTGCTCAATGTTTCAAATAATTTCTAACCTTTCTGTAATTTCCTGTCACTCTCTTTCTAAAGTCTCTGCCTTTCTTATGATAAATTAATCTTTAAATTAATGTTAGGGTGGTGGTTCAAAATTTGATTTCCTCTAGTGTTTCTAATTGTTTGGTATCAGTGAGGAGTGTTATCTCTTACATTTTCTTTAGGTTTTTGTTTGTTTTTAGAACAGCAGACTGACTCACAGAAGGGAAAAAACTGCAACATGAAATCAGCTATACAACATAGTGTAATTTAAGCTAGCCAGTTTCATGTATTAGCACTCATTCCTGAGTCTGGTCTGATTCAAACATTTTGTTTGAGTGGTTGTAACTTTAGGACTTAGAGACATTTCTAATAATTGCCAATGATGTCTTGCCCTGCAGCTATCCGGATGAAATTCTATTGCAATCATGCCATGCCACTCAACTCACAAAGTCAGCCTGCTAGAGCACTTCACAACCTTCCCCATTTAAGTTGCTGAAACACTGTTGTGTCTTCTGCAAAATTTGCTACTTCTCTGTTCATCTTCCATTTTCTGGCTAATAATAGCACATTAAGTGCTAACATGAGTCCTAGCAAAGAACTGAAGTACACTGCACTATTAATAAAACTTGAACATACATACATACTGACTACTTTCTTTGTCTCAGATACTGTCCATTTGAGAAACCTTGCTTCTCCTTTAACATCTTTTGGTTTTCCTAGGCTTTTTTTTTTTTTTTTTTTTACTACAGTAGTAGTAGGCTACAGTACAGCTGCAGAAGTAGTAGCTTCTACAGTACAGACTACTAAAGGAAAGTACCATATATTCTTCAGGTAAATTTCCTCCTATCTTTTCCAGTTAATTTTGGAACAAATTTTATGTTTTCTTTCTGATATTTTTCCACCTACTATAGCAGTAAATATAAAAAATACTATTGACAGTTTAATTATTACAGAACAGCTTGATTTTTCTTGGAATGAGTGTTAAGCCTTTCTCACCACTGAAGCCTGCATACAGAAAAACAATTTCTTTCTTAGACTGATTCCTATAATGCTAAGATAAAGCATGCATGTTTAAAACTGCGAGAAAAAGTTCAAGAGAACACCTGAAGTTTTGGAATCTGCCTGCAGTTCTAGAATTTAAGGAGAGAGTGAGCATTTTTAAGAACATTTTGTAAACTACTAAAAATGTAAATTTAGTCATCCCAAACACAAAGATCATCATTGTTTACATAAGCAGTATTATTCATTGCTAACATATTCTTTATTAGCACTCTCAAGTAGAATTTTAATTTTTCATAGCTGAAAGCAAAATTTGATAAATACCATCACATGTGCTCCTGCCTATATGGGGTTACTCTGTAGGCCAGATTAATGCCAGTAAGGTCATAAGCCATACTGTGGTTATAGCTGTGAGGATTTAAGGATATAAGTCAAGATTTGGAAGAAGTAGTACTATCTTTTATTGAATTAATCATACAGCTAGACTTTCTACAATTAAGATCTTATACTGGGCTTGTATTCCCAAAAATATTTGGGTTTTTTTTCTGAACTGAAAAAAATCACTACCACTCTCTGTAAGTCTTGCCTTACTGATATGGGAAAAAAGATCAAAACAAGAGTTCTGAAGAAAAGTTTAGATTGGGAAATTTTGACAAACTAATGGAATGCATCTGAAAGTGTTTCCTGGATGTTGCTTAGAAGGAATGAAAAGTACTTCCTTATTAAACAAACACTGAAGATTAGGAAAAAGTGGTCCCTTCATTGCCTTCTTTAAAATTCATGGTGGGCATAGAAAATCTTTCACCCCTTCACCACAAAGACTTGTAAAATAGTTATTTCTTAAAATATCATTGGTATACCTTGTATTTTACTAGCTGAAAAACACCTTAAAATTGCCAGCCTAATAACAGACAGTGTTCAAAGCGAAGGAAAGAATACAAAGGCATATCAACTCAGACGCACAAATGCACCTAAAATTTATACCCGCATGTGACAATTTAGTCAATTCTTTATGTACATCAGAAAATTTACAGAAAGTATTTGAAAGTACAGGGAAAAAAAGCTTTGCAGATAGACTGAGAAAAGTATGTACTATTGAATAGGAGGAGAGATATGGAACATTAGGACTAATATATAAATGCTAACCTTGAGAATGAATGCCTAGAAAATTATGGCGTTCAGAAGAGCAAGTACTGAGGGCTGCTTGTTTTTGCTAAAAAAAGTTACAAAACAAAATGGAAACTATGTAACTGAAATAAAGAAACTGGTAGGAAGTATTTTGCAGGCAGAGATGAAAAAAAAGAATCAGTTAAAATGTGTCTGAGGCAATATGCTTCTCAGATACAATACACTCATGGCACTTTATAACTCAGTATAATTTACTGTTTCAACCGTTTCATTTCTGATGTAATAATTTTGTAATTTCATATAATTTGAATCCCTGCAGGTTTTCTCATTTATTATATGAAAGTGTGTATTTAATGACAAAAAAACATGATGGGTGCTTGGCTCCAGCACGAAGCAAATCGATGAGTAAAATCTAACAAAACTATTTTGCAGACCTGGTTTCTGTAAGCAGCCATGTCCCTTTATAGCATGTAGAGTAGGAATGGGCTCTAGTGACATACAAAAGAAACTCTTACTTTGATTATGCCACTATTAATTATACAATACAATAGCTCCTCTGAGATGAATAGAATTGTTGTAGCTTGTGAAATATGTGCATATCTTTTAGCACTGAGAAGCACTGCAAAAGTGTAATAATTAAATTAACACATTAGAAGGTTTGCCAAGCACGTAGCAGGATCTAGGTTTATGGATAAGAGTGAATGAAATGGTAAGATTAAAAAGTAATTTCAGTTTTTAAACTGAGACTTTCTGTCATATATGGCCAAAAGCATCCTACTTTTGAGAATTTAGTCCTGCACTGAACAAGTCAGGATATTGATGGTTTTTCTGCTCTTGTAAAAGAGTAAGAACAACATAATTACTACTTGCCAACTACCCCTATTTTTCTACTGTCTCTATCTTATTGCGGACACATCTTCTTTCATATTGTTGAAATTTCATGAAGATGAAATCACTTCTTCATAACCAAAAAATAATTGTAACTTGATTTGAAATAACGTGATCCTAGATCACTGCACTTTAATAATTTTGAAATGAACTTGTTCTTGAAAATAATGTTTGACTCCAGTGTTTTTTTGTGCAACTTCTTTTTGTAGTTAAACATTTGTTTTGATCACATGTATATGGTTTTTAACTTCTTTGTTTCATCTCCTGTTTTCACGAATGACTAAATATGGCAGTGGTGAACCATATTTAAAGTTGCATTTAAGACTTCAGTAAATGAGTAAATTTAAATTTTTATTCCTCTGCTCTAAAAGGAAAAAATGCAAAGTGGTAACACTTTTTTTAATTTTGTTGTGGTTGTTGTTTTGTTGTTTGGTTTTTATCAAAATCGAATCAGAATCAAAATAAAGAAATTCCCTAAGAACTAAGAAATATGCTGTTTTGGCAACTTGTCTTACAATCTTTCCTAATTCTGTGAAATGTTCTCATCCCCTGTGTATGAACATAGAGCAAATATAGCACTCACATAGCAAGTAACATCTTTGTTATGTAATGGTGTGACATTTTAAATAAAAGTGAAAATATGCATAGCAAGATAAATATGCAGTGGAAACACCTCACGAAGCAAAAGCAGAATCTATTCACTAATGAATGGAGAGACATGTGATGATCAGGCACTTCTAAAAATAACATGTTGATTCAGATCATAGACCTCACTTAAGATTGTACATGAGAAAAGTTAAGCTGATGAAACTAGTTTGATAAAGACAACATATTTAGTGTTACCTTTTAGAACTACATTGCCATTTTCATAGAGTATTTATAATATTTTAAATTATGATTTAATTTCACCATTACAAAGATCTTTGCAGAGAGAAAATGGTGACATCAGCTGTTAAATCAGCATCCCTTTAGTAGATACCCTTTGCAAGAAAAAAAAAATTATTACATAAGCAAAAGGAATTATTTCTTAAGTAACACTTATTGCATAAGGAGTTCTACTTACCAGGGAGCAAATGAGTGGACTTCTCCATTTTAATTACAAATAAAGTAACTTAGCTCTTGACTGTGTATCTAAGATGCTGTGTAATTTATTTTGACAAATTTCTCAAAAATTATTGTCTTTCAAGAAAAATTTTATTATGGCAACCAGTTCTCCCAGGAAATTACATACAGTTTCAAAACCAGAACCTCTGCAGGTCATCCTAGAAAATTCCATATTGGCTTCTGACTTTAGGAGAGAGTACTTCATTTTAGAAATGAAGAGAAAGCAACTGCAGAAGAAATATAGCCTCTATCTTACTAGGCTATAGAACACAGAAATCCACTAGGAATGATCACAGCTATTTCACAGAATTGTATTTTAAATTAAAAAGAAAGATCTGAATTAATGTACAGGTTATTTTTCCATTTCAAAATGCTTCCCTATTTCAAATCACTATACCAATTACAAACACATCAATAAAAGTAATAAACAAGGAATCATCTAGTCCTGACATTGAATAATCTTCAAATATTGACCTAATAGAAAAGCATAAAGTTAAATCTGTGTAAAGGGTTTGGTATTTTGAAACCAACAAGATAACCTACCTACATGGAGATGAGGGATGTAAATACAGGGAGGATATTCCAGTTTGCTGCTCATTATCATTCTTGAAATGACGAAGTATTATTTCAGACAGCAAAAAGGAGCAAAGGAAAAGGCTTCCTACCACCCTGGAGGCATTTTCATTGTGCACTGCTTTCTTCTACCAACTTCAATTAACTTGGGCAGTAGTTACTATGAATTGTATCCTTCTTATCCAACAAAGGCAGGGTAAGGTGTTTCCCCTCTTACAAGGGCATTTCTTACTTTGATATCTGTGTGATTAGCATGGCCATTTCTGTATTTCAATATCTCTGCAAAACACATGCTGCATATAAAAAGCCATTTGAAATATTTGACAACAAGCTCTGATATTTCAGTCTGATTATTTTGTGAATATGCTGTAACAGATACTAAATTTTGCTATTACTATTATTTTGGAAATGTAGACTAAAACTAAAGACCATACCGCAGAAAAAACCTACAAAGTCATTGAATCCAGGAGGGCCAGATTAAAACAGAACCTCACTGTGCCTTCTTCAGTTTTCCAATAAATGAAAAACTCCACAGTTCATGTGACAAAGCAGCTGGCAAAATGCAGATTTAGCTGTCAGGCAGAAATCCACGTATGACTGAGCTCAAGACAAGAAGTGGAAAGTAACTCTTCAACAAAGTTTTTCATTGCATCTCCTTTTAAGAAGTAAAAAGCAGAAATTCCTGTTTATTATATAGATCCATATCATTAATTTTCTCTCAAGTATTTTTTAAAAGAACATAAACAAAGTCAGCTTCTTCATTGTGAAGATATAAAGACATCTTTTATTTTTACAGACTTCAGCCAAATTTTATATTGGCATTAATACCCAGAAACTGGAATGATGCTTCTATACTGCTAACAACTGTTCATTGTCCTATGACTTCTGTGGTATTTAGGAAAACAGAAGTGCAACAATGCATCACATTGTTAGTCTTATATGTTAATTGTAAGATTTTTGGAACTCACGAAATTAAGAGTGGGAAGGATTTCACTGCATGTTAAAATGCATTAAGAAGGAATATACAAAGAATGAAGAACTATTTCAGGTGAAAGACAGTAGTAACAGCAGAACAAATAAATATAGAAATATAAACACACTGCATGTATGTATGTACATATGTATAATAGTCATCAATAAATTCTGGCGGAAATGTTAGTATCTGACCTTCCAATAAGATATGCCGAAACAATTTCTAATTAAAGCACTGGGTACACAATATTATAAAAATTATTATATGGTATGATAGCTTGTAATAATTGAAAGGTCTTATTAACTGTGAATTTTCCAGCAGAAAACTAAGAGACAACTCCTTGAATTCTTAATCTCACCAGCATAAATCAAGAAAAATATCTCATAGTTTGAATTAGTAAAACTGAATAAATTAAAAGCACTTTTCAACAAAGTAAACTTTTAAGTAAAAAAAAAAATTAAAAAAAATATAAAAAGGCTTAAAACTTGCATTGGGAATGTTGGGAATTACTCTCTAATTTAAGGAATATCAAAGAAAATTCCAAGTGAAATCACAGACCCAGATTCACTAAAGGGAAAAATTCCTTCCTGAAGGAAAAAGAAAAAAATATAGCTTACAGAAGAAGAGCATGGAGAAATATTTCACTGGGAAAGTCCATATCCATCCTCACACACCAAAGACTAAAAATGAAACAATGTTTTAAAATCTTAAAGGTAAATATAAATTCTTACAGTTTTAAATTTAAGGAAACATGTCAGTCTGAAATGTTTCTATTTTATTTGCTGAATAAAATATTTCCATAACTTGTTTAATTTAATTTGTAAAGTAATAGCAAAAATCAACTTCAAGGCCTTTTACCCAGACAACACCTACTCTGGCTGTTGACTACAAAAAAAACCTCTTAAATTATCACAGCATGTTAATCATTCAGTTGGTGTAGGGCAGCATGCAGACTTGACATCTGCTTTCTAAGGTCCCCATCTAAGCAGGATCACATAAAAAAAATTGCTTCTCACGAAGATCAAATTTACACAGAGGTGGATCACTTACATATAATGTTTTATAAGAGCTAATGTAACACTACTGGCACTCCAAAATCTCCTATTAAAAAAGAGCCAAACTGAAACGTACCTCATAGGAGGGTCAATGTCATCTCTGGATGAAGACAAAAACATTACTTACTATCAGGTCCAAAATTATTGACCGATGTTTTACATTCATCAGAATACTCTTCAAAATTTAGACAAAAGGAAAGCCAATGAATTATAGGCCAAAATTTCTGTAAATCTGAATTTAAGTCCAAGTGTCTGAATCTGAATTTTAGCATCCAAATGTCAACTTTTCTATATTTACACTCTCCTTCTATTTGAAGATATATTTTTCCAGAATCTAATCATGTTTTTGGCAGAAACATTGCCCAGAGCATTCTGGAGTTCTGCAGATTTTTTAACACCAGAACTCCTGGCACAATATCTATATAGCAGATAAAATTTTAGTACAAAATGCAAGAGAAAAAAAGCAGTAAAGAAATCAAAATTCTCTCCTCATCTCTTACATAACCAATGTTCTTTGAGCTTACTTTCTCCTATTTGGCCAAAAATGAAAGACTGTAACAGGGCTCAAATGTACCATTTCAGAATGGTGCACTTTTCATTGGAAGCAGTTGAAAGTTTCTGCAGTCAATTGTTTCAAATATTTTTTCATACAATAAGATCCTTTGAGAGAAAAAAATAATTTTAAAAAATCATTAATTTTTTTTTCAGTATTTCATTACTCATGTATATAAATTCTATACAAGTGAAACTTCAATTATAACCTCCTTTTCCCCAAGCTAAACTCTAACACATGGAATTCTAACAAACATTATAGAAAATTAAACACTAGAGGCAAAAAAGATAAAATTTTATGTTAAACTGTAAAGAAAGGGAAAGGATTTGTTAAAGAACATATGAAAAGAGTTTGAAATACTCACTATCCTGATCATCTCCTCTGTACAAAAAAACCCAATATTATGATTCACCAGCAAGGAGAATGAGTGAACTACTTCTGATTTCTCCCAACTAATCTTCTTATAACATCTCACAAAAAGAGAAAATTACTGAGTATTCATGAGAAAAGAACATCATTAACACCGTACATCATATTATAATTTCATACAAGAATTTTACAAAGTCAATATATGTCCTTCAATAATACTACAAAGTATTCTTAAGAAATATATCCTTAATTTCTGCAAATTGTTTTGTAAGGATTATGGAACATAATTCCAGAGAAAGTCTAATTCTTAAAAAGAATCAGAAGTCTCCAGTTTCATCCTTATGCTGCACAGCAGGTGCATTTGAGGTCTCTTCCTATGCACCAACCAAAGTCTGAAGATCTGCAGCTTCCTTAGGCAATATAAACCACTGCTTTTACTTTATTGTCAAAAGTGATTGTCTTGTTGTTGTTTTTTCTCCCTAATATCTAACATAAAAATCCCTCACTCTTGTCTAAATATACATTTGAAAAGAAAAGCAAGTCAGAAATCCCCAATGGGATTATTATGCTTGAATTAACTGATTATAAATGGGTGCATTGTTAATTTTACAATTTATTCTAGTTCTAGCTGCAAATTATCCTAGATTGTAACTCCAAGGTTATCAGATTCTTTTAAATTTAACCCCCAAGGAAAATACAAAAAAAAAATAAAATTCAAGTTGTAACATTCATTGAGAACATATACACATCTAATATCTGTACATCTAGTAGAGCAGTACCTAGCAAAATTACAGACTTAATGCCTCATCAAAAAAAGCATAAATATTAGACTTCCAAAAACAGTTAACAGAAAGAAGTTAACCTTTTGAAAAGGAAAAAAATAAAATTCAGAAATTATTTTCTCTGAGTGTCCAAATCTTGCATTCTGTGGCTCAACCAAAAAAAAAAATAAAAAATTACAAGAAATGTAAACCACAAAAAATGTTACATTGGGAGCAAGGAGATTTAAATGGCATAATTATTCCTAGAAACAAAATGGACATTTTGGGCACCAGCATAGGATTTAAATCAGACCTTACGAAGGTCAGAGGGGCTCATAAGAAAGAATATGAGGATCACTCACAAGGGCAAGGTTGAGATCACTTACAAGGTTGAGAAGCTAAAAAAAGAAGTTTAAATGAGGTTAGAAGTACAACAATTGTTGGTTTTGTTATTTGGTATTTAAAGAATGAAGACTTGGATTACAGAAGCTGGAAATTAACATGATGGTACCAAAGACATGCATAAATAATTGGATCAATTCCTCAGCCAGGTGATAGGCTATGAGTATTACCTCACAACAGTACGAGAACAATGTATTCAAAACATATAAAAGTTTTTACTCAAAAGCTTTGCAATAAACTTTAAATACCACAAAATATTTTTTAATGAATGGGCCTTCCTGCTGGATTCATTTGGATGAACATTTATTGAAGCACTAATTGTCAGCACTACTTTCAGATCTCCATCAGTTCTCATAAATGTCCATATGTTCTTTGGTTTAAAAGTGCAGCTTAATGACACAGAAAAGTGCAAGCCAATTTATCATCCTTCCTTAACCTTTTGAAAAATAAATTAGTTTTTATGAGAAACAATCACGGTAAATAAAGTAAAAAGCATTTCTATTCTGTCATAATATGGTGTCATTTTGCATTAAGTCTTAATGAAATTGCTTAACTTTAAAATTATTCAAATCAATCACTTATTTTTTTCTCTGACCTAGAGTTTAGTATCTCTAGAAGGGCAAAGACAAGGACCAACTTTCCAAATAGCTTTATGTGTTTGAGATGTGACTATGCACCAGGTGTTTGTACATCTCTCTCAGCAGAGACATATTTCTACAGTGTAACCTCTACTTTCAACATATTTCTGCTAGTATAAAATTCTTTGTGCTATAGGGATTTATTGTTTAAAAGCCTACACTTAAGTGAAGGATTTTAACCAGTATAACTGAATCCACACTAGAGGGTGCTGCTATTTTAATCGTAAAAGGTTTTCAGATATTGCAGCTTCAGAGTAGTACATTTTGTAATGTTTTAGAAATGTTTTCTTGCTATCTGGGACAACAAATTACTACCAAATGAGAATTAAACTTATGATCACAGACAGGCTTTTGTGCTGAAGTTCAGGTGTTATGATGTGCTGCCCTAGCCAACTGTACGTAAAATAAACACAACCTACCGACTCATGTGGTGTGTTAGAACCTGCACTTAACGCTGCAAAGCAACAAAATGCATTAGTCACAGGAGGGTATTATTCCCCCATCTGTCTCACTATAGCTCACCAGACACATCACTGGTACAAGTCAAGTCATGTTCCAAATCCAGAAGTTGGTTATTATTTGCTATCATAATTGCACATCAGTGCTTGTATTTAACATTTGAATAAATTAGTAAAGAGAATGAAAAATTTTTAGCATCAGAAAAATAGTTCATAAAATGAATGTTGACAGATTTGAAACTGCACAAAATTGTACTGACTCTTCAAAAAACAAAAGTATGTATTTTTGTTGCATTAAGATTAAAAAAGGAAAATACACTTTACAAAGTACATACAACTTGAAAGCTTCAAATATAATCTCGCCTCAGGCTGCAGAATAGCCTTTGCATGAGCTTCCATACCAATAATTCCATCTTCCTTGATACATACAAAGCAACATTTATATGCTGCCTCTTATCTGATCTCCCTGCTCATACTTTAAACTTTCTGAGAACATGGGCATTACTGGGAGGTCTAGTGTATCATGTCAGGGACCATTTGTCCTGGTCCACATTTCCATTGTTCATCCAGTACCAAACCCACTGCAGAATATTTATTATAGATAAGAACGAACTTGGAATAGTTTATCGTCTTAGCTTTTACCTCCCCAGAGACTTCTGTCTCTCAGGCTCTATCCAAAGAATAAGGGGAGAGGAAAAGATATTTACCTTCTCTCTTCTACCTTTTCCACAGAAAAAAGGAAAATATTCATAAACATGAGCAAGTGAAGGAAGAGAGTTTTGTCTATGGCAAATAATAAGCCTGATGCCACAGAGGGATCCTATTAGAAAATGTTCAATGAGCTAAGGGCTATAAATCCAATTGATCAGTGCTGGACTGAAAGAAAAGGAAGATTTTACTCTAATTCCAGTTCCTATGCAGAAATAAAAAAAAGGGGAAAAAGCTCTCAGAAAATTTTAACAAACGTACCAATGCACTGGTTAAGGGGTACTATGTACACTGCGCAGTAAACCATTGTATAGACCTAAAAAAAAAAATATAAAAAATACCTAGGGGGAAAAAAAAAAAAAAGGTAAAATTAAGAATTTGAAACATTTGTAAGAATTCTTGATTTCTGGTCTCTTCCCCACACTTTCTTTTTCTCTATTTCTTCTGCCCCTTCCTCTCTTCCCCCATTCTCTCCCTCCTTCTGTCTATTATTGAGGGAAAAAAAAAGAGATAATGAAATGCTTCACTTAGTTGTCAGAAAGATATAAACACTATTTAAATTTTTCAGGTGCTTCTCCACTTTGAAAAGCTTAGTTTATTCATCCAAAGCAAAAGCCATTAGGTAAAACTTGCAAGCAAAAATAGCAAATATTCATATTAGAATAGCTAGCAAAACATTTACACTAGAAAGAACTTATTTAAAGGATGTATTAAAATTTTTAAAATAATACATTTGTATAAAATTAAGTTCTCTGCTTACTCACAATTCTGTAAATCTAATCTAATCTTTGTACAAATATATGCTGTGAATCATTTGCACAGCTGCAGGAATACCTCCAGTAGTTAAAACTTGTTTTATTTTTTCTGGGAATCTATGAAGAAAGATTTTCACATCACATATTAAGATCACCAGCATAACTTTCACAGTTAAAACAACTACCCACACACACTTCACTAATATTAAGATTCAAAGAATTCTAAACATCTTATAAAACAACCTGTTTCTGGGTTAAAACATCCAAGGGAAGACCAACATTACAGATCCCTAAGGTCCAACTTCTTGCCCAGTTTTGTTGTTCAACAACATGGGTTGAATGAACATAAGAATGGACATTATGAAAATTGTTGGAGGAAACTAAAACAATTCTTTCAAAACATTTTTTTAATATCTCATAAATGAGGTTGTTTCTTGTTTTACTCCACATACAAACTGAAAACCTGATTTTTAAGAAAATCTATCACTAAATACAGATTTTTTATTTAACTACTGACAAAGAAAGCAAGTAAGTTTTACCATTTCAAAATAATACAAACTATATTCCTAAGAAATATTTTAAAAACAACAGGTCACTTAGCAATTCTCTCCAGAATTCTTAGCCAGAAGTCTGTAAAATGTTATCAATTAATATTATTTGATTTACTACTATGATATTGGTCACATGTATATCCATGCCACCCCAGGCACTTTCTCTTTGCTGCAAGAGTAATGTTAAATCTCATAAGAGACGCAAAACATGTATTTGCATGGAGAAAGGCACAACAACTCACAGAACCAAAATGATTTGGCTTGGAAGTGACCTTTCATTATTGAAATCTTACCCTCAGAATCCACTTTTAATGCAGTAGGAAAAAATACGTCCTTTAAAACTTGTTCTGTTTATTAGCAAAAGCATTTGTGACTTATTTATTTCCATCTAGTCTGTTTTACTTAAATTTGCCCTTAAATTTTTCCCCAAACTTCTAGATTCACATTGTTCTATATGCACATGGTTCTCTCAAGTTTGATTAATTCAGACAGACTTCTGCAGACAAGTAATCTTGCTCCATTTATTTATCTATTTGCACAGCTTCTTATACAGTGATGTCATGTGGAAAAAGGAGGGGAAGTATCCAAGTGGTTGATATAGAATCAACCAGTACCATTAAATCATTTTACAGTTTTTGGCACATTTTGGCACAGTTTGTGTCTCACCATATAATGTAACTCTTACACAAGAAGATATTATCTGTCTGTAATAATGGAAAGAGCACAACACAAGGACTAGATAATACTTATGAGAAGAGGTTGCTAAGCTAAGCAGACCTTGCTGTGACCAGCAGAGTCATTCCTGTACTCTCAGTTAACATCACTTTAGAAAAAGGTCAATTCCATATGCACATGAAAATAATGTTGAAATGATAAAGTAAAAAATCATACTTAAAAAGAAAAGAAAAAAAAAATTACAATCTACAAGCAGCACAAAGGAAATTTAGGAAGTACAAACTCTGTCTTATTTTCCCTAGTTATTATGGCCATTTCAAAGACTCTTTCAAATAGTTCTGTACATAACATTTCTTAAACAATCCTTTTTTTTACAAAGGCTGCAATAATTCAAATACTATTATAAGATCACAGCCACATTAGAATGCTACAGTCATCACCACACTGCAAATCTAGCACACCCTGAAAACAAGCATGCTGAAGGAAAGGCATTTGTAGGTGTACTGCCACAGGTTTTCACTTCCTGTTCACTTTGCCACTGTTCCTAGCAGTGAATCATTCTAAGCATTCAGAAGATACTCTAGAAACTTTCCACTCTGGTAAAAATACATGGGAATATATAAAGAGCTTCTGCTTCTTCATTTCCAAAACCAAGGAAATGTAGCCATTACTAAGATACGAGGATCAGAGCTGTATGACCTCATGTTAATGTAGCAGGATGTCCCCCCTGTCATAGGAGGACTTATCTGTTCTGCCCAGCAGCCAGTGCAATAGCTCAGGGCATCTTCCCCCTCACATGAATTTGCACATTGGTGAAATAACTTCATCAGGACAGCTTGCCTGGTAATGAGTTAGTTTGGTGCCATGGAGGGGACATCCCCAGCTGACAATAAACATCTTGCCTCAAAAGGGAGATTGTAGGAATATCAGCTGGAATTTCTGACTGACAGACACTTCACTTTACAAACTATAAAAGCTACACCAAACTTTCACAAAGCAGAAGTCTTCTGCACATTCCCTGGAAATATGCGAGGTCTTTCCCCCAGAGTTGGGATGCCAACTTCGTGATTACTCTCTTGAGGATTGAGTGAAAGGACTCTGTGAACCTCATCATCAATTTAATAGTAAATTACATTAACTCCTAATCTATAATATTTCTTTGCTAGTTATATTATAGGTGCCTTTATGTTGTGCACTGCTTTATGTAATCTAGTAGTTCTTTTGTTTTATCCTGTGTAGTAAATAGCTCTGTTTAAGGTCTTTTGTCTGTTAAGCTCCTGACTATTCAATGGACTCATTTTATAACAGACCTTATCTGCCATACTTGTGAGCCAGAGCAATTTAGGTGCAAGGTCACCTGAGTAGAGCTGCTGCCAAAAATCTGAGCCTGAGGCAGCGCTTGTCTGAAGCTCTCACTCAATCTATAACAGTTGTACTGAAGATGATGCAGCAGCACTTACAGATGTATATTACCTGCCATAGGGCAGATCCAAGTGAAAAACACATGGCTGAGATATGAAACAAGGACAGAAATTTATTATCATTAAATCAAAGTAGCCAGAAAAATGTGGGGAAAGCCATCTTGTTTCATCTGTGCAGAAAGAAAAAGAAATCTAACTTGGAAATGTTCTATCACCTAAAATTTGTCTAATTTACATCTTAATGTACAGGTGGCACTGAACCAAGATTTTATGTAGCTTGGAAACTGCTAAAAATGCTTAGACATGTAAACAAGTGGATCTAGTCAAAGGCACATCAGCTAACAACCATCCAACTCAAGTAAGTATGGGCTGGCACTGCCAACTCCTATCTGAAGCTGAGACCATGAGTCTGCATAGCCAGGAATGGTAAATACCTGTAAATAATTACCAAAGGTAGTGGCTGGAGTAGACCATAGCTAGATATCCTTTCCATAAAACATATCCTGAAGCATTACATTTCATAATTTCAGGACACCACTTTGGATTGTATTAGTATCACAGCATTATTATATAGTCACATCTAAGTCTGTCTAACACATTCCCTTGCCTAAAAACTTACAAAAAGTTTAGCTTTTAATTTACTTTTATTTTGATCTAGATATGAAAATTGTCTGATATTTCTTTTTTGAAGTTCTAAAGTCAAAGTCACTGATAAAATGAGGCACAGAATAATGGAAACGATATGTAGTAAAAAGAAAAAATAAGTCTGCTCAGATTCCACAGGGAGATATTTATTGCCTAAATTAAAAGGAAAGAAAGAAAAAGAGCGTGATATTGTGTATTCCAGTATAGAGATACAGGCATTGTAGGCTCTTCCTTGCAAATACCAATTCAAAACACATTCTCACTATCCCTACTTTCCCTGTCAACTGCAGACACTTCATGGAATGCTTCTCCCACAAAAGCTCACAACTCTATATAAGCAGGACATTTATTTTCTAGAATCTAGGAATACATGTCCTTATATCTTTTACTAGTTATGTAATGTTAATTATCTAAGGAATGAAAGATTTAAAAGTCACCTGATATTTAGATATCACTTAAATTAACAGCGTGTTAGTTTTTCGATCTAGTATAAGTTTTTCATATTTTCTAGAGACCTTGAATGTGAATTTACCCAGCAGATAGCTAGTGCAGTGCTAGAACGTTCAAAAACAGTATTCCCTTCACCCACACTGTATTTTGCTCTACACTGCCACTCAATCAGAGGGCAGGCTAAGACAGTGAACACAAGAAAACCTTTTGATAAAAAAACCTGAGTTCTGGGGAAGGTAACTCCAACTGCCCTGGCACAGGCTGTTTTCTGGGTAGAAGCACCTTTCTGTAACAGCATGTACTTTGCCCACATTTCTAATACACAATAAAAAAAAATTAAAAAAAGAAAATTAAAACAAAAAATAAACATTCAACATCAAGGTAGGGATGATGGTATAGAATGAAAACATACAAAATCCAGTGAAAAATATATTAACATCTCTGTAAACTAAAATAAACACACGTACACACAGAACTGTTCTTCACATTTAGTGCCCAACTCCACAAAGCTAGCTTTATTTTCTATTTATTAATATTGTCATAATATGAAAATCAAATACTATTTGTTAGGAAAGCAGCCGTTACACAAAATTAACAGACATATTCTGCTTCAGGGCATGAATACAAGAAAATTGTCAGACATTAATAATGTAGACAGAGTATTTTCCTGGGAAAATGAAGATCCAATGGAACAACAGATAAATCATGCCCAACTGCTCACTGTTTGTTGCTTCACAATCTGTTGTATTTTATCGAATATGACTAGTACAAGTCTGTTACAGCCATAAAAAAAATTAGCAGGAATTAATATGTAAATTACTGTAGTGCTTGTGTGGGAATCCATTTCATTAATTTGAATTCACTGACATGACTGTGTAATCTAAATTTATGAGGTTTTCAAATGCCACTCCATGGAGAATTCTACATTTATTGAATTTTGCTTTAGAAGTATTTTGTGCATTAAATAATACTTGGAGGGCAGTAATGTACATGAATAGCTTGGAATTTAATTTATACAAGATATACCAGGCATTTTGCCTGTGAGAAAACATATAACCTAGTATGCCAAAAAAAAAAAAGAAAATAAGGCATTTAGATATTTTCTTTTAAAACTTTTATGGACAGCAATGAAAACAAAGTACTGGAAGAGGGAACAAAAAGTTTTTCAGGTTCTCAGTGAAGTAAATATTGTTCATAATTATTTTGTTGAAACAAATTAAAATATTCTTCTTGTTAATATAAAGGCTTCATGATGCATAGAACTCAAGTTGAAGAAAGAAGACACAGAATAAATCACATACAAATCTGAACAGAAAGGTTTATCAATACATAGGCCAGCTTGAAGGTTAAAGCTTCAATACCAAATTTTGGAAAACAGCAGCAAGAAAACAAATAATAAAATTCCTTAGCATTCAACAATTTAACTAATATCTGGATACAATGATAGCAAATGCTTTGTATAATTTTGCCTTTAATATCTTCTAGTTTTCTAAATGTAAAACAGGTATCCAAATAACATATTATCAAAATGTTTCTCAGGAAAATACCGAAAATAACATGTTAACATGCTCTCTGAAGAAAAGTGGAAATACAACAAAAAAGATAGAACAAAACATTTACTCAGTTATGAAGACCTAATTTTAGAAGGACAAAACAGTGAAGGTTAAAAAATATTTTTACTGTCAAAAGGTTTTATTTTCAATTATTGACAGCATTGTAAAGTGGGGTTTTCCCCCAGTGTGATTCTAAATGCTTTGGTATGAACTATTTTCTGGTGGGATGCACTACTAAGTTTATTATTTTGCAAAATGCAATTTCATTAAGCAACGGGATTTTTTCATTGCTATGGCTTAAATGTTTTTTACTATGGCATAAATATGAAAAATTTATCTAGGAGTGCCTATGGTGCAGCTTTACCCCTACACATTTCTGTCTTTTTCACACACCGACATGTATCCATAAACAAAATGAGTTTTCTTGTACCATCTAGTCTTTGAATAAAGAAAACTGCTTTGAAATGGGGACTTTGGGGGCAAGGAAAGGGACAATTTGGTATCAGATTTGTTTAAACGTGACACAATGAGGAATATATTCCCAACCAGCAACGAATCTTTCACACTTGTCAGATCCTCCTGTCAGCATCCCCTGCAGCTCTGCTGACTACCAGAACACCTGCCTGCTCCAAGGTCACTGAGTCAGTGTCACATTGCAGTGAACATGCTCATACACAAATAGGATTTCAGTATCATCTTGCAAGAGATTTTGTTGTCCCTGTTATTTTACTTATAACTGGTTACTGGGTAATGATACCTTGTGAATCAGTATGATTTTTTAAATCAGAACTTAGAAATTTGCTTATCTGACTAGCAAAGAAGCAAGTAAAGGTATGATCCAAAGAAGCACGTACAGGCAGAAGTGTCTCTTAGATGGAATGGCTACAGGTCATTTATATATATATCACTTAGATAGATAGATGCTATAGAGATAGCATTTCCATAGGTTACTCTGCACTGATCACCTACTAAAGGAACCTTTTTTTAATTTTTTTTCTTTTTCAAGAGATATGTTTTATAGTTAAAAATATCATCTGTTTTTTGCCTCCTAAAACATTTCCAACTACTTGCTATTTAGGAAGTTGTTTCATGCAGAGACTTTAAAAAATGCTTTACTTCTCCTAATATTGAATAAATATATAAATCAAGCAACCATTACATGTGCATATATGTGCATTAAGATATAAATTATAAAGGTAAGTAAGAACTACTGCAGGAGGCTCTGTTTTGCCTTAACCTTGGCATTAAAGGAATGTGTTACATAACTTTGTTCTTTTCCCCTGAGTAACTGTAATGTTCGAATCATATCCTCCAGTTGTTCTGAGATTGAATCCTTCTGTTCATGTCTGTAACTATAATTTTTCTACCCTAAGTTTTGCAAAACATAGTAAGCAATTGTCAGGAAACACACATTCCTCAACAGCACTCAACCTACTTATCGAACACCTCTTCCTAAACTCAGGCCTTTGAGAAAAATGTTTCCTTTTTACTATGTCAAATTAAACCGTTCTTTCCTCCTATCCACAAATGGAACAACAGATTTTATAGGTCACAAAAGGGGAATTATTCAGCTCTACAAATGCTAACAGGAAAAGTGATGCTACTACTGTCCCTCACAGAAAAATTCCATTTGTCATTGCAGAAATCCATGTAAAGACCCACTTATCACAGTTCTTGTAAATCTGACGCCTCTGAAATTCTGTAAGCATTGCATGATTCTGCATATGCTGAAAAATTGCTTTCTACTGAAAAAGAAATAAACACATGCATCCCGGTCTCAGTCAAAACACAGCTAAAATGATATCGCAAACATAAAAATCTGCTAAACCTTCCCCAAGCATTGTCTGAACCTTTGACTGTTTTCATAGCACTAGCTAGCAGTTCATTAGCTCTACACTCTCTAACTACTGATAGTCAATACCAGACAGAGTTAAGAGTGCAGATATCGGAAGTCATTATAGAGGAGCAATCATGATGGGCATTGACTGCTGTGACTCTAAGATGCTTTACCTCTGGAAAGTGGCATCTGAAGACTTTCTGCCATGGCTAGCTGCCTCATGGCTCCAAAATTGACCTACCAGGGACACCTCGGCACAGGCTCCACAAAGTGGAGTTATTTCAGTAAAAATTAGAGTAAAAATTAATGTTTAATGTCAGCTCTTTCTCAAGAACCCTTATAATCCTCATTCTGTAGTCACCAGCCAATTTTGCTCTCAGTAATCTGTATATACTTTCCATTTAAAGTATCACAGCTTGTTTAAGTTCCCACTATAATTTTCTGAAATGTAATTCAAAAGTTATCCTTCTTCACAGAAAGGAAAGGGATGAGGAAAGAAAATAAAATCAATCTCATGAATTACTTGCTTTGCTCAGTCTCCCACTTTCCTTCCCTCTCACTTGGAATCTTATAATGTTAAGAGATGAACAACTAATCTTTCAGATACCCAAGTCCATCTTCATATTTGATCCCTCTTCTTCCAAGCTTATATTTTCTCTGCTGATTTAAGAACCACAACCAAGGACTTTATAGATTTTTTTTTCAGTGGGAGAAAGGTTGTAGTGATGGCTGGTTTTGCTTATGACTTCATCATTCATTCTTCTGTTGATGCCAAAAGAAATATGTGATATTATACCACAAGCTGCAGTAATGATCAATTAACCTCACCTGGTACCAGGCCTTACCAGAGACTGTGCATCCTGCTTCAAAATATTGTCAGTGACAGCAAACCCCATCCTCACCACCTCCTAGAAACAGCATACAATCTCTTCTGTCACTCACAGACCAAGCAAGTGAAAGAAAACAAAAAGAAGAATACCGCATGTATACTACAATTAGAGAATACTCTCTCTGAAGAATAAGTGGCATTTAGAAAAACCATCTAGCCTCCAATTGTTCAAGAGTTTCATTTTCTGGGAAATGCAATAGATTTCTTGCACCACCATCTCCTTGGACAATTCAAAACACAAATCAGTAAGAACAAGTCTAATACTCAGATTTCCTGCCTAAACACAAATTGATTCCATTCTCACTCACAGCTACCTTACCTGCCAATACTGACTGATCTGTAGCATGGCAAGTTACAAATGAAACACTAAATGCAACACAATTTTATTATTCATGTAAAATACACAGATAATATTCTTATCTTCTGGACTCCCTCAAATTATTATGATAAAATTTCATAATCACTACTTCTATATCAAATTACATTTCAAATACACCTACAGCATTATCCTATTATTAGCCACTCTGCCTGACTTAAAACAGAAAGCATACAAACTAGTATACATTAAAAACATGCAAACTATCATATACATCACTATAAAAGCAGGTGCTTCTTGAAACACCTCAAGAAAACTCTAGCATACAGAACAGCCTCAGACACCACAAACATCCATTGTACATCATTCTCTCACAATGCCCTGCCCAGCAATCTCAAACCTTTGACTAAATAAACACACCACACTAGAAAAATCCATCAGGTCTTACCCGAGTCCTCTAAACTTCTCAGTTCACACTCTGGGAGAAACTCATAAAACCCAGATGATTCTGAGAGCTAAATCTCCAAAGGATGCTAAAGAATACAACACAGAACATTAGGATTCTAATGCTTTATAATTCTCACTCATGCCTAACAAAAAGCTCCATATTCATCTCTGTCTCCCTGCCTGAAAGGACTTAATGACTCTCCTGGGTCTTCTCTGGATAACATCCTTTTTACTTCCTCCACCCCTACTCCACAGGTGTCCAGTATTTTTTTCTTTCAAATGATGCAGTTCAGTAAACAGGTTAAACTCATAACAGTTTACAGTTGTTCTTCAAGACCTCTCCTGCTATTACAGATTTTAAGAGGCTCACATGGTCAAAAGGAGGCATCTTTTCCAATTATTGCAATCATTCTAAAATATTACCATCTCCTTAAAAAAAAATCTGTAAAGCTTTTATTCTTAAAAAATCACAGTCACAATGCTATGAGTGTATTAAAGTATTTGTTGTTAACATAAAGACTTTCAAGTGCTCATGTTAACAGAGATAAATAAAACAAACCATGCAGAGCTTCAAGAAACCTGATTACAATACTCTTTTGTCTACAGCAGAAAAATTATCCTATGCTGCACATAAAATTAAGATAATTATCGACTAGTTTAATTTAAGGAAAAGCATGCATGCCTCTTACTGCAGTAACAAAAGCAATTACTTTTGTGGTAAGTTAAATATTAGATTTGGAATGTTTTCAAACTAAGCATAATAATGTTTTAACAGCAGTTTACGCTATAAAAATTCAAGCAGTGTCCTTTTATGCATCTGCAAATTTAATTTTAAACGTGCTGAAACTTTATGGGTATTGCAGTATAAAAATTATGTTAACCAGTATTTAACAAGCACAGGAAGTATACTAAGAGTTATGCAATTATTAGCTATAATTTACATATGCATGTAAATTAAACAGTATACAATCCTTATAGTGGTTAGAAGGAGAACCGCTGTTTACAAATGTGATCTGTTACTGGTTTCTGTACTTGCTTTCATTAAGTCAGCGAGCCTAGCTTTTATTAAGCAAGTATGGTAACTACTGAGATTAGCTTGTTAATAATGTTTGTAGTTTTGCATAGAGATATTAAGCTCACACTATATTTATTATGCAAGCAAGCAATGTTTTTTATACATTAATAATTTTTATTCAAGTGTTTACAAGGACAGAACCAATTAAAACCCAAGCTTAAACTGTCTCGTTTTCATGTAAGAGATCTCTACCACATGATTTTCAAATTGTTTGGGTTTTCCTATTACACAGTTACAGAACAGATGCAAAGTAATTTCTAATTATAATACCTGTTTAAGCCCGGAGTCCATCAAAGGTAGCACAGAAGAGGCTTATGTTATATATTGTCACTTCTGGAAGCATCACATCATCCTGAGCTGCAACAGAAACTCATAGCTGGAAAGGGCAGGTAAGGCTCCATCCTTTTCCTACAATTCCCTACTCACTCTTTTCAAATTATACCCAGCATACCCAGCACAGTACCCCACACAGCCTTCACATAGCCCTTTTCTTTTCTGTAAATAATCAGCAGCTGTTTTGCATATGTCAAAAGAGTTTTTTGACAGAGATTACAATACCAGGATCTATCCAAGGCTGTTACCAAGGCTGTGGTTACAATGATCCTGATGTTCCACATCATTTTGCAGAATATAAAAATATTTATCTGAAATTCTGCTCTTAACCGTTAGAGGAATGCTGAATAATGAAATCCAACAACATTTAGTAGTTAGTCACACTATATTTACTGAGTAAAAAAAAACTATTCTCTTTTCCAAAAGAAACACTCTTCCAGCAGTAATTCTTTAAAACTGCCATAAAAAAAAAGGGCTGATTTCCCTAAGACTTTCTAACCATATTTTATACATTATTGAAGACTACTAGTTAGAGTACAGGCATTTTCTTAATTTCTGTCAGGGACCATACAATCTGAATGTGGCTTGTTCTTTTCTTTTAGGTGGTTGTAGTAGTTTAGATTAGTTAAAGTCACTCCAGGACACTGGTCTACAAATTAAAGAAAAAATTTAATGTATTTGATTAATTATATATGGCATTACCACGTTACAAGATAATAGGTAGTTTGAAACAAAGCTCTACAATGCTTTTCTAAGTATGTGGATTAAAAAAGTATTTTTCTCTGGAAATTAAATATTTAAATAGAAAATCTACGCAGTTTTCAACAAGAATAAAAGCAAGATAATATATCAGTCTTAAATGTGTTTTCTTCATCATCTGAAAATTCACCAAGTGAAAGGAGTAGATATTTTCCATTAAATTCCAATATCCCAAAGAAAAAAACTGCTGGAATTTCTCATTTCTCAGCCACTCCCTGTAGCTTTCAACACAAATGTATCTAAAGCAAGTTATAACCAAAGGAAAATCCCTGATGTTAAAAATATTGTATTTAAAATGTTATAAAATATTTTAAGATTTCTTTTTTCCCTACTATGTTATATTTATTAGGAAAATACTCCTATTTCTAATCGGGAAACAAAGTAAAAACAAGTTTCGAAGACTGGTAGGACAACTTCATTAAGTGTTAGTAATACTCAGATAATTTTTTTCATAATATGTAACATAATCACCTCTTTCAGGTTACTCCTGAATAAAGCAAGAGAAAGCAAATGAAAACACTATCATTTGAAAGATTCTAGAGACAGAACTTAGTTTTCTTGAACCAAGAGGACAACAGATCTCTTTTGCTCTAATGAGTGGTAGCACTAACCTTTTCTAACTAGTGGGGATCTCAACAGTGTGTACAACTTACAATATTTTACCTGTGACTTTCTGACTATAAATGTAATTTAAAGTGAACATTCAGCAAATTAAAAAGTAAATTTATATTCAGGAATAAAAAGAGCATTACCTACTGCATCAGCAGTTTGGACAAGAGGAAGTGAGCATTTGTGGACACAATTCACAATATCCTTGATATACCTGGAAGCAATAAACCAAATCTACAGCTTGTATGAATCAGTATAGCTCCATTAATTTCAGTGATAATAGGCTGATTTGCATAACCTGACAACCTGACACAAACCTGTTAAGAGTTTTTCAAGCTTTAGTTTTTGATATATAACTCTCAGAAGAGATGACATGGGAGTTGACTCCAGCATAGCATTTGTAATGGTACATGTTAATTTTAAGTATACAGATCTGAAAAATTGGTTCAAATACTAAGGTTCTAAAACCTAAAGATTAAAGGTAATAGAGTAATTACTTCCAAAAACATCAAATGGAAAAATATAAAAAATTGCAATTGTTTTTAAACTAACAGCAATTTGTATGTATGTAATTTCATCTTTCCTTGTGTACTTGAAAAATTTCAAGTGGAATTCACAGAAAATGAGGCACCTCAATCATTTTAAATACTATATTTAAACATTTCTAAGGTTCTCAAAGCCCAGCAAGCATCTCAGTTGACTTGGTGCTTAAAAATTCCATTGATAAAGTTTGCTGAATAAAAGAAACCTTTACCTCAGCACACTCTTTGTCAGCACAGTCATGCTGTGGTCCTGGGTGAAAAATCTCCTCTGGAAGGGGAAAGGATTCAATTCAAATCTTCAATTGCTGAAGCCCCCCAAGGGCAGGGGCCACTAGTGAAAAAGAAAAGCTATACTATTTCACTCTCTCACTTTACGTATCCTTCTTCCATTTCTGAAAGATGGACTTCAAAAAAAATCTGAGGCTGAATTTTAGGATCTTCAGAAGACATAGACAATGCCTTGCTGTTTTAGACTAGATACCTGAATTCCCAGGAATTAAAGGCTTATGCTAGTACTGACCAATTTAAATTCATGCCCTACCCTACCAGAACTTCATATATGAATCCTGGCCCTTCTTCACATGCAATGTATATAAAAGTTAATTTCACTTAGCAAAGGGTATCTAAAGATTACCATTTAAATGCACATTATAATGCTTCAGTCATTGTCTGAGTCTAAATCACGCAAAGGTCTCAGTACAGACTTGAACATTATGGAATATATTCTATTCTCTTTTTCTTGTTGACATGCTCCCCTGGCCTTTTAAAAATATATATCTGAAATATGCCATTGAAATAGAGTTTAATCACAATGCCCATTTATATGCCTTACTCTGTTGACTAGATAGTTAACCTAAAATATTAATCAGAAAGCAAATCCTCATGTTTTTTCTGACACATTGGAGTCCCAGATTGAGCCTCCTATCTCAAGAGGGAAAATTGCTGAAGCATTTACATGTCTCAAACGTAATTCAAAACTCAAGGCCTCGAGGACAAGACAAAGTCTTCCCAACCCCCGGCCCATCCCTAAAATGCCAAGCAAACAAAAAACCCAAATACAACTACAAGCAGTATTGCATGTATCTATGACCTGTGAATCGATACAGATAAATGAGAAGTACATTGCTTCTTGGATCAGGTAATGGTTTGATTTTGGACAGAATTAATGTCTGGGGGTGGGTGACTTGTATACAATACTGAATGGCCAGAACAAGATATATGGCTTGGGAAGTGATGTGTGTAACTGTTTATCATTAAACAGATATCATTCAGAGGTGTTTCAAGTGGTAGTGCAGGCTATATCTCAACTAGATAGCAAAAAGAAGTCTAGTAATTACCCAGAGTTATATATGTTACAAACATTGAAATGGAGATTAATATGAGAGGCAGCCAACAGGTACAAAATTCCTTAATTTCCTATGGCAATAAGGCATATTATATTTTCAGTCTCTTTTTGAAATAACAGAAGCCCATATTTTTTTCTACTAATTTGACATGCTCGATTTGTTTAATGTCCTGCTTATGAGGCAGCACAAATCCAGTCAAAATTATAACCCAGGTGACATTTTAAACAGAATCACAGGAAGGATTTGGTGTGTTGGTCAGAAGCAGAACTTTAAAACATACTGATTCACACCTTGGCTCTAGTAAATGTTTAGCTATGACTTATTTAATTTTCTCTGATTTCCATTTCATTATACTCATAAGATAATGAGCAGAGTGCATTTACAGAAGGACTAATGTACTGGTTCTATCTGCAATCTTTTATCCTTTCAAGGTATGCAGTAAGCACTTAAAATAAAACAGCCTTCATTATCACTCCTTACTGGCAAGCAAAGCAGCTGAAGAAGATAAAAAGATATCATGGCAGGAGCAATAGTAAACAAGCATCACCTCCTCATAAGTTCTCTTGAGTCCAATCTCCTATTTCTTTCCTTCCTCATTATGTGTAAGAAGTTCTCTAGAACAAACATGCACTGGCTGCAAAATTAGCCTGATTGACTATCTGAAATTTTCTTTTATGAACCTGATTACTGTTTTAGCCATACCAATGGGGTGGCTTTTCTTCACAAACCCTCCCTGCAGCTGGAAGTTGAAGGAAAAATATTTTTTTCAAACATGCATCACTTTATTTGATTGATAGCAGCTGATCTGCTGAATTTTATACCCAAACCTTCTGTAAAAAATCTGAAAGCATCTGTAATATGTCATACAAAATTGCAGGGCCCTTCAGGCCATCAGTATACAAAAGTCTGCTTGGATTTACAAGCCTTTTAATAACTGCCAGAGCTTCCTATATTTGGGTTAATTTAATTAATTATTTCATATTAGGATTGGGAAGCCTTCACAGACATTCTTTATCTTCATTATGTGCTTGTCTTCACTCATGCATATCCTTAATTGTGAACCAATTGATTATATGAAGCAAATACCTAACTCCAGAAACATCTAAATAACGATATTTTTAGTTTACTTTATTACCTGAAAGAACATATTGATAAGTTACACAAAAAATATTCTAGAAATACTGGTATTTTCTGAAAACTGAGCATTTGGAAAGAAAAATTTTACAATTAGACAAATAATTATTATTATTAAGTAATTGCCAAAGTTATTTAGTATTTTTTTTATGGAAAATAACAATTGCAAGAAATATACACAACCACTTCATATTAATCTATTCAGTATTTCCTAAAATATAACAGTGAATTTTTGAGATGCATTAACAGTAAAATATTTTTTACAAAAATTATGTTATATATTTGTGAGATTAATCCAAGGTATGTTATAGTTTCCAAGCTGAAAGACATCTTCTGGAATTGGTCAAGTAAAAGCTTTGAAGTTATGAAGATTTGCCACCCTTATACTTTCTTAGCAGGTAACGACAATGATGACAAAGCAGGTAAGAAACTGTTGTAAATATAAAAATGCTTCTTTCCTGACAACTGAATCATTATGTGCTACGTATTCACAAATATATATATAATTTTTATTGCATACTGAGCTTTACATAATGCTATAGATGGGCCAATTATGAAAGAAAATAAGACTCTGCAGAGTTGATTCAGAGGTTCTAATACAGCCTCTCAATCTTGGGGTTTACAGGGATTATAATGAGTAACTATTTTTCTTGGATATACTTTGAAGTTAAAAAGTGGTAGCAGTTTATGTAGTAATCAGTCCTCTAATTCCAAACTTCCCATCAATTCAAGAGTTTCCCTTAAACAGATCTACTTTTTGCAGTTTAATAACATAAAATTGCTTATGTCCCCTGTACCAATGTAATTGTTTTCAAGGTGACCAGTTTACAGTGTGTTAAGTGGTTGCAGGTAGGTGAGCAAACAGAATCCAGGATCTGATTATAGGCAACTGAAGATTAGAAGCTGAAATACAAACATTTAAACAAAAGAAGTTGTTCTTTGTGTATACAATTCAACTAGTGGAATGGAAATTGGGGGAAAATATTATCCCTCTGTTGAAGTTAAGTCACAGAAGTTTGCACTTTTTCACCCAGACTTTTCCTCAGGCAATCTGCTCAATCTGGTTGAAAACATCAATGTAATTTTCTTCTACTTCTTGCCTCTATTTAAAACTAAAAAATATAATGATAAGTATGTAATATGCTTACTATTACAATATATCTGCTAATGCAGAGAAGTTTGATACTTTTAATAGTCTATAATATTTTTAATGAAAGAGAATAGTAAGTGAATCAGAGTATTATCTAAAAAAAAAATTAGCAGCGATTGCTGTTCCAAATTGAAACCACCTTAGTTTTGTCTAAAAGATGAAAATGTAACTGAAAAGACATACCCCTACTTTTCACATTCATAGTATCTGTCAGGCTAAAGAGGTTTTACACCGATTAAGCACATGCTTGTGTTTGCACCCTCCAACAGAAAAGCCAGGGACCTTCAAGTACACAACATCTGCCTTGCCCTCTATCCTAACCAGTTGTTTCTATACTGCCAGCAATTCAGCCAACTGCATGAGATTATGATGAAACAATGCTCCAAAGCACAGCTATTCCTGCAAGGACACATTCAACACCCACCAAGAGAGAGGGAGATGGTTTTGAGATCCATCCATGCCTTCAGGAATCCTTGGGTAAACCTATCAACAGCCAATCTAATTTTGTGTTCTCAACAGTTTTATTGATCATGGAAACTAGTTTCATACACTGGCAGAAATGGGGGAAAAAATAAAAAAAGTAAAAACATTCAAAGATTCAGTGTATCTTTCCATCCTAATCAAGATCCAAAGACTCATCAAGGATAAAAAGGAAGTTTGTTACAGATTAAAAAATAGGAGAATTTTAGTAGCATTCTAAAACTGATCTGCCATTATATTACACACCTTTTTTGGGAGATGGGAATATTTTTCTCTTATCTTTTTTACTTCATAATTTCATTGATTTTACAGGTATCGATGACCCAAAACATTTGCCTTAGAGAAAACATCACATTGATTGATCCACTATGGCAGCATTTCACTTATATTAACAGCTGAGCCATTTACCACTGACTGCAATGTCATTTTATCAATTTTACTATCCTGGTTTTTCTACAACTACAGTGGTATAAAAAGAGTTAAAGCAAACACACACACCTAGGAAAACACTGAACTGCAGAGATTTGTAATAGAAAACTTAATACTGATATGACTGCAGAATAAATGGGAATACAGGGGAGGAGAAGAAAATAACAAAACGGAATTATAAAAGGCATATATAAATGGATATATTAGTGAAAACGACATTAATCAGCCTTAAAGGCCCTCCACACACAACTTCATAGCACAAGCCAATTAGAAAAGCAAGCTAAAAAAACAAGCTAAAAGGAGGGACAGATAAACCAAAGATCTACAGAAAGGTAAAGAACAGGGTTGAATGACCTAGGTAAGGAAATAAGAGGTAGTGAATACATCCTAAGTTCTCAGAGAAGGGGCATAGGCTGGAAAAACAAAAGATCATAATAACTGTCAGCTCCTTGAAAGGCAAATCCCAAATCAATACAGGGTCACCAACCTAAGAAGAAGGAGCAAGATGACAAGAACTCATAGTCAGAAATTATAGTCAGTGTTATAAATACAATGTTTTGTGACTACAATGTCATAAATATGACTAGATAACAAGATTGAAAGAGATTAAAAAATCAAATTATATTTATACATTACAATATCTTCACTGTTTCTATCAGTCAGAATGACTAATGGCTCATGTATCCACATTCATGATATTCATCTTTATTTTCTTGTCTGTTTAAAAGGCTGACCTTTTAAAACAGCATGTAGTGTATACTTCTTTCAAAGAAGTATACAGATATTGTATGCTGGTGTAAAGATTACAGATAAATCATATAACCTGATACAAAACCTTCCGGTTGAATTTTATCGTCCTGAACATCTTCTATGTTACTGTACTGCATTAATAAAATTACATTTTAAAGAGCTATTCTAATATCTCTGGAAAACTCCCCTATTAATTTTCAAACCTACAATGTTAAGGTATGTTTACAGCAAAAGATCAAAGTTTTTATATTATAATTGATTTAAAATTTGAGTTTTAAACCTGGTAGATGGCTGGTTGGAAGAAAAGAAAGGAACATAATGCACCATCAGTCATAGGGTTTGCTTATGGGTTGGCAGCTGTTACAGTTCCAAAGCAACCCACACTGCCCATTCTCCTTTCAGGCTTTCCATGAGAATTATTTTGATTTATCCCTCTTTGTGAAGAGTCTGAACTCTCAGGTGGTAACATCCCTATTCAAAGAATTAACTAATTTCCAACTTCTCCAACTGCATTTCACATCCTGCTAGAGGTTTCCATTCCAGGGCATATCAAATACTTTCAAATGGCTGTGACAGAGAACAGGTGTGGATTTAAAACACCAGTTTTGTATTTCTAATAGCAAAAAGAAAAAAAGAATTAAGATAGCAGATGAAATTTAACCTTAAATTTTGCACTTCTTTATAAGTTTGTAGATTCCTTTTAAGCTGGTTCACCATGACATACAGTTCCAGAGAAGACAGACTGCACTTGCCTATTGCTCTCAAACAGCATTTCCAGTGTACAAATCAGTGTCTCAAAAGATACTTTGTGCTGTTAGCTTGCACTTCATAAAGCTGTTTGATTCCTGTCTCCAGTGGTAGATTTTCAGCAGTACATTTACATTTCAAATCAGGAAGTGAATACAAGCCATTTTCTGACCCTATTCATTTGCATTTCCTCCGACAGGAATTCCCCACTGGAACAAGGGCACCCCATTGAACCCATTGCCTAGCCATGCTCTAACAAACTGAATAGTGGCAATAACACTTTTTTCTTCCCCCAATACCTGGTTAGACAACTAAAAACTCCATTCTACAGACAAGTTATGCAAGGATACACTGCCTAAACACAAGATTAGATACAAGAGTTTCCTATCTGGAACGTAACTTTTTTAGTGCATCTCTTGTCCAGCATCTTTAAAATACACAAAATAAAACTTTTTTTTGCTAATAAGCAAACAAGGAAAGTATAATTCTTCAAACAAACATTTTTTTCCCTTAATACTTTAAAACATAAGAATGGCCACGCTGAACTTGACCAAAGATCTCATCTATCTTTGAATCTCATCTCTGACAACAGTTAGAAAAGACCTGCCTTCAAAAGTGTTCAAGACTGGAAAAGCCTATATCATGCTTCCTTCTCCCTTGACCCCATATTTCCCCAGATTCCAACTGTTTTTATCTCAATGAATTTTGTAGCCTGGTGTTGTTTTCCTAGAATTCCATTTAGTGTGAAATATAAACCAAGTCTAGTGTTTCATCACACTGATGTTTTGTCATACTTGACTTCATCCTCAATCTCAGAGGATGGAATACTTTCTCTGTCTTAAATCTAACAACCAGTGAAACGAAAAAAGTCATTTACTGGTGGTGTTTCTGTGTATTCTCAACAGCAATTTTCATGTAATGAGAGAGGGTTTTAATTGCAAGAATTAACAGCTTTATTTAGCTTTAACTTGACATAAAATTAGCAGTTTCCATCTGAAAATAAAATCTGAAGCAGTTATATTTTTCAATAGTTGATCAAAATAAATACAAAAATTAAGGAATACTCAGGATTTAATCACCTCCTTGGCACAGCTGACAGTAATTGTAACCATAACATAAATAATTTGTATACACAGGCATATAAAGAAAGCACTGATGAGACCAACTATAAAACTATTTTGGTTGCACTTCATTAAAACTCAAGTTCAGACTTGAATCATAGCATGTTTTAGCCTAGTCAGGATCATTTTATATCTGGACATCAGAAGCATATTCTGTGGTCCACTGCTCTGCAATAAACAGATGTTTGAATATACCCTCTGCTATGGATAACATTAAATTTGCCTACTGGGATTTACAGGACATTGGTTCTTAATGAGCAGATTTAATACAGTGGCAAAATACAGAATGTGTGAGATAACACATGGAAAATAATGCAAGAGTCTATTTTTATCCATGCATCTTTAACTATACTTAATATTAGCTACAGACTAAAACTGTAACAAAAAGCAAGTATTACACTCTGTGTCTCTCTGTTATGCATTGTAGACCACTAGATATATATAAAGGAAAAAAAAATGTTGGCTATTTGAAAATTTTTATTTTCTCCAGAGGAAAATAAAAAGAAAAAAATAAATTAAGTATGGAATTCATTTTATGGCCATAAAGTTACAATTAAATATAGGTAAGAGAATCATAAATAAGAAAATTAAGTCTTTCAGCAGGAATAGATGAGAACCAGAGATGAGACAGTGTTTTGTATGAAAGTAAGTGAATCTCTCATCTTGGAATAAATGTTCACAGCCCACCTGAGTCGGTGGCAAAAGACAGCAGAGTCCTGCCTTGTTCAAGGCAAGATAACTTCATTTAAATGTGGCAGACTGAAAACTTTTGAAAACATATACAAATATATCAGCATGACTATAGCAAACAGATGAAGGACAATTCATAACAGTTGAGACTGGAAACATTTTTTTTGTAGTCATATTGAGTGAGTTTGTAGATGACAAAACCTTTTGTTAGATAAAATGGCAGTTCTGAGAAGTGTGTGCCTGTTCCTTGCTACTCCTCTTGCCAATGGAGATGTCTGTCTGTATACAAGATATCTCCAGGCTCTCTCCTAAGTATTCAGTACAAAATTGTTTTAACTATTTCTTTCCATGGAACAAGGCAACTGAAAATCAGATATGGACCACTTCACCCACTCACTCTGTCATCTCAAGGCTGTATTTTAGAGCCACAAAGAATTTGCAGCTTGTTTACAGACTAAAGAATACATGTTAAAATGCTGTTAACTGATTTTCTGACTAAGGGTAAACTATTGCTTCAAGTTGATGGTTAAATCTGCTCTTCTGAATTGCTTTTAGCTAACCTTCCAAGGCTTTTATGAGATTTTGGTTCAACCAGAATTTTCATATTGAATGGGACCTTTAACTGTCATCTGAGGAGAAATGCCAGTCATGGCTAGTTTATTACTTTTTAACAAATCTCCTGAGTATTCAAAAAGCTGCTAACGCTTCAGGATATTAAGCAGAATCACAGAAGAGAAAAAATTAGATAAACTAATTAATTGCATATACCAGAATGGAACATAACTTCTATATAACATCTATAATGGAATGACTGGATCCAACACTCACCTGTCCTGTTTCTTATTTCTGTATTTTCAAGTCAGTATATCAAATATAATTTCTCTTGAGAAAAGGTACTTCTCTCAATTCAAATGAATCTCCCATACCCTCAATAAATATTCCATTCCTGGAGCTATCCCTCAGTCATGTGTATAAATTAATCTCCCAAATTTGCAGCAGCTGATCATACTGGGAGAGCCTCTAACTAAGGACCTTGTTCTGCCTCCTGTTGCCCTGAGGTAATACAGTATCTATGCACTCTGAGCTTTACCTAAGGCTCCTATTAGCTCTTTGCATTTGCTATTGATTCATTTTTCAAACACCTCAAATAGCTTTTTTATAAACAATTAAAAACTCTGCAGCAATAAGAAACAAAACAAAACAAAACAACAAACAAAACCCACCAAAAAAACCCACCAGCCAGCCAGCCAATCGACTTACAACAGAAAAGTGCCACAACAGTAATTGTGACTATTGCAAAAAAAAAGTTTTGTTCTTAGGTACATTTAGAGTAATCCATAACCCTATACATTTTGGTGATTTTCTATAATTGAGCTATGACAAGTTTAAATGGAGAGGACTAGAAACATAATGTATTCTGCAAAGTTCAGTTTTGAATTGCTACTGCAAACTCAGCTAATGTGTATGGTCAAGCCCACTAATGTGAAGAGATGCTTTTTGAAGAAGAGAGCTAAATTAACGGAATCCTGGCATAGAACCAAGAGATGCTATGATACACATTTGAGAAATCTATTTTCAAATTTTCTGTATTAAAGTAAGGGGTCAAATAACAGGCCTAAAAGGACAAGATGTCCACCTAGCAAATAACAGAAATGGAAAACATACTAAATATAGCACATCCTGCATTTATTTAAATAATGCAAAAAGACATTAGAAAATAAATAGATTCTGAGACTTAGCACATACAACCTTGATATATCACTGAAAATCACTATAAAGTGTTTAAAATCTCTGAAAAACTGATTTCTGGAAAAATATTAATTTTTAACTCCTTTCTACACAGAGACTACTTGGGGAATTACCTTTGAAGAAGCTCTGCCATTTGTTTTTAGTATTTCTAGTAAATTCTTAATTTATTTCAGCAAAAACTGACACAGCATGAAGCATCATTTCCTTGTAAACAACAACACAGTACTATCTATCCATAATTGACAGTAAAATTCAGTCATCCATATTGAATTGTGATGATCATAAGTGCCATTAAAAACTTGGTAATTTGTGTGGCTTCTAATCATGTTTAATTGAAACATTAGAACAGTAAAATGCATTCCTTTTGGACTGAACAACACAAAAATTCCAATTTATCTATTTAAGCCCATTTTCTCCAAACATGTTTTTAAAATTCATTTTATCTGTGAGAGAGTTAAACAGTTTGGTACCAGAGGCTCATTTGTACACTTGCACTACAAAATTTAAATCAATTTGCATAATCAAGTCCTACCAAGTGTTTGCCACCAAGATGAATTATGTCTTTTCTTTTAGTTTACCCTTGAGCTATTGTGAGGAGTAAAATAAACACAGTGGTGCTAGATAAAATGTAGAGTTCTGACTATTCCACTGAATTAGGAATGACCATAAATACAGCCTACAAAGCCACATTTCTGCACAGCAATGGTTTTCTTAAAATTTATTTAGTGTAAATATGTACCCTAAATACAAACACTTGTACTTTTCATGTAAAGAGTGTCTTGTAGCCTGCATTTAAGTAGCTGTGCCATGCCTAGCCTTAATCCCTTCTCACAATGTGATTAGTACCATGCATTCCAGGAAAAAAGTGTGAGAAATCTCAGATAAATCCCATTTGATTATTACTGTAGATAGTTCCATCATTTTGTCCTATTTTGCCACTTATTAAATTCTTATGTGGAGTGCCCCTGCCCACAGAGGCAGGGATTTGACTTTAAACATGCAGTGTAAGGTGAGGGGCATGGCTTTAAGACCTGGGAGGAGTGGACTCTACCCCTCTGAGTTGGGGGATGTGCCCTATAAGCCCAGGAAGAGTTACTCCACCCACAAATCCCTTATAAAGCATCAGCCAAAAATGTTCTACCCTTCTTATATTGCCAATATATGCTGCAATTATTTTAATAACCTCTCCTATTGTACCCCTATTGGTTTGTACCCCTGAGATTTCTCCCTTGCTGTATCCCTATTGGGCCCAGACCCTAAACTCCACCCTTGCTCTACCCCATAAAACCTGCCACTATGCCTTTGTTCTTGGTTCTTTGTCACTGGTTTATGCTTGATTAAATCCTGTGTTGGTGGTGCCCCAATAAATGGATTTTCAAGTTTAACCAAATGGAGACCCGTCTCGTTGATTTCCCACGTCAGTCACCGGTGGCTGCACCTCCCTGGGCATGTCTTGGTTGCGGCACAACGCAACATTCTTAGTTTTATTTCAGTACTGTTGTTCAAGTGTTTTGATATATGTCTCTCAAAAACATGTATCCTGATACAGTTACATAGTCTATCTTATGTTTTGGTAATAAACAAAAGAAATTAAAGCTTTAGTATTGTTATGCTCATCATCAACAGTTTCATGCAGGGTACTCTAAATCAAACATTTTCTGAGAAATGAAACTCATGAAATTTTTCCCTGCACACACAGTTTATACAAATAACCTACCCTGTCCCCTTTTTTTCACCAGAGAACTTTATTCTTCAACTCATATTTTTCCAGATATATTTAAGCAAGATAATCACTTTACCTTTTACTTTCCTGTAATGTTGACACAGAAAGCAGAAATATTCCTAATTTCCTAATGAAAATGAGTACCACCCACTACAGTAAAAAGCATGTGAAGTGTCATCACTTTCCCAGGCAGCCACCATGGGCACTAGGAAATTATATTTATTGTTAGTGGTCATGAGACAGAGTGATTAGTCATGAACCAAGAGAAAGAGAGCTAAGTGTATCAGCTCTTCAGTTCTTGAATGTAAAAAAATAAAAAATAAAAAATAAAAAAAATTAACAAATTTTATCTCCATGAAAGACAAAAAAACAAGGCAATTTTATGTTTGTTTTAAAAAACAAGGCAAATTTATGACCAAAAAAATTAAAGAAGGTTTTCTGACAAGGGAAGTTTCAAAAACTGAATGCAATATGATACAGAAGTAGAAATCAAATTCAGTAAGTCTAAAATAAGTACAGTGAGAGGCAGAAACTTTGACATTACATTGCAAGAAATACATTGCAAAAGATCAATTTTTTCTTATAAATTGATGATAAAACAGCAAAATAAATACATCAGCTGGAAAAAATCTATAAGACAGTAAGGTTGAAAATATCAGAGATAAGAGTTTCCAGCCTTCCTGAAATGAATACTTTACTGAAAACATGAACAATACTGTATGAATTTTGTTAGTGCACTTTTCTCTATTAATAGTAGGGGAAAATTAATTTGTACAGCTTATCATTTGTTAGTTAATACCCTTTAAATCATAAAAACTCAAAGAGGAAAGTTTCTAATTGAGAAATACAGTCAGCTGATGTTTTTCAGGGAAAAAACTTTCAAAAACTTGACTGGCAAAATAAATGGAAGTAGAATTTTTTAGTCACATGACTGAATTGTCATGTGAACCATGACCATAAACTGCAGGATTTATTCTCTAGAAGAAAGATTAAATAATAATCCAAGTCTATCACAAAGAGAGAATGACCAATATTTTCTGGAAGATAATCCATTTTATTTCTTGTAATTAATATCAAAAAATCTCAAGCAAGAAATCCGGTATCAACTATACCAAAACATTTTGTCAGTAGACTTATATGTACCAACGTCTAGCAGAGCTATGGAGCAAAATTCAAACCTAAAAGAATATATCAAGCTCAAGATTTCACTGCAAAATTAAAATAATTTCCTACTGTGTTGGTAAAGTCAAAACAGAAATGTGTATGTGCAGGAAACTCCATAATCTCTGCAAGCACCAATCCTCCTTCAAACACACATCTGCATGCATGAATGCTAAATGCCAAAATCCATTGACTTGTACTGTGATTTGAAGAACAGACTAACCTAATATAACCCAGCACTGCAACAAATGAAGACAATATTTTCCTTATCCTGCAGTCCTTTGCCTTCACCTTTTTATCCTGAACTGAACATTCCAACAGTGACAGAGCATTTGTAGAGCTCCCTAAAACCTCAATTGATCTGGTTTAGAATGTTCTCAGAAAACAAACAAAGCCAACAAAGAATACAAAATAAACAGAACAAACATTCCAAATGGCTGCCAGTTAACCAGTTCAGCATAATTTACTGGGTGGGTTTCATGTGTAGTTTTCTCCACCCTCAACACATGTAAGAAAAAAAAAAAAAAAAAAAAAATGTGGGGAATTTACTATGAGTTCTCTCACTGAAATTGAAATTAAAATCCTGGTCAACCATAGAACCATGTTTAGGACACAAAGATACAAAAAATATTAGAAACACGTATTTTCCCCATCACTCAGCAGTCCTTAAATTTGATATAATTCCCATTCCTTTGTGCTTCACATTCTGAAGTAATATTCCTCTTGTTGCTTTTGAGTTCTATTAATATAAATGAAAATTGTTTGATTAAGTAACCATAGATGTTCTCTCTTCAACTTGTTGCTGGTCATTTTGGATTAGAGATGCATAAACAGGAAGAGTTACAGGAAATTCAGACAATCCCTCTTGAAACAAAGCTGTCATAATACAATTAAGTTAGCTACTTTTGCAGTACTCTAATACAAGTAGAAGGTTCAACATCCTCTCTCAAACACTAATTCAATTACATACTACATGATTTTTCAACAAAAGAATAATGATGTTTAGCATGGGCATCTTTTGAGAGAAGGACTAGGACATTTCAGCTAAGTTCAGAAAGCCATTTTCAGCTGTTAACATGTAAGCATCCATTTGCTTTCTAGCCTCTACTGATGGTTTTAACTAGACCACTGCTGAACATCACAGAACTTTAAACAACATCCTAGATACCCCCAAGTGGGCACTTAAATGTATCCATCAATCTCTCAATAGAATTCTAATCTTTAATTGCAGAACAAAACCAGGTTTTGTCTATACTACAAATGATTGCCAGCAGAGAATAGACCTTTTCAAAAAGTAAAAAATTTGCAGCTACCTTTTCTAATATATTCCAGCACCAATAGTAAATCAGAAATAAAATTCTTAAAAGAAAGATACTTGATGGTTTCTTTGAAGTTTGTCTGGGAATTTTCTATGATGTAAATGATGGATTGCTACCAGAAAAGTCTCATTTTTCTAACTTTAATTAGTTCTCTTGACTCTCATTGCCACTGTCACAGTATAACAGCCACTTCAGTGAATTCATCTGGATGATTAGATCAACTCACCATGGAAATTAAAGAAGCCTACAGACCAGTTCCGGAAGCAACATGCATAACGATTTTATTTTAGCAGCAGATACAATTAACAATATTGGAGGAACAAGTATTCAGAATATAAAGAAACAAACCCATGCAATTATAGAAGCTGACATTTGTCTCATAAAGAAGCAGATGACTATGTTAAAAAAAAAAAACAACCCACATTTGAGGAAGGCTTTATATGAGGGTAGGCCACTTCCACCTATTTGTTGTACTCTATTTTGCCTAATTAGGCTTTTTTATTATTAGTCTTCCAAAAAACTACCTGCATTTCTTCCCTACATTCCTGTAAATTCAATTATCACCTTAAATTTGTGTCATACTAAAATGATGTTGCCAATGTAAAAGTACGAAATGTATCTTGTAGTATCTTTGTCATATATTCAGCTCAGAAAGGTCCTGCAATAAAGGACCTTTCAATAAAGCCCATGTTTGCTTTCTCATGAAGAAATTATGTTCTAAAAATATCTTCCAAGGTATCATCCTCTATTAATACATTTACTATTCAAAAGAAAATAAGCAAACTGTTTTCCTAGCCTTATTTTTGCTAACTCTGCCTTTTATCAGACTGAGGAGACTATTTTTAAGCTTTTCGCCCAATAATCTTACTTGCATAAATATGAACATTTAATATTGACAATATTGAAAGTGATGGGTCAACTCCCAAGAAGTCTGTAGGAAGTTTCTCTTAAAGTTAATAGGAGACAATAAAAAGTTTAAACAGTTGACAATTAGGGTCAAAATAAATGCAGATATCAATGTCTATAGCATTCTGTTACAGACAAGCCAACAGCCAAACTATTTAACTAATAAGGAAGTGAAAAAATTATCTTTTAAAGCGTTCAGTTGATATAAACTTCCAGGCTGCATATATCCCAGCACTACTGTCTCCCACACTGGTTCTCCTCAGCCTTCATGATTCTCAGTAATAGGAACAACAATATACCACATGAAGGCCTGCACAGTAAAAGGAAGGTAGGTGAGCTCTGCAGAATATCTTGAATTATCTTTGACATCTGGAAAAGGTCATTCATTACAGTGACTTTAATTCCACAGAAATATAATTTTCAAGGAAACAAAGATCATAGTAATATCACTGAATCAGCTAGGTTGGAAAAGGCCTTTGAGATCAAGTTCAACGTATGACTGAACACCATGGTGTTAACCAGTCTGTGGCACTGAGTGTCACATCCAGTCTTTCCTTAAACACCTCCAAGAATGGTGACCACACCACCTCCCTGGGCAGCCCATTCCAATGCCCAATCACCATTTCTGTGAAAAACTTCTAATGTCCAACCTAAACCTCCCCTAGCACAGCTTAAGACTATGGTCTTTTGTCACTGGCTGCTTGTGAGAAGAGACTTTAGCCCCACCTGGCTAAAGCCTCCTTTCAAGCAGTTGTAGAGAGTGATAAGGTCTCTCTTGAATCCCCTTTTCTCCTGGATAAACAAATCTAGCTCCCTCACTCATTCCTCATAGGGCTCATGATCCAAGCCCCTCACCAGCCTCGTTGCCTCCTCTGGACATGCTCAAGCATCAAAACGTCCTTCCTGAACTGAGGGCCCAGAGCTGGACACAGCACTCCAGGTGTGGCCTCACCAGTGCTGAGTACAGGGGAAGAATGACCTCCCTGCTCCTGCTGGCCACAACATTCCTGATACAGACCAGGAGCCACTGGCCCTCTTGGCCACCAAGGCACACTGCTGGCTCATGTTCAGCTGCTGTCACCAGCACCCCCACGTCCCTTTTTGCCTGGCTGCTGTCCAGCCACACTGTCCCCAGCCTGTAGCACTGCATGAGGTTGTTGTGGCCAAAATGTACGATCCAGAACTTTGAGAAATAATAGCCAGTACCCACCCTCACACTAGAACAGTTAGAGTTGGATATCGCTTCATCATCATCCAGCTTTCAACCTGCAAATGATGACAGAAACATAATGGGCTTCCTGCTCAATTTTTGGACTAAGCACATAGTTCCCACCAATGCCTTTTCCTAATAAAACAACTAACTGTGCAGGTCTCAGAGGAAGAGACAACTGGAAGCATTTTCCTTAGCTGATTCCTGTGAAAGGGTTCTTGGAAAGAAAGACATAACACATAGCAGCTGACCCAGGAATAGTTCAATATGGAAATATCCAATAAGGGCATAAAGAGGGAAGCTAAAGCATGGAAGCAAGAAATTTATATATTCTATATATTACTAAAAAATCTTAGTAGTTAGAAATTAATTAAAGCCTTTTTCTAGAAATTGCTGATGTTTTAAAAATTTGAGATTGCTAATTCCCTACCTCTATGTGTAATTATGTATTTGGCATCCCCAAAAATATATATATTCTAATGAAGATTCAGAGACTAAAACATCTGAGCAAGACCAGACCTCATCTGTAAGCCCCTCTTAAATGAGGCATAAGATACAGATATTTATACAGTCTTGCAAAAAAAGGGAGAAGGAAACTCACAAAGGCAAGTATCACCTTTAAAAATACCAAAAAGTTTGGAAGCTGCAGTCTGATAATCCTAGAATAATCCTGAGTTGGAAGGGACACATAAGAATCATCAAAGTTCAAATTCTGGCCCTGAACAGGACAGCCACAACAATCACACCATGTACCTGAGGGTATTGTCCAAATGCCTCTTCAACTCTTGCCATGCTGGTGCTGTGACCACTTCCCTGGGGAGCCTGTTCTACTGCCCAACCACCCTCTGGGTGAAGAACCTTTTCCTGATATCTAAACTAAATCTCCCCTGACACTATATGAATAGATGAGGTAGAGAAATACAGATCTTAGGCAACATGAAATTGAAAGGTGAGTGAAAGGCTTTATAAATTTAAACTCAAGAAACAAGAATACAGATGTTCTGTTTAATGATAACAAAACACAGAAATAGCTGTAGACAAGTTTCAAGACTCTATTTAGAGTCAAAGACTGAAAATGGATGTCACCTGCAGAGTATTCTGTTCTTTGTACTGTTTTTTCTGAAACTGCCTGAAAAAATGAAACAGGAAACAGTGTAAAGATGCAGTATGTCTGACCCTATATATACACAGTGGGACCAACATAAGAAAATAGTGTTGAAACACAAAAGAAGACAGTATGTTAAGTAAGACATACTGAGAGGTATGACAGGTCTCTTTTGCTCAAATTCAAAGCCCACACTAGATACATTAGTGAAAAATTTTCTAAGTGTAAGACACACTACTGACAAAAAATTACTTAATATTCTATTCAATAATCTGAGATGTCCTGTACCTAATGAGTAAAGGGTAAGCTAAGAATTTCCAGGGCATAAACTTTTATTAGCCTATTTTTGCATTTCTCATTCAAGTAAGGTTTTTGAAAAGTATATGTGTATAACAAATCTGGAGAGTCATGTATACTTTCCTCCCACCTGTTTAATATTCCTTTGTATAAAGCCAAGGCACAGCCTTACGAACCAATTAACAACTTTTTTCTACATACACCTTAGAAACCATTATAGTAAGCAATGAAAACCTTAATGGAAACTCTGCATTTGGCTTACTCACAATTTATCACTAAGAAACAATATGTGTAATGGGAAGGGTTTAGTCATTGCCTTTTACCATCAATACAGGTTCTATTCTCATACAGCTCTATTACTCTTTTTTTCCCCCTCTTTTTACTATGCTTTCTCACCTTCCTTTTTATTGTCCATCTGCTTCTCTTTTCCCTTGCATAACTTCCCATCTTGCTCATTTGCAGTAACACAAGGCAGAAATCTATCTTCTTATAGGCATCTACAAAGATAAGCCATTCCAGCAGGCAAAAGAAATCAATACTGAAGTAGAATGCTCAAAATACAAATATGAATGAATACAGAAATATTGACAGAAACTAAGAGTCAGCACAACAGTGAACCTCTGTAGCCTTGTTTCATTTTTCCTATTTTTATTATTACATTATTTGGATTTATTTGGTTTATAAAGTCTACAGATACCAATGAATATTAATGCTTCAAAATTATTAATGGATCAACTTTTACAGAAATGCATGTATTCTATCATTTCTTGATCTCAGCTGTTACATAATGAAGTAAAATATCAATATGTGGAAAAGGAGAATAGCAGGATGGGGAAAAGTGGACAATATAAAAGAAACATCCCTGGGAGTGTTCAAGGTCATGTTGAATGGGATGTTGAGCAACCTGGTCTAGTGGAAGATAGTCCTGAGTACTGCAATGGGGTTGGAACTAGGTAATCTTTCAAGTCCTCTCTAGTTCAAAACTTTCTATAATTCTAGGATGATAATATAATCTTGAAATAAAGCAAGAGAAAATCATCTCACTCTGCTCCTTTCCCTCACTTATCTGTCCCATGTATGTTCCACAGATTGAACAGACCTGACCCATCACATGAAACTCAAACCAAAGTATGAACAAATGCATAAAAAAACCGAAGATTGTTCTTATGAAATGGAAATTTCTGCCAACCTGTTAACCCAATCAGCTAGTACTAAGCAAACTAAATACTTAATCATTAAAAGGTAACACAAAACCAGATGATCTGTACACTGTTACAGTTGTTTGTAAGCAGGTATATAGCTCAAATCTGTGCAAATATACTACACAACAAAATGAATCACAACAGAGTAAAATGTTGTAGTAATAATGCCAGATGAGGTCATCTGCTCTCTTGAAAATTTTCATTTCTTCTCTTTAAAATTAGATGAGGGCTTAAAGCATTTCTGATTCTAATCTCCCACTAATAATCCCTCATTAGATTTAATTACTTACATTCCACATAGTTACATTATTCCTACAAACAGTCAAACCCACTTGAAGTTACTGTTCTAAAAATGACTAGAAGCTATGATCCAGGAGAGATGCTGGTTTTTTCTTTATTACACACCAGCAACTCAAATGTTCCTTCCTTGTTTACCTTATTATGAAATAAATCAACAAGTCTCTTCAAGTTAATATGTCATTCTTACATTTTCATGACTTTTTCTGAAATGCCTAATCTATTTTACGTATAACTGTCTTTGTGGAATTTGCATACAACTGCCTACAGACAGCTCATTCCTATTTTCTATCTAATAACAAAATTCATTATTTTGTTTTAAAAAATTTATTCATGGTGCAATTATTATCCATCAGAATGACTTGCAGTTATTCACTGCAAGTTTGTCTGCTTGTATGGTACTCTACACATCAAATTCATCATGCTTAACTTCACCAATCTGAAACATAGGTTTGTCTAGTCTAATCACCCAGATCCTCTATCCAATTCATCCGAACAGACAAGCATGAAAAGAAGACAATTCATTCCATCTATATCAGATATCCTTTAACATGGGTTATTCTGCTCTCTTGGGGTGCCTGCTTGCCCAGTTAATTATAAAGGAAGTCTAAGTGACTATGCTCTATTAAGAATCTCATTTTTAGACAGATGCATTTAAATAAGACATAATCTAGCCATGACACGGCAACAGGATTATTTCTGATAGTACAGTTACATCACCTCTGCAGAATGACACAGAATAAGCAGAAAAAGGGTATTTGCTGTCTGCAGAGCAGAATTCAGACTGAAAGTGTCTGCACAGCACCTTCAGCTGGTTTGCTGTTCTTCTACAATGACCCAGCACTGCCATGCTGGCAAAATTCCATTATTATAAGGCTGGCCTAGAATGTAACTATGAGAAAGCTAAGCCAATGATTTAATAAACATATTAGTTGAATATTAAAAAACTTCATACCTAAGTATGGTTGCTGAGATGCAAAAGAATCCTGCTGACTATTAGTGCTTATTCTATGCATTCATGGTTTATACTCTTCTTTAAATGAGAATCAGAAGTGCAGTTCACAGCAAACATTAAGGAGTATTCTAAGAAATATAGTGAAATACAGAGCAGCATGTGCTGGAGAAAAAGGCAGTTCCAGACCTGTACACAAACATCATCCCTCGGGTTTGGATTGTGTGGTAAGCCAGTACCAGCATAGTAAATTTTCTTGGAAACTGAAACAAGTCACATTGTAAAGCCAAAACTTTGGTTCTAAAGTGGAGGCAAGGAAAACAGATTTCAGTGTTGGTTTAATCACCTGCTTGTGCTTTCATACATTAGAAGTTTTGTCTTTATCAAATACACTTAGAATAAAAATCATAGTAAGCATATTCAGGTCTTTTAAAAGGAAACTAATCTGTTCAAACCAAAATAGAAAATATAAAAGCTTTATTTATACCTGATATTTATCGGTCAAATATCGCAAGAAGAGACAGTAATAAACTTATGTTCTACTATGCCTACTGAACTCACAGACACTGCTTTTTCTTACCTCCTCTCAAGTCTGTGATCAAAAGATAGAACACTTTGGGCAATAATACATTTAAGACTAAAGATGAAAAACAAAAGAAAACTGGAACAAAAGAAAGGTGATTCTGTGTAGTCAGCATCACCATTTTTATTAAATCACATTTTTAAGAAATACATGTTTCTGTCTGGAAAATAAAGATTGAGCGGGAAGTAAAATGTTTTGGAGAATTCAGTAAGAAAATACAGCCATAATGACTTAACAAGATACCCTTCTCCATATTAGTAATGACAGTAGTAAGAAAATACATGTCATATAAGTAGGACAGAAATACAGTACAGATGTACTGATACTACATATCAGCAGTGACAGAAACCTATAATGCAGTGACCAACATGCACTTGTGTCCTGTTTCTAATCTCCAGGTTAACTTAGGGGAGCTATTATCATTAACAAGAGCAAGATTTAAGGCTCTGTTGTCAGAAATCAGTTCTGATCTTTAACAACAATGAATTGTCTTCTTTTCATGCTTGTCAAAAAAAAATGCTTCTTTTGTATGGAAGAGCAAGGCAAGGAGTATAAAATCAGGTCTGAAAAAGAGGGAGATAATACGGTCAAGTCTTTTTGCAATGAGGTGTAATCAATATTTGATTTATTCCTGGTAGAACTTTGTCTAATTTACTCTTTACCTCAAGAATTCTATGTTTCTTCCTCATCTTCTTTATTTCCTTGACACTTAAACTCAGAGTTTCTGTCTTGCATCATAAGGCTTTTTTTAAAAAACAAATAAACATGGTTTTTCTTTTGTTCCTCCAGAATCATTTATGTCTAGAAGTGCTACATAGTATGAGTTTCCCACATCCTTACTAAAACATTTGCAAGGATGATAAAAAAGTAAATCAAGTCTCCATTTGTAATGATAGGAAGCACCTAGATGCTTCTTCCATTTTATTTTCACAGAATCAGAATGTTTGGAAGGGACATCTGGAGGGCATCTGATCCAACACCCGTATTCAAGCAGGGCAACCTACAACCAATTGTCCAGGACCATGTCCACATAGCTTTGTGGAAATCAGAATTATCTTCTTCATGACTTCAACTGGTTTTTACGTTTGCGTATTTTTTCAACATCAGTGTAAATAATAAACCTATTCTTTCTAAATGAGCACGATGACATCCTAGGTCTGATTTTTATGACACTTATGTGAAAAACTACAGAATTTATTTCTTCATTGCTAAAGAAAAGATAAGTTCAATATATGCAGGCTAGATGGTTGATAGACCTGAGGTCTTAAAAAACACATCAATACAATGGTGTGGATTTTTATTTTTCAGGTTCTGCTATTGACAGATTTATATCTACCTCCTACTGTAGAAAGAATATGATCACATTACTGTGATAGTGCAGTAATATTATGACTCAATTTCACTTTAATGTACACTATTGCTTACAAAATGGCTAATAAAACAGTTTTCAAGATGGGGACCAAGCTAGAACAATATACATTACACAATAATAGATAGCAAATTACCATCAGGAGAAAAAAAAAAAAAAAAAGAAGAAGGTAAATGATACAACTCTAATTTATTAAATTTTTAAAATTCCGGCAGAATGATTTATAGAAAGCTTGTCATACAGTACTGGCTGCAAAAGAGAGTTTCAGATTTTGAAGAAAAACTCATTTTAACTCTTTAACAGGGTATGCGGCCCTCCTTCTTTGAGTCACCTTTTTCAAGTGTCATTAGCTATATGCAAAAAGTCACTGAAAACAGAATAAACTTTAGAATACCATTAACATACAACATTTATTCAACAATAAATATGACATGTAAAACTAATTATTGGCTAATGCCCACAAAATATACCTTCAATTTTTAGGTAAGTAAGCATTAGAATTATCAGTCAAGACACAGAGAGTCTTTTCCCCTTAAGTGCTATCATTCATGTTGGAAAGGGCCGTCTTTTACTGGTATGTGGAAATGATCAGTTTTTGTCTTTAGGTTTGTATGCCTTTCCATGCTGCTCTTTTCTAACTGGTTTATTTCCACCTCAACAACATAACCCACATCTCTCAATTTGTCCTCCTTATCTTGCATCATTCTACTCTGTAGACATTATCTCAGCTCTTTTAACAAAGAAGTCTCCTCAAAAACCTAAGCCATGGTTACATACTATCAGGATTAAGGTATGGTTCCTTAATCATGGCTGAATACAGAGGGAGCAGGAAAGGGGAGAAAGTAAGAGCTCTAGAAAATTGCTTTTTCCTCATGTAAGATATTCATATGTAGCCAGTCTTCTGTTTCTTTTTAAGCAAAATGGGAGAAAATTTTGGATGTGTTACCAAGGATTCCACTCCAAATGTTAAACACTCAGAAGAAATGTTTCACACAGAAAACCTGAAGCAGCCACACTGCAAAATCCTATCTGCTTAGAAGTCTGAATGAAAGCAGGTACCAAGACAGCTCAGCAAGTCCAGCACTTCATCTGTCAAGCAGAACTTGAGAAATTCAAGTGATTTAAGAATGCATACTGATATAAAATGCAGACTTTAAATGTGTTCCCCACCAACAAAATTTCATAACACATCCCAAACAGCAATTTCAGGCTAAAATGTATAAAGAGCAAAGAATTGGACAGATCAGAGAAAATATTAAGAACTTCTTAAAATTCAGCTAAATTGCCGCATCGTACAGAATGCTAATTAAAATTACTTTAAACTGTAAAAGGGATTGTTACATGTATTCATGCAACAAATACAATGCTTTATAAAGACATCATAAGGAGGGTAACAATATAAGAATGATGTAAACTCTTAGGAAAATTAGTCCCTTGGTTTCTGATGCATGTTTGCAGCTGAGGAGTAACAGTGTGTCAGGCTGCAACAAAGATATTTTTGTGAGCTCACACTGAATGATGTACAAACCTTGTGAAATTCAACAAAGCCAGGTAAAAGGTCCTGCACCTGGGCTAGGACAATAACTGACATGGATAGAGGCTAGGCAATGACTGGATGGAGAAAAGCCAGGCAGAGAAGGACTAGAAGGTGGTGGTGCATGCAAAACTGAATTATAGCCAGGAATGGGCACAGGTAGCACTGAAAGCCAGCTGTATCCTGGGCTGCATCAAAAGCATTGTGCAGGTCAGGGGAGGTGATTCCACCCCTCTACTCCACTCTGGTGAGACCCCACCTGAAGCGTTGCATCCAGCTCTGGGGCTCTCAGCACAAGAAAGACATGGACCTGCTCAAGAAGGTTGGGAAAATGATCAGAAGGCAGAAGCATCTCTCTGATGAAGACAGGCTGAGAGAGCTGTGGTTGTTCTGGAGAAGAGACGGCTCTGGGGAGACCTTTAAGCATCCTTCCAGTAACTAAAGGGGGCCAGAAAAAAAGATGGGGAGGTACATTTTAGAGGGGCATATAGTGGACAAGAAAGTGGTTTTACACTGAAAGAGAGGAGGTTTAGATTGGATATTAGGAAGAAATTCTTTCCTGTGAGGGTGGTGGAGCACTTGAAAAGGTTGCCCAGAGACATGGATGCTCAATCCCTGTTTGAGGTCAGGTTGGATGGGGGTCTGAGCAACCTGGTCTAGTGGAAGGTTCCCTGCCCATGACAGGGGGGTTGGACCTTTAGGGTCTCTTCAACCCAAAACATTATATGATTTTATGACAGGATTGCATGTCAAATAAATAAATAAGAATCCTGATACAAAAAATAAGAGTGAATCATTCTTCAAATAAGCTTTTTCCCCCTTTTCTAAATTTGAGTTTACTGAAATAAAATTTCTTTAACTGTTCTTCAGCTACACATTGATAGAAGAGTTGCTATCATTACCTTTACAAACAGATGTTTGCCTGCCTTTTTTAAACATAAGTATGGAAAGACAATAGAAGAGGAATTAAGCCTGTTATAAAGAGCAGAATAATGACTGCTTTTAAGATACCTCGGTCAGAGGACAGAACCCAAAGAATAAAGGCAGAAATTGAAAGCCAAGCAAAAAAATTACTTTTATTTTAATTTTCATAAACAAAAGCAGGTGTTTCACAAAGGCATGTCAAAATGCTACATTTCTCATTTGTTACAGTGACAAAGCAAAAATGGAAAATACGCAATTAATTGCATCATTAGGTGATCTTCTGGAACAATTTATCTTCAATAGCTACCGAACATTGTAACAATATATATGTCAGTGTTAAAGAGCATAAGGGAGAAGCATTATGGTTTTAATGATAACAATCAAATCTAGAAATCAAACCTCCCTTTAGCCTGTGATAAACCATAAAGTACAGGAAGTACAGGAGGAAAGAAAGAAAGTCAACTCAACCACTAATTTTCAAAACTCAGACAACAGCCTTGAACACAATCTGTCAGGTATGACATTCTTCCAAAAGAATGAAACTTTGTACTGCTGAGACTCCTTCTAATACACCTGTGGTGGGTTGACCCTGGCTGAACACCAGCTGCCCACCAAAGACACTCTTATCATTCCCCTCCTTGGCTGTACAAGGGAGAGAAAACAGAATGAAAGGCTTGTGGGTTGGGATAAGGGCAGGGAGAGATCACTCACCACCTACTGTCACAAGCAAAACAAACTGAACTTGAGGAAAAAGAAATTTAAGTTATTACGAATAATATCAGAGCAGGATAATGAAAAAGAAACCCAAAACTTAAAAACACATTCCCCCCCACCCCCGCTCCCTTCTTCCTGTGTTCAACTTCGCTCCTGTTTTCTCTACCGTCTCCCCAGTGGCACATGGGGACCCTCCCATGGAAGATAGCTCTCTTTGTAAATGATATACATAATGAAAAAGTTACTTCAACACCCAAATCCTCAGGTTATTTTCTAGGCCCATGATAACAAATGCTAACTACACTCTAAAATAATTTATTATTTAGTTTATTACTTAGCATTTTCATTTTGATGGTCTTGCCCAGAGGATTTATTCTGGTGTCATTCTGACACCTTTCTGGTGTCACTCCCATAACAAAAAAAAGAGACAAAATGTACCAACTTGCAATTTCTATAATTTATCAAAACAGAGATAAGCCCTAGTTCATCCTGATGATGCTGAAACCTCAAGTAAGAAAACACCAGCCTCTTTTCCATAATAAAGATGTCATTTCCCTAACTTGTCACTACCATGCCCTAGTGTGAGAACTCCAAGTGCCATGTAATAGTGCAAGAGCTACCTGACACACCACTGACTTCAAGAGTCACTTTTCACTTAGATTGGCAAACCATTATTTTTTTGTGTGTGTATGAAGTACTAGGTAATGCATAAAATTCCAGGCTACATCCAGCAGAATTACTCTTTTCTAGGTTTTGTTGATCACCCTCATAGTTTAAAATGTCAGGCTTCAAATTTCATAACATTATACAAGATTACTTCTATACCTCCTATTGCATTTCTCAGCATTTTCTATTGTATTATACCTGCAAGTCTTATTACAATAATATTAACTGATTTTTTTCTAACTCTGAAAAAGAAAATGAATGTTGATAATGATCACACAATTTTTCTTGATTCCCAAAAGGAACACTGTCTCTCGAAGTGTTCTTGTATCTGTGTCAGGAAAATCAAAGGTGAACAATAAGAAAGGTGTATTATCAGGCTCAAAGGGTAGTGGTTCAGGGATGGTTCTCTGCCTTGGAGCCAGCAATAAATGGAGTGCTGCATAGAGCTGGCCAGAGAGGTTATACAGTCTTTGTGTTTCAAAGTCTTCCAAGACTCAACTGGATAAAGCCTAGCAGAATCTAGTCTGACATCATAGCTGGCTCTGCTTGAGTAAGAGATTAAACCCCCTGAGATCACAACCTCAATTATCCTATGATTAGAGATGTCCTATGATCTATGTCTCCCTGTTTAGTGAAAATATAAAGACATGTACTCTTGTCTTTGAAAAATATCCAGCTTCTCTACACTTGTTATACACAGGCAAACAAGCTTAGAAGATTGTGAGTAATTTCCACTAACTATAGTAAAAACAATGGCCAAAGAAATGGCTGCCCTCCCAAATTCTTTGCTTTAACCTCACCCTGGTAAAAGTCAAACCTATTTGCAAAATTGCTCTTTACTTCCAACTAGACAGGCTGTCTGAAATATATGGTAGGAAAGTCTCAAGGCTTCATTCTCTGGACATAAAAGGCAGATATATCCTTTTAAGCTAGTATCTCAAAAGAAGAAAGATATAACAAAGAAGCCAGTCCAAAAAAAAATGTCTGTAGGGAATTCTTTCAGAGTAGGCATATCACCAAGAATGCTGATAAAATTCACATGTAAATTCACTGTTCTCTCTTAACAATACAAAGCAAGCATTTCCCTCCTGCCTCTTCTTCCTTCAGCTGTTCTTCCAGCTTTTAACCCTACATCAGCCATGTAACCCAACAAAAGAATCTAAACCATTTGCTAAAGATCAGCATAAAGTAGTTTATGATAGATTGGCATGCTGTGGTGCCATTAAAAACTCTGCATGAAAATGAAAGCTATAAAACCAAATTATTTAACAATCTCTGTTACAAAATGTAAAATTAAAATCAAAGATGTGTTAATACATCTGTTAATATATTTGTTCATGTTCACTGGACAATACCAGAAAGAATTCCACTTATTCAAGGACACAATCATACAAGAGACATGAACTGGAAAACTACCTAATATACCATCAAGTCTTTCTTCCCATTGCCAAAAAAAATGTTCTATACAATGTACTACCCAGCATTTTATTCTAGCCAGTTCAAAGTTAATTAAATGTTTTCTTAGTGTTTTTCCTCTGACTAAGGTGAGGACTCCCAGTTCAAGTCATGGCTCAACAGCATCACTGAAAAATTTCAGAAGTTTACAATCACTCTGCTATTTTAAGTGGAAAAAACATCCTACTGTAAACAGAAAGCAAACTTAAAGGAAAAAAAAAATCTTGGTATTGAAAAGACAAGAATATATGATGCTATACAACTGTGCTTGTAGAAATTTACAGCATTTTTATAGTAAGTGATTTGGAAATTCTGGTCAATTTGTACTAGTCCCAAACAAATTTTCATTTTCACATTGACAAGATTCTATTAGGGAGTTTATCTAATGGAGGATGGGCCGAAGGCAGCACCCCTGCTTTCACGGCCACATACTGAATATCACATTTCAGAATTCTACCAAAAAAAAAAGCTACCATGCTTATAAAATTTCAGTGCACAAGGGAAAAACTGAACTTGTCGACAAGCCATTTCCCAGCACTGCTACTGGGAAATGTTATTTTTAAGTGAAAATATTTTTTTATTGGTTCATTACCATCTCTCATCTACAGCATTCTGTTTTTGACTATTTGACAAAAACAGACTACACATTATACATCAGCAAGATATAACAAATACTAGTACCGTCTTTAAGATCTTTTTCAATCAAAAATTGTTTAATCAAATAGCTCTGGCTAGCCTATCTTTCTATTTCACTTCCAGTATTTGGTATCACTGTGGACTGAACCCAGCTGTACCCTTTATTTGTACTTGTAACTCCCATTTTTGGTAATTCAAAATACAGTAAGGCTGTGAAGTTTGGTGCTAGAAAATACTCAATACTTAGCTCCTGAGAGCTAAACAAGGAAAAATCTCTAGAAAGTCTGCCTATTTCCATTTATTAGAATTTAAATGTTAGAAAAGCATTACCTGATTCATGTTAGCTGTTTCTGTACTACAAATGCTTTCCCTTCTAAAACTCTGAATTTCCACATTTGTGTGGGAACATAATATAGAGGAGCAACTTACAAGTCCCTAAGGGAACCATGTCAATTGGCATTTTAAAAATTAATTCAGTGACCTACAATAATATGAGTTTCTTATGCATAATATTTGTCAGTAGGCAATGTGGGAAGTTCTGAATTCATTTAGAGAGCCAAAGCTTTATAAAGGCAAACAAAAATATTCTTGAACTGCTTCTTCTAACTTGTTAAGTGTCTTCTAGTGAATGTTTGTAATACAGGAACAAGGAAAAACTGAATATATGAAAGGGATCTGCATGCAGTGCAGTTAATATTTAAAACAGAAAAGAAAAAGGAATAAAAAATTTTGGCAGTATATGCCCAGCCAGCTACATTACTGACCTGGTGAGACATTCAGAACTTGTGGATATTCTGCAAATCTTCTGAAAACTACAGCACAATAGGTCTTTTATGTGCTTACACAGATCATTTTTAGTCACTGTAAAGAAAATTTGCAACCATAAGCAGAACTTTGGGACAGAAGGTCCCATCTAAAAAGGCTGAATATCTAATTATATCAGCACTCCTTCTTCTGATCTTACATGTCAGTGTAATGTCAGAGCAGCAGTTCAATGAGTGGTTTGTATAAATGAACCCCACACAGAGTTGCATATCACTTTCCAAAATTTGTTGTAGTAAGTACAAGTTGTCTTTAGAAACAGGTTTTTTTCAGCTTATTCTCACTGTTTCATAAAGCATGTCATACTGTGCACATGACTTTGGTCTGTCAATAATAGAGAGTTAAATTGTAATGGAATTATCAGAATCAGGGTTTAGTAATCACTGTTTATGAGAACAGAACATGTTCTAAGGAAGGATGAGATACCCATACTATTATAACACACTAAAATAATAGAATATTCAAGATATTAAACATTTACAAAGAAAACAAAATATTATAGTCACATGAAGACAGAAGCAGAGCTGTTACTATTCAGAACTTAAAGAAAAAGTTTCAACTTTTAACTTCAAAATCCCTCTTACAAAGCTGCTCTCAAACATTTAAATGACACAGACAAGAACCAATGTGTTTTGTTAAGAAAGAATAATACTTTACATCTGAACTATCTATTTAAAATGAAGAACCTAAAGAAGAAAACTGTAAGTGATTATTATTCCATGAAAGTGTAATACAGTCTATATTGTCAAATTTCCTATTTTTTCATGGAATCTGAGATAGCAAACAGTTCAGAAAGTGCTTTGCATGCAATTAATTGCCATCTGTCCTTCAAGGATAGTTTCCATTTCCAAATAGTACTAAAAATATTTAAAATAGTGAACAGGAATTATTTTCAGTTTCTACAGAGCATCTTTTAAATCTCCATACTTATCACTGGATAAATATTACATTTTCTTCCTCAAGCAAGTAAGTACAAAACTTGCCCACTCAAATGCTATTCTCCATGTTTTTCCAGACTATAATAAATTTTTAAAACTAGAAGCCTTTGCCTTTGCACAACATATCTCTGCATAACATCAATATTTATTTTGTCAAATACATAACATCTGAGTAATAATATGAAAATTAACATTCTCAGTAACATGAAAATATTTTAAATAGCATACAATGGCCACCATCACAGAAAAAATAATTTAAAGAGAAATTTAATAACATGGTAAGACAAAAATAATGCAAACAGATTTTTTTCCTGCAAAGGATTTGTCTGTGGGGAGTTTGGTGGTTTGTTTTTTTTTCGTTTGTTTTTGGTTTTTGTTTTTCAGGTTTTTTTAAATATGTTCTTTACTTAATGGTCAGGTTCTGGTTGTAGAGTTTGTTTCACTCATGGAATGTTGCACTCCATCAGCCACAGTCACAGTTCCAGCAGAATTACTGTCACGTTGTCTACAGTGACATCAGTGTAAGCATCTTCAGAAATAAGTATTAAAATTTCTTGTGCAAATGGGCAAGAAAATTAGGATCTCCCTACATTGCAGACTCTCAAATATAGGGCATGAACTTCAATAACACTTGGTCTTTTAATACTTTTTTGTTCTCCTCAGTGCTACATAACACAAAACTGGAACTCACACAAGACTTCATCACTGGAGATACTCAAAATGCTTCTTTAACTGCCTTCACAACCTCATCTAACATGAGCTCTGCTTTACACATGTGTTTGGACTCCAAAGTTGTTAGTCTATAAATTCAGTTAGGAACTAAACTACTTTATAATTATCAGAGAAATTAGGAAGACAGACACCTAAGAATGAGAGAGGGAATAACAGCAGGGCAGGAGCTAAAGGCCACTAACAAGCTGAAACTAGACTTATGCTAATGGATGGTAAGGAAAAAGTAAGTAAGAATCTGACATCTGTAGGATAAAAGCTGGAATCCACATTAAGTAAAAAAAAAAATCACTAATAACTACATTTTGATTTTTGCTGAACTTGCATCTACTGATGAAAACCTGTTTAGAGATCAAGACTGAAAGTGCAAGCTCTGAACTGAAATTGCAATAATGCTGAAAAAAATCCAAAAAAACCCACTTTTGAAAGATTGCAAATGAAACTCAAAAAAAGTGGAAGGATTCCTTGAAGAATATTTTATTAATTTTAAACTAATGAGTCAGACCTACAATTAAGTTGGCAGAATTCATTATACTAGATAGATCTTAGCTCAGTTCAGTTATCCAAGGATGCAAGGTGGAGGGCAAGACACAAGTAACTAACAAAAGATATGACTTCACACTTGGAAAAGAGTGGTACGTTATATGGAAGGCTGCAGAAATCCCTCAGGACAAAAATAAAATGCCCAAAGGAGGAAAAAACAAAAAAATAAATAAATGTACTTACTTTGGGAACAGAATAAAATGAAAAATAAAGAATACAAAGTAAAAGCCTAGGAAACCTTCACAGAAGAAATACCGGGAGAAATAGTATAAGACGAGCATACGGGATGTAGGGCCATGCACAGTATTTGGTAAACAACATACAACTGCAGGCAAGACCTGCCAACTCAGAGTAAAATGAAAAAAGTCACATCTAGCAGGCCAATGGATGCACAGTGTGTTCAAAAAGCAGCAGACATAGCGCTGCAAGCCTGCTTAGAGGTCACACTTAGAGGATCCAACATGGGAAGTGGTACTTCTTCAAAACAAAAAAGTTTTGTGAATTCAGAGTTGCATTTAGACAATCTTTGATATATGTAATTTCTGGAAAAAGTTTTAAAAAATTACTAATTTCAAAGCTTGATATAGAAGACAACTAAAATTGAGAGCTTAGAGTAAACAAGTAATTTTAAGTATTAGATGACTCTAAACTAAGGTGGCAAAACCAGAACTAGACAAGCTTTTTCTTTTCTTGTTTAACTGTCATGATCAACAGTAGTAATACAATCCTTTAGAAATTTGAAAGTTTTAAATCTTGTTCAATAAAAATACAGAAAAATATAGAAGTATTAAACTACTGAAATATCAATAGTCTAGTGACCCTTTATTTCTAAAATATGTTTTCTCAAAAATAGTATTATACCCTCTCTACTACTTCCAGGCTGGGAAAAGAAGGGTAAATTAGAATGAATTGTATCAAGATGAGTTGAATGCTATGAGAAGAGCTTCAGAAAAATTCTGTCTTCTTTTTCCAGAAGAGTAATGTTGTAAGTATTTTCATCAATATATAGAATGCAAGTACAAGTAGAAACTGCAACCAACCCTGGCCGGGTTGTCCCAATGCACACTTTTGCTCTGGGAAATATGAGAGCTGAGAAGGGCCTGAGCAATGAGTCACAACAGCTGCACAGACACAGCCCCTCCTTCTTGCAGATCAGGCTCTCAGGTTAGCACAAGGAGCACTCAGGGTACAAGGACCAAGGCTTTAGAGAAGAAACCAGTCAAGACAAGAGGAAGGTTCTTCCTCCTGAACTTCAAGTGCCAGAGTCAAAACTATTTATCTGTCCATAGAAACAAAACACTGGCTAGGAAAAAGGGAGAACTGGAATAATTTCAAAAGCTATAATGAAGGAAATTCTTCCTCAGAAAGCCCAATTATGGAACATAATTTCAAGCATTTGCTAGAAAAACAATGGCCATTTATCTCTAACCAAGTAGCCAAAACACTGTAAGATAGCCCCTGGGTTTTTTTTGCTTCTGATTTAATATGCTTTAATTTCATTTCAGCCATATGTGTATACAACAACAAACTAACTAAAAACCTCACCTGGAAAATAAAAAACTAGATGGATGAGGTTTTTCTTCTAGACAGCAACACAATTTCAAAACAAAATCAGACTCCGACTGGGAAATAATATTTAAGGAAAAACTTTTTCTTTATCCTCAGGAAGGATACAGATTACTTCATGTCAACTGAAAAAGTTTATAGTAAAGGGAAAATGTGGGCTCAAATCCTCCAGGATAAATGTCTCTCTGATGAGAAATAATCCAAGTTCATTCAACTTTATACAGCACATTCTTCATTGCAAAAACAAGGCAGAGAAAGAAGAGAGGAAAAAAAGAAAAAGAGTACATGGGGAGAGAGGGGAGGAAGAGGAGAGTGATGTTTTTTAAATCCTGGAGCAGGATGCAATTCCAAATATAAATTAAGTTGAAATAACACAACTAAGTTTTCCTTATTTTGTCAATGGAGGTAATTTCTTTCCTCCTTTACTTGTTATATCAGTATCATGAAAACAGCAGCTGATTTTCACAGGATGGAAGTGAAATTAAGCAGACTTACTTGGCAGCTTAATTGCTGATCAGAAAAAGACAGCTTCAGTTAATAAAAGATTTTGCTCTGCATCTCAGTGAATCAGCCTCATTCTAAATTTCACAAAGACACGTGCTGACACACAGCTGATAAGCAATCACTGCATAATTTTTTTTCTATAAAGCAGTTTTTGTAATGGTACATATGAGCAGATGAGACCCCTACCTCATGCAACAGTCACCTTGGTACTTAATACAAGCTAAAAACAAGCTAAAATTACATTCAGTTAGTATGATATATTTTCAGAATAAAGATGTAACCACAGCAGCCAAAGATTGGTTGGCAGAAGTGTTTTTGTCAATCAAAATTCAAATGGTAAAAAAAAATATAGATACTACTTTCCATTCAGAAATTACAGATCTATATGCAAATTTATAATTATAAAAATGTTTTCATATCTACAAGCAGTATTTAGAATACATATTGGCTTCATATAGATATTCTAGTTTACATTCTTTATATTTTAAACTGATATGAGTCTTATTTTGCAGGAAATCAATTACTGTCCTTAATTCCATCTGAGTATGATTGGTCTGCCCAGGAAGCAATAGATCAACTATAAATTTATGGCTCAATATGGATATCAGCCCACAGCTAAAAATTTGCAGCTGTATATAACCAAGCACATTAAGCAGTCCCCCGGGATAATGTATAAGCAGAAGTAACTCACATAATTCAGCACACACTATGGGAAGAAGTCTTTCAACCACGTCTCTTCACCTTTTTTGGGCGAATCCATTTTGAAAAGAAGCTGTGCATATTGTCAACATAATGAATGAAATCTCAGGACTCTTCATAAATTTTAAATATCCTAAGGGTTCTTTTCCTCACCATCATGTGAAATCTGAGTACTTAATCTGAGTATGCTTAAACTGAGCTGGGCGGGGGGGAGTGTTTAAATTATATTATTTTGATGAATGTGCCCTCTTATTGTCTACATCAACATTCTGTAAAATTCATGAAAGTAAAAACATTCTGCAATATTACAGCTGTGTTTTCTTAGATTAGCCTTGTTTTACTGTATAATTCTCTCAAACTTCACTGGTTTTCATTGCAGTAGCAGTTCTTCCCTTACACCTTCCATTATGCCTTAGAGATTCTATTATTTACTTTAGCATGAAGAACACTATAATAAAGGAAGTATTTATAAAATGTACCATGAAATTCCTTAAGGAATGAGTTTTTATATCATCCTAAGAAAATAATCTCTGAATTCTAGTAATAAAGAACATCACTTCCTAGTAAATAGAGGATAAGAATCATGCATGTCTTCTGCCAAATGTAGTAACACCAACTATATTTTATTTTTTGTAAAGCAAATGTTCCCTAGAATAATCTTTTCAAAGAAGGAAGCTTTGCTTGGGTATTTTTACAACTGAGCTAGAAAGCAATGAAGTGAGTACATCAGTGTTGGCCTGTTGGGTATATTTAGCAAAACAAAATCTTTGTTCCTCTTGTTCAGCAGCCTTAAATATTGTCATGACACTCTTTTTTCAGTGAAGGGAGAATATGTGAAAGGCTGAGAATTTCTGAAGTTAAACCAGTATCTGAAAAAAAAAAAAATTCCACTGTGCAATAAAAAAACACAAGATAAGATGTACTTAATTTTAAAAACAACCATTTTCCATTTTCTTCAATACACCTTGTTCTTCTTCCAGAACCATTACTGCTTCCACTAAATTTAACAGACATCAGAAAGGTATCACAGAAGCATTTTTTAACAACAAATAAAAGTATTACAGTTAGTATTATTAATCATTAGTATGAGAAATAAAAAAAATTAAAAAAAGAAGATCAGAGGTGGTTCTTCGTGGTTTTTGTTCTGTCCCTTGGGAAAAAATATTTTGTGAAGATTTCATAGTCAACTTTGATGTTTCATATATCAAATGGCATATTTCTCACTCTAATATAGCAGGGGAGTTTAATTTTGGAGTTATGTGAACCTTTCCCCTGCTTTCCTATATTGCATCAATTTCACAATCCAAGTGAATTTCACAAGTTAGTAATATAAAAAACATGGCAGAAGTAACTAAAAGTTAAATAAACATATGTCATTTTAAGAGCACCATCACTAAATAATCATGGATATTAAGAAAAATTATCATGGCATTCATTCTACTGTTCCAGAAATACTTCTTCATATACATCTTGATATCACTAAGATACAAATTTCATACTAGCTTGGAGCTAATAATATTAATAATGGAAGACACAATGTTAATGTCAGGCTTCAACTGGTCTATGGATACCTTCCTACAGTACATAAAGTACTGAAACTGAGATCATCTTTGAGTATTTATCTTTTTATTTTTTTACAATATTGATGCAAAGAAAAGTGAAATATGAACAAGAAATGCACAGTTTTCACATAAATGAAAATTTCTTTGTTTTTGAGAAAAGTCAATCTGAAGAGATTCTTCCATTCTAAACAATGCTCTGAAGACTGTATTCAGACTCTCACCCAACCCATCCTGATTTTACAGGAAGAGCTACTGACAGTTGCATTACTCTTTTTTTCTGGCACAGTTTTCAGATAAATCTTAAAACTTGAACTTAGTAATCAGATGCATGGATTTGTGACATTCCCTGGATGAAGAATAAATGAAGAACAAAAAATAACTTTTTGCAGTTAGTTGCCACAGGAAGTTGTAAAGGAAGTAACATTTAGCAGTTTATAGATAACTGTCTCTGAATTTGTTTAAAAAGATGCCGTACAGATTCAGGTACTATTTAATGGAAAGAAACATATTCAATGTCTCTCAGTGCTGAGGAACTATATAGGGAGAGGCACACGGGCAGGGAAACCAACTGACAATTTGCACTTTGTTTTTCCAGTTTTGAAAAGAGATGATAAGTAAATGTTTTCTTTGTCAGATAGTTCCAGTAAGTAGCCTTACACTTACAGAATCACAGAATATTCTGAGTTGGAAGGAATCCACAAGGATCATCAAGTTTGACTCTCAAGTGAGGGGCCCATACAGGGATCAAACCCACAACCTTGGTGTTATCAGCATTACACTTTATCCAAACTGAGCCAGTCTCAGTGGTCTTGCATTTTTGCCACATCCCAATCTTTGACTGTCTGTATAACTTTGGCAATTGCTGTGCCAAAAGCTCCATTTATAAATCTGTGGTTTAAAAGATCTCGCAGCTGCCCTCCCACCAGAGCCCTCAATAAGGGACTTCATATCAGGATTTACTTTGGCTTGCAAAAAGTTGGAGCTAGGCTAGCTTTCTTGTATTTGTTCCTAGTTGAAAGTACTGCTCCTTTTAAACTTTCCATACTGAAGAAGAATCTAAATTATTTTGTTTTAAAAGTGCTATTAATTTTGACTTTTATTTTATAATTCCATTCTGGTGTGAAATAAAATAAAACATAGCCTTTTTGTTACATGATGAATGTTAGTTCTTGGTAATGTTGCTTTTTCTAGTAAAATCTTTGTCAGGAATTTTTAAGATGCATACAACATAATGTCCTTAAAACCATTTACTGTATTTAACAGACCACAAGCTCTCCTGTAACACTAACATCTCCATAAATTTATATCAGTAATTGAATGATTTTTTTTTCAACTTTCTTGCATTTATTTGCATTCATTTTGCAACTCCTTACACTCACTTCACAAGTCTATACTGCGTTTTCCAAAAGCTTACCATATTTAAATGCCCAAAAGTTTCATCTTAAAAATCCCAGGCATTATTATTGCCTGTTATTTTCATTAAAATTTAAAAAGTAGGCAATAGCAATAATACAATAATACAACAGCTTTACAGCCAGGTTGATTATTAATGGGGTCAGGTAACCTGAGAAAGACACAGGAAGAAACCAGGAAAGAAGAAATTTAAAAGCATTATCTGCTCTGACAGAAAAGATAATTGATTATCCTTATAGACTTACTTCTGATACTGTTCCATATCCCATGCTAAATTTAGGTATCAATAACAGAACTAAAGGTCAGGAGTTCCCTGTATAGTCAATACTATCAATGGAGCTTAGATTTTGTTGCCCCATTTCTAATGTGTTTATCTGAGTTAGAGCTGAATTGCTCCATGTTATATACACTCAGTCTTAATACAGTAAACCATTAGGCTGAACAGTGGCTGAAGCCCCTATACAAAGCACTGTCCACTCTTTCAAAGTGCAGGAGTCTAATTAAGTAATTAGATAAACTTGCATGTATTTAAATGAAAATACTGCTTTTAATTCTTCATTTTTGTGAGAGCTTCACCATTCTCTTTCAAGCCTTCATGATAAAATACTGCCTGAAAATCCTCTTAGATCAATGCAATGAGCATCTAATTAAAGCAAGTTACTGAACTGTGTCCATAAACAGTGGTTTTAATTCTGTCAACTTAGTATCACTAATGCCATCCATAAATTTCATCACATTTACAAAGAAACCATGAAAAAGTCACAGTTTCACTACATAATAAGTTATGCTCTCTTGTGTGACTTTAATGGGCTCTGTTAGGATAACAGCAGCCAGCCAATTTAAAATGTTCAGGCTTCATTTTGTCAGCATCTGTGATCCAAGGGGTCATTCATTAAATTATGACCTTATTTCTTCTGTGTGGTTTAACAGGCAGAGAGGAAGGAAGGAAAAAAAAGAAAATAATATTGTAAACACAAAAACAGTATGGAAGCTCTCCAATATTATTTTGTTATCTGCACATATAGCTCATTAACAGATGCTTTATCTCAACTGGATGAAAATTGGACTGAAGACCCTTGTTGATCAGCTATCACAGTCTCCCAAAAGGAGTGTCCAAATAGGTACAGTGAAAAGTAGGAAATGTCATCCTAAAATTTAAGATACAACATGCAAAATATTTTTTTCTGAGCAGTAGTAAATTACACGTAAATAATCCTTAAAACTGTATGGTGAAACATACTCAAATAATTTCATTACTATTTGATCACCTAGTTTAGGGACAAAAGTGGAAAATATATATAGAAATATATTTTTATGCTAATTAAATTACATGTCATTTATTTGGCCCATCATTTAACATAAAATGTCTACAGCTAATTGATAAAAACTCATTTCTGTAAGTGCTCATTTTTCTCCTCTGACTAGAGAGAAATTCTGGTGAGTAGGCTTGATTTATGATATCTAACTATTAAAACAATAGAGATAATTGGAGTAAGTTTAATGCAGAAGCCCCCCTTGAGGCGACAAAGAAATCTTTGTAGAGTTTCTTGAATAATGATGCTTTTGTCCAAAATCAGCATCCTTAGGCATGACAGAATATAAATAAGAATACAATAATAAGTTAGAGGCTTTCATTAGAGAATTCTGAAATATAAACAAGACATAAGATGCACTGAAAAAAGGAAACAGGCTTGCTCAGTGGCCAGACGTTAACAGATGAACTAGTCTGTTGTAATCTGTTTAAGGAAGTCTGCAACGCTAAAGCAAAGCAAACAAAATAACAAGTAAAATAAAGATGTCACAATCTTCTCTCTAGAATTGTTACTGAATAGACACTCCATCAAAGTGCAGCTAGGATCAACAAAAGAAAATAACGGTGTCAATCATTTAATATTTTCCCTCATCACAGGCCTGTTCTCAGCTTCCTTGTTTTCTCTCTGATGTCTCTGAATGTATTTATTACGACTGGTTGAAAGAGGCGTGATTGACATGTATGCACTCAAATAAAGTAGGGGATTCAAAGCAGTTCATTTTTCAGTAGCACATTATCTACGGCTTGGGCATGACCTCGGATAAAGACACAATCTAAGCAACAAAACCCATTAACTGAAGAGAAACCTAAACATGTTTCTTTAGCATATAACCTCCATATAAAGTTACATTGTTTGAAGTGGTAAAAATTCCCTTCAGCTTACTAGTATGAACCTGAATATAACAACCAAAAACCAGCAAGAAAACAACTCCAGGAAGAGATCCAATGCAATGTGTTAGGTTGAAGGATATACTGAAAGGTCTTGTACTCCAACCCCTCTGCCATGGGCAGGAATACTCAGGTCAGAATGATTTTTTGGTTTTCTAACAGGTCCTAAACAGAACAAATCCCTATATGTATATACCTTATACATGACTAAGATGGTGAATTATCCTCTTAACTCAACTAGAGGATTACCATTCTAGGGGGAGGACCTTCAGCTGCTGCAAATACACTCCATGCAAAGTGATGAACATGGATTTTGTTTTCAAATATAATAGTGTGTCCCTCAAGGATCTAAAACATTTATATAGACCATAAACACATCCATAAATTAATACATTAAAAGAATGTAAATACTAAAAATCTTATATATTTGATTTTTTTAATATGGTGTAAAATTCATCCATTTAAAATTTTTCCTTTTGCTCTTTTTTAAGTCTTCTGATTTTCTGAACTATTTTAAAATATATATGAGATTTAGACACTAAAGAGAAAACGTTGACAATATATTCTGAACTTGTAATAGCAAAAAGGTCTCTCTTCTCACGGGCAATATGAACCAAATTTGCTCTAAGGAATTACAACAAGGATTCCAAATCCTTTCAGATTTTGTGCTCTCAGCAGCACCAACCACTGCTTTTGTTCCAAGTCACTGGAAGAAAGGAAAAATTACTGATTTTCATAAAGAACATACATATTTAAGAACTTTTGCAGGATGTGTAATATGCTGCAGTCATTCTGCTACTGCGTGACAACTGTTTCAAAATCTGACCTCTGTGTTCCATAAAGGATACTTCCCAAATTAATCATGTAATCTGAAATTTTTCTACAAGTATTACATACACATAATAATAACTATCAAATTATTATTCAAGGCTCTTATTTGCCAGTTTGTCTACCAGAGATAATTTTTTTAAAAAATTATATTCTCACCAATTCATATGTGTTGAAATTTTTGCTATTACAGCTCTCAAAATCTGAGTGTGGTTTATTTTCTTCCTAAATCAAAGATAACTTTGAATATCAGCTATTCATATGAGTCTATGTTAGTTCACCTTTTGTACTTGAATCAAATTTCCATAGCAATCTCCAAAATCAGCTTATTCTTAGAAAACACATGGGAGACCAATCAGGAATATATGAATACAGCAATCATAACCCTGTTGAGTTCAAAAGGGTTCTTCATGAGACAGCATTAAATATTGTACAACTTTTAGCTTCATGTAGATGAAGCTTATGATAAAAGCAGTATTGATGTGTTTTATTTGTTTACTTTATCAACTGCAAACAAAGAACCAGAACAAAACAGCAAAATAATAAAACCTTTACTCAGCCCATTCCAGTATCAGTCATATTACTATTAATATATCATAAAGCAGGAGTATAACCGGTAGATTAGGCATACCAAGATTGATTACTTCTAGCCTGAAGTAATGTTCTGTGCTAATAAGAGCAAATGCTCTGTTCATGTTCTCTGTGTACCAGGAGCTGACACATTTGCCAGCCCTGCTGCTACCACCTAGAGAATGTACTTGTTGCTGCCATGTCATACCTCACGAGTCTCAGTAGATAGTATATACAGTTGCACACAAGAGTTGAAACAAGCCACACAGAAGAGCTAAATGTAGTTGCTAGCAGAAATTTCTAGAATAGCCCAGGAGGGCTTTTACAAATGAGCAGATGAAGAGTCCCTTCAAATCTAAATTTCCCTTGGCGGTTAATTGCTGCTGCATTAGCAAATCTTGTGAACTGGAAAACCTTGCTGAGCTGTCTTGCATATAGTTACACCATTGAAATGTGAAACGCAACTGTTAAGAGTCTTTGCAAGCTTCACATATTTTCAAATCATCAATTCAATTATCAATTCAATCACACGTGTATTAGAGAGTTACCTTATGCTACACCTGTTCACTAACTACAAGTATTAGGTGATTAAGACATACATAACAAACATGCACAAAAAAAATCTTTTAAGTGTTTTAAAGGAGAAAAATGTAATTTAGAATTAGCTGAAAAAATGGCAGCAGACTTCAGAAGAGTGGGAGACAACAGCTCCAAAGCTGCAGACTTAAAGATTTAGTGTAAATACTTATATAAACCCCAACCCACTTAATGCATTCACAAACACTGTAGTCTTTTCAACGCCACAAATGGCCACAGGATTAAAAGAGAGAACTGAAAAGAAAGAATAATATTGGAAGCCCAGCTACTCAAAACTCTCTCAAAGATAATCACTGAGATAATTTCTCATAAAGGATAGGCAAAGAGGGAAATAAAGAGGAGAAAATATTCTATATGAACATGCTCAACTATAAAAACTAAGAAGTATCTAGAAAAAGTTTCAAATATTAAGATGTACTTTTTTCTGCTAAATTTGGGTTCAGACATTTTAAGGCTTTTGTTTTATTAAGTCAGGCTTAACCTAATGTTAATTAACATATACTCACATCATAAATTTCTCCCAGTAAGGAATCACTCCAATATTGCACTTTCCCATCACTGTCAGTTTTAAAACCTGTCTCTAGATATCATGCGATAACATAAGGGTCTTAGAAGGTTACAAGAGGCACATGAAAGATTGTTCTTAAAAATTCCCAGCATTGCAAGGTATTTAAAAGATGTTACAATAGATGTATGTCAACTATACCAACATTCTCCTTCAGTTATCAAAGGTGTGCATGCTGTTCCTATGAAGTAGTAGTAGTTTTGACCTGGAACAATTAATATTCTTCACAAGTTTTACAACATCACCACTCACAGTGAGGAAAATGTAGTTAACAACAAATTCTATGGAGGCTATTTCTATTTTAATCAGAAATGTGACACCATCTCAACATAAGCTGCATGGAACAATGAATTTAAATCTCTAATTCTATGTCATGGATTCGGGTAAGCTATATCAATTAAGGATACAGAAAATAATTTGTAATCAGGTTTTCCCTGGTAATGTTAAATAGGTAAGCTTTTGAACTCCAGTAAAGTGCAAACTAAAACAAATTTTCTGTGGAAAAAATACTATTGTCAGCGTCCTCTAGGACTGAGGAACACACTGTGCATGACCACACATTTATAAACCTTCCAACAGTATTTCTTTACTAAGGTCAAATTCAGTACCAGTTTAAAAATAGCCTGTTCTGAGGGTGAAGGGGATCTTATGCAGACGCAAACATCACAGCAGGCCTTCTGGGTGTACAGGATGCTATTATCCTTTGCTTGCTGACAACATACTTCTCTTTATATGGCAAGACCACACTTCTGTCATTACAGTTTGCCCTAGTTCTGAAAACATCAAAGTTACTGTTCTAAGAATGCCACTAATTCATCCCTTAAAGCAAACATATAAAACAACACATAACATAAGAAATGTGCTCTCTAGTTATCTCTTTCTGCCTTAAGATATACACTATTAATTACTGAAACACTAAATGGCATTATGCTATGCATGATGGGTTTATGAGAACAATAATTTTAAGTTTTTACTCCTACCTTTTCCCATCCCTAGCCCAAAATTTTGCTTATATACTAATTTTTTGCATTTCACAATGATAGCAGTGGAAAAGATACCTACAATAGCAGGGAAAATCAGAGATGAGTGGTGAGAGAATAGGCTGGCTAGAGTGTTTTGTTCCATACTGGCAGAAGACATGGGTCAAGTTCAAATCAATTTAAGTTCCATTTATGAAATAAATGAAAAACATTTTTGTCGATTCTTCCTACATAAAGTCATTAAATTACAGACTTGACATAAAAATTTGTAGGTAACCCCTGTCTTCGCTTCCAGTGTTCTATCACATTAATTTTTTCGCCTTCGCTTTAGGTGCCTTTTATACTTTATTCCTGACACATTTTTCTCTGATTTTCAGTCCTTTATAAATGAATCCAGTCAGACTTCATTGAAAATTTGACAAACGAGCAAACAACTGCTTGTGTACTTTAGCAGGCTGCACTTCTCACTTGGGAACCACTGTCGTCATATATTGGCATAGCATTTCCCTTTATTACAGTATGTTAAACATGTCCCAATCTTCGGACATCTGCTTGCAACTTCCACCCACCCAATTGACTGTTGCACCACACACATCTGCCTGAACCTACTCATTGTTTCTCCTTCAGAGAATTTACAATCTAGTTATAAAACCCAAATGCAATCTTACCATTCTCTGTATGTTCAGCTATTAACAAAACAGGTTTTCAATGCACAGCTGGGTCTTTTAGAAGCAGTTATAAGACAAATATCACAACCACATACACAGGACAAGAGGTTTTTAGAAACTCCACTTCCATGCTATAAAACAAATTAAAAACATCATAATTCTTATTGTCAACATTAATTAGTAATGTTAATCTTGATCGTGTATAGTGATTATGCCTCACATCTTAAAAGTTCCATTGATGTAATTCCATTTGATGTAAACAAACAGTAGGAAAGGATTTTCAGGTTGGAAAGGATCTCTAGAAGTCATCTACGTCAGCTCATGGCCAAAACATGCAACCGGAAAGGCAGATGAGGATGCTTGGGATTTTGCTAGTCCAGTTTCAATTCAAGCTGGAGGTTTCATAGCCTCTCTGGCTAATGACTTGACAATTCTAATTCTGCTATTTTTTCCCCATGTGTGTAGTCAGAATGCCCCTTGCTGCAACTGTGGCCTCTGCCTTGTCCTTATGTGGTGCATCTCTGAGAAGGACATTTCTCTGTAGATAATCATCAGCTAGACAGTTGACAGTAACAACGAAGTCCCAAATACAAATACAGACGCATGTTTTTAAAGCTAAATGTTGCTCCATTGCACTTTTCAGGAACAGCTGATTGTGCATAAAAAACTAATGTTACTTTCATCAATATAATTTCCCTAGAAAATACAGTGATGATAAGGTTAATTATAATTTTAAACCTGATAATTTGCCATTCCCTTGCTTTTGCCTTTACTAACAGGTTGAAAAAACAGAAAACAAGGCCAAGACTGCTTATTACATGCAAAAATATTCATGTCCACAAAATACTCAGCACAGGTCAAGACCCATGTTTTTTCTTCCAACTTCACCAATTAGATTGGAAATAAATATTTTTCATGTGTAAGCAAAATTCACTTTCTCAGCATATGTGTAGTTAATTGAAAGATTCCTAGAAGAAACATTCTGTAGTTAATATTTATGGTTGGTCATAATACAACTGACTAAACTGGCTTAGGGGAAGTTATTACTGAAAGATACAAAGTCAGCTGCGGCAATATTTAATCTATAATTTGCACAAGAACACAATGTTTAAAATATCTTGTAAAATAAAATATCACCTCAGTGTTTCCCAAATTGTACACAAAATGAAAGCAGGCCAACTGCCAAAAAAATATTGGATAAAATGTATTTAGGTATCTTTTTGCATACAAAGAACCAATTTCATTTAGTTAATTGCTTAAATCCAGAATTCAAAATATAAACAATCAGGCTTCATCTCTTAAGAAAAATTACTGTATTCTAGGATTCAAGAATTGCTGAATCATACTGTAACATCCTACACACATTTCTCTGCTAGAGTTTTCATACTACAGCAGGTAGCAGAACTTCACATTGGAATATGAAAGCCTTGATGCCAAGGAACTGGATCTCTGTGAAAGATAATGGTTTCCAATATGGAAAAGAAAGAGTAAGCTGATTTCCACAGTTATTTTACAAAAACAAAAAACAACAACAATAACAAAAAATCCATTACTCCCTCTCCTCATAAGTATAGAACAACTTTTTTGTAATAGATGATATAGCATCTTTAGGTCCAAAATGTGTTCTATTCAAGTAAAGCAGTATGAAAGGTAAACACTTAAAATAGTGAGTTTATCTTAAATTCAATCTACTATTTCATTAATTCAGCACTCAGCATTTCATAAGTGCAGTGGAACCTAACACTAAATACTTTGATTTATCTTCTCTAGGAATCACAGTCAGAACATTGGCTTCACTTTCAAGGGAAGGAAATTACTTTCAACAAAGTATCAGTTTAACAATCCGCTGAAGTGTCAAGGTATCTGATCAGGAGATTAAACAGAGTATCTATTTAGAGCACATATTTAAAACTTATGGTCCATCTACATTTATCATAATCAAAAAAACACTTGATCTAAAGTGCAAGAATATCCATATGAATACCCATTAATTATTTATCCTATATCATCACAGATTTTCAGTCTGAATTTACATAAGAAGGAGGTGTCTAATCTGAATACCCTATTGAAAATGAGCACTGGAATATCACAATATTTGCTGAAACAATCATATTGTCTGCCACTTCCAGCAATGAGATTGTGTAGCTTATTTCACTGACTTGTAAAACCTTTCCTAGTTCCAAGTACCTACAAGCAATGCCAGCCATAAATAACCAGTAATTACTTCTCAGCAATTGAAAATGTACTGAGGAAAAAAGGTATCAAATATTTTCCTGTAAGAGTTGTCAAAGTTTCTTAAGGTTCAAGGAAAAAACGTTCAGGAAACATATAGAATTACCTTTCTGTACATACATGGCAGCAGATTCTGCTGCAGCAAAGCCTATTCCTAGCATCTAAATTGTAACTATTTCAAAAGGTAAAAGCTACATTTTTCTAAACCAAGGCAGGTTTCAAGCTCCTTTTGCTCAACATGACCTTCACAGGGCAGTCAGCCATCCTACTGTAAGGCAGAGTTACAGGATCAGAGACAGCATTCCAGCCAACCAAATCACCACTGCAACTTCTCCAACAGTCCAAGCAGCTGTCCACTTAGACCCAGGACCTCCTACATACTGTGACTGCCCATCATCTACTGGAGTATAAAAACTATTCTATGCTGTTCCATCGTTTTTTAATTTCTTTTGAAAAGGTAAAAATTATGTCGTTTGGTAAAATGGGCTTCTTCCTCTTCTTCATTTGCCTGATCACTAAAGGGTGAAGTAAAAATAATTAAATTGAATTAATAAATCAGTTAATTTTGAGATTGAAAATTACTGTTAACACTCCTCCAACAGCAGAACAGAGGGCCTCCTTATGTATCGATCAGCTGCTAATACCTAATCATCCTACAATTTGAAGCTTACAACATAACCAGTTTTTCTCACATCTCTCTCACTTTCCATAGAATCATACATACATGTATTTTTGTGTAACTTCAAATTAACTCATTTTTATTATTTCCATCCTAATCTAGCTGAGTTGCAACACTACTATAATTCACAGTTATTCCAGTGTAAATACAGATAAGTGAATATACTTATCAGTATAAACAGTACCAATTCAGTAGCATCAAAATTACTAATTTGCTTCTCAATTCAACAACAAGGACTTAATTCAATAGCAGGGCAAATAAAATTAAAATCAACCAGAATATGAAGTTCTCACAGCACCACTTACAACACTACAGCAGTCTTATCAATCAATCAATCAATCAATCAATCAATACCTCTTTCACAAACAGCAAAGGCTATCTGACTTCCCCATCATTACCTTTTTAAAAATAATTATTTTTAAATCTCCAACTTGCAATTTAACCACTAAACAATCTGTAAGCTATAACATTTATTTATGTGACTTTTTGGGCTAAAGAGTCTAGACAGACTCTTTTCAGCAGTGATTCTTGCAAACAAATCTTGTCAACTTCCTAGTCAAATCTATAGACTTTAAATGTAACAACAACAACTTTAACTGCAACAACTTCTTTCCTCCACAACTACTCAGTTTCCACTAATAATTTCAGTAATGCAATAACCGGCTATTAAATCCCTCCTGAGCACTTAATAATAAAACCAAGGATAATGTACAGTATCTGAAAAGTTTCCTTAGAAAAACTATTTTACTTTATACATAGAAAATGCAGGGCTTTTTTCCACCAACAGTATTAACACACATATATAGTATGATACACACACTAAGAATAGATCAGAACACAGATAATAAAGTAGAACTATATATTTGATTTTTATCAAGAAAACACATGATAGGTTTTTTGTTTTGTTTTTTTTTCCCAGCTAAAAGAACAGAATAGGAAAAGATTTTCTGAGGTCACTGAGGCACAGAAACTAAAGTGATTATTTAGCTTCTGTGTCAGCACAACCTCCTTTGTAGTGTCCTACCTGCCAGAAGACAGATGACTTGGTACAAAGACCTAAGTACAAACAAAAATAGAACAGAAATTGGAAGACTTAAGAAGGCCAAGCAGAGGTATTTGTAAAAGGTTGTCCAGTATTTTAGTAAAAAAGAAGCTTTCTTAAACATAATGCAAGTACCATTACATATCTATTCATGTTATATCTATCAGAATTTAGTAGAAAATCTTCTCATAATTACAACTAATTCAAATTCAAGGCAGTTCCTTTAGTAAGTACCTTTTACTGATATTTATTTTACTAAGCTAGTCTCAATAATGAAATTCCAATTAGTGGTCTTCTATGAAGAGCATATATTCAGTTGGCACCATTTGAGAACTCTTTTGTTTTCATCAACTAAACAAGACTACATTCCTTTAAAAATTGCATTATTCAGACTTGTGTGTATAGGCTGAAACTTGTTGAACCATCACATAAAATCATCATCGCAATTATCTTTTCCAGTTCTCATTTCTGAACAGATGCCACTGAGGGACACAGCTGCAGAAACAACCTCAAATGCAGTACTTTGATTCTTCCTCCAGGATGATGATCTGCACTGGATTTTTCAAAGATCAAGCTCACATAAATGCTTAGCAATTTACCCAAAATAAAGGAGTTTACTGAAAGTCTGAGTATAATCTTACAGCCAGAGGAAGGAGTGACAGAAGCCACTTAATGTCCCCCTTAAAGATAATAAGGATAGGAGACAAGTATGATTTGGGGTTTTGTTTAATATCAAGGAATTTTCTATGTAGGAAGTTTGGTTTGTATTTAAAGCAGTTATGCTCTTATATGAGAAGTCAAAAGAAGCTGACAAAATATACAACACTTATTTCCTTATTTTTATAGCTAACCTTTAAAAATATGTTTTTAAACATACTACCGATTTAACTATCATAGTTTGCACTTTTAAAAGCATATTACGATTCAGAATGTACAGAACAAACAGTATGGTTCTCTTTTTTTTTCGCTCAGATTAATTTAGCATAGCTATTTTTATTTGACACATAAGAACACATTCTAAATTAGCAATGGAGGGACACCTGGCAACCTATCCAGCAAGTAGGTTCCTGCACTCAGTCAAATGCTGGAGAAGGTGTTCTCTCTATTACAGTCATAGCACAATCTTTAAATTAACCTCTAATTTTTGACCTCAAGGTTAAAATTAGTGTCTGTAAATACTTACAATCTTAACTTTTCAACATCTGAAAATCTAAGCACCAACTTTTTTTTTTACATTAGACAGGAATTTTAGAATAAAAAGACAGCATGATTGTACAATCAGGACAGGAGGTTTTCCATAAAGGCGACAAAAATGCATTTTAGATCTAGAAACTACTCTTTGGCAACATTTTTTTATAATGCCTGCATTTGTACACAGTAAAAAACAAATTACATACAGGTAAATTTGGTAACAATATCCCTTAATCTGCAGTAGAAAAGCACTATCTCTATAAGTACTGGGAAGTACAGCTGCAGCACGAATTCCCAGGGAACTGCATGAGCTGTATGACCCCCACTGTGATGCATACGGCTCCAGCTACAATGCTGCTGGCACTCCAACTTTGCAGAGTAAAACCAGCTGAGAGAACACTACGTATCTTATAACTCACTCTGCAATATCTGATTAAGTTCTACACAGCTGTTGAGATCTACCTCAGCTAAGCTCTTACAAAATAGATGCCTGTTTCAACACAAAAGTTATTGAAAAATCAAGGTCTGCCTGGCAAAAACATGCATTCCTCTTTGAAAGATGACCTCATGTGCTACATGAATATTTTTTTCTCTTTGAAGACAAATAAATACATTTCCAAAACTAAAAATATAACACACTTCTTTTTATTTAATCCATTTAAGAGATGGAGAGGTAGTATTCTGGAACACAGAATAACAGGAATTACTTCATTTATTTAAAAATTATTCCTGTTTTGATTTTCAGTGTATTAAGTCCCAGTAATATAGCAGTACCTAAATTAAGCACTCAAGCAAGTGATCAAGTTAAGAATGATAACATTTTGCTTAGATCTGAATCAACTTAAAATTGTGAGCTCAAAAGTTACAGCATGTATCATTGAGCTCTCCTAATTCTGGTATCAATAAAAATGAGCTCAAGCTACAGGGAAAAAATATTCTAAAGGCTGAGGTAAGATATAACTATTTGTAAAACACTAAACTGCAATTAAATAAATAAGTTTTTGCTACCAACTTAGTATCACCATTGGTTTTACCTGACTCTAATTTAGCATTTTTAAAGACTAATGTCATTCTAAATATTTTGTCTAAAACAAGGTAAATGCACAGGTGTATACAGTGGCTAATTTGACAGCTGTGGTTGAGATGAGCGGTTCATCTACATCAGATACAGAGACCAAGATGACAGAGACACATGCAGTCTTCATTCAGTACCTTTACTAGGTATAAACACCAAGTACTCAAGTACATAGTGTTCATTTGCAATCACGTCATAAAATAAATATATATATATGTTTATCAAGAACTAGATTGAACAACAGAGGAAAAACTTTTGGATCTGTAAGCAGTATCAGAATCACGATGACAGGCTCACTGATTCTTCTCTGGGGCATCCAGGAGCACCAAGATTAACTCACCTCTTTGCTTTCTTCATACCACCAGAGATACCATGTCATTCTGAATGGCTGCTGTTTCTACCACAAATCATAAATGAATTGTTGAGATCCCAGCTAGCAAAATCCACTGTAAATAGAAGGTCAACAGCCAAAACTTGGAGCAAAGAGATGAGTTTGAATGGCCCTGATCATGCTGCCATGAAAGAATATTTTACTTCACCTCTTGCTCTGCAAACAAGAGACCCAAACACAAGAGTCTCCAAAGACCCTTCCACAAGATCTAAATCATATTCTGCTACAACTTGGCAAAGAGAAGACAGTGGTCCAATGTAAAGCAACCAACAAGGATACAAAAAAAAGGTTTATAAATCCATTTGCCTATCTCAGTCACACAAACACTTTCTCAACTGAATTTCTGAGAGGAACAGTAAAGGAGCACCTGATGGGAGATTGGCCTTCCCCATTCATGCCTTCCCTAAATCAGACTCTGAAGACCAGCAAGTAAAATTCATGCACATATGTGAGTTATAGAAATCATAGGTAAACAGTCAAAAAGATAAAATTATTAACCCGTTTACACAGTAAAAGCATTGTGTAGCAAAATTAAGTCTCAAAAGCTGACAAGTACAAACTCACATCCAGATATTATATCCTGCAAGACTTTACTACACAATTAAAAACTTAACAATGCAACAAGGCAACAGGCCAAAACTGGTTCTAAAAAATCCCTATCATGAGGTACTTAAAAGTTGTTACTGATAAAGGTAAACATTGAAGGATATTTTAAATTACAACTATCCAATAAATTATTTTTACATTGTTCAACTTCCTTTGCATTGATCTTAAAGTGTTTTTGGAATACTTTGATCTGATTATCAAGTGGACTTCCTAAAGACTAAGAAAAACTTCTGTACAGTACATAAATACAACTTCTTCTATGTGAGTGTATGTAAACTCCAAGATTAGCGAAACGTTTCCAAACATACAAAAATCCCCACAGCATCTAAAATACTAGTTATCATGCTCAAACATACAGCAAAGTGAAAATAACCAATGCAGATGGCTCAGACAGAATCAGAAATGTTCAAGGAGTATAATAAGAATTAAACTATTAATTTTGTTTTCTGATCAGACAACGTGTTCATTTTCTGTTCAGTCTATTAATTACCAATCAATTATACTGACTCTTCTAAACAATCACCAGAGCATGACTTAGGCAGAGGGATGCACACACAGGAAGAATTACACTTTACAGCAATCATTAAGTGACCTGAAATTGGAGTCCTTTTGCAATATTATCTGTAGCAAACATGAACAAATTCATATTTGTAGCTAGACTATTTACAGAAAATTTTACATGACAGAAAATGAGACAGATCATAGTGCAAATTTTAAGTGTCTATCAAAAGAAGAATACATGAGAGAGTTGGTTTTAAGAGCTGGTAGTGAAAATCGTCTTACAAATTACCACTAGAGTGAAGAGGTAGGCAAAAAAATGGGACAATTAGAAAAGATATATGAGAAAAAGGCAGGCAGATAATATGGCTTCCAAAGACATTTCTGTTACAATCTACATATTGCGCATTTCACTTACAAAACTAAAACCTTAAGCTTAACCTCTCCAAGCATATAATATGAGGAGGTATTATATCCCTGTGTCAGTTATGAGCACTTTGACATTCTATTTCTATATTATACTAAGGCCGAAATGGAGTTTCTGTCCTCTGTTAGTCCTGAATATTTTCAACAGCAAAACACTGCCACCTTTTGGCTCGATACATAGACCTCCCAATTTTAAATGTAAAATTATATCTTTTTCTCCACTTGTCCTTTACGGAGGTGGTTGAATTCTTGTGATCTTATCTAAAATTTTATTCAGTAGACATACTTCACCAAGAAGAAAAACATACAGTATTAGTTGATAAGGAAAATATTTCTCATAAGTACATTGCCAAGCAACTTCAAACCATACTCCTTTAAGCCACATAATGTTTTATCTATTTTCTATCTCACAACCCTTTGCTCTTGGCAGTTTTGGTACACATGCACGCTGTATCACGTGATATCTTGCATTGCATTCCTTTCAGGCAAAAACTTGGCAATGCATTCTTTGAACATTGAGTTTCAAAAACAGACAACAGAAATAACAATAATGCATTATTAAAAATGTTATGTTCTTTGCTCATGTATGTATCTATATTATTGTAGATGAAACACTGATAGTTCGACATCTACATAAGCATGTATTGAAACGTATGCAAAATTACTTACACCAGTGACACAATGTCCCCCCGTTGTACATCGTAATTTCTAATGCTCCAGTGGTTTAAGAGTACTACATCAGATGCTTGTCTTCCCCCAGGATTCAAAGACGGCTGAGAGAAGGGAAGAAAAATATATCTTCATTTAGATCTACATTTCCTTTATCAATCTTCCACCTAATTCTCTTTCCATCAACAGGTGAAATCCATTAAAATTGGTAAAAACATACCCATTTACTGTAAAAGGCCAAAAATCTGTTGTACAACAGGAAATACATCTCTTTATTAAATGGCATGTTAAATATCATTAATTTATGACAAACTCTAGTTCACATCTTCCAATGCACTACTGCATGCAAACCAGATTATATAGGACACATACTTTTGGCAAACCTGATGAAAAGAAGGGATTGCTCTTACTGCTTATCATTTAATATTAAAACCAAAGCTGAACCAAGTACACTAATGCCCAGGAAAAAACAAACAAACAAGCAAACAAACTTTTTTGCAGGCATCTTACTATTTAGAAAAGCATAATGCACTAAAAATAAAATACGTACTTGTAGCACTACCATCCTTTGCAAAGGGGAAAAACAAGCCCTATACCTACAGCACATACTGACACTGGCAATAAATATGGGCCTTCCATAAGAGGACACTAAAAGGCATGAATCAAAATAACCAAGTAATTAATGCATAATTAGTAGGTACATAAAATCCCCCAAAATTATTTTGTGTGATATGATACATAACCAGAGTATCTGACCAATGCTGGCTCTGAGTTAACTCTTGAGAAAGGGCAGAGGAAGGAAGAAACCCATCACAGTACTGCCTTTATTTATGTTTGCAAGGCTTAATTTAAAACAGAGACTCCTTTTACTAGACATAAATTATTTAAGAGTATTCCAGACTGAAGTTTTCTAATAGTTTATTTTGCAGAAAGCTTTTTCAGAGTCTCCAAATACAATTACAGTATCTCCCAAATTGGACAAAAAACAACCGCTAACGTAGATTCTAGAGTTCAGTGATTTATGCAGTAAAGCACATAGTGCTGAATCTAGGCTACCCCTCCTTTGTATGATAACTGTAATATTAGCTAAAAAATTTGTTTTTGTTGCTGTTGTTGTTGTTGTTGAAGAGGCACTATAACTGTAATCATCGCATAAACCACTGGACTTTCACTGCTGATACTCCCCTGTCCAAACTGATGGTACCTCCGATGAACAAACCAACAAGGGAGTGAAATTAACTCTTCTCAACCCTAGTAATTACAGTGTTAAATCTCATTCTACTGTTATTCAGTAAACTTTGCTCTCAAATAAAATGGATTTATTTTTAACTTCAAAAGCAATTTAGAAGTGCTTATTTCTCTTTACTAAGTTTCTTCATCATTGCTAAACAGGTTGATTGGTCGACAAAGACATACTTCAAGTGGAATCTGTGAAAAAATTAGTTTTTCAAGATGCAAGAGGAAATCATGTGGTAGGGTCCTCAGTAGGTATAATTCACATGAACAGTAAGCAATATGATAAGTCAAAAGAATAAACATGGTAGGGAATGGGGGAGGGATATGATATCATATGTTTAGTTAAAGAGCAAACTAGGCTAGTTACATTTTGGGCTACAGACAAATTTCGAGTTCGGTAAATCAGGGGATCAAAACAGGTCACTTTAGATCCATAGAGATATGGTCTAAGCTAAAAATATATTAATACTCATTGTTTTATTTACTAGACTCAATGCACTGCAAGAACCAGATAAATGAAAACCAGGAGCTTATTAGCAGTTATTTTATTAGTAGTTTTTAATCAGGATTTCCAGAATTATTTATCAACTTTACAGCATTTTCCACCAAACAATCAAATATTTATGTAAAAGTGACTTACATACAAATTCACAAACAATTCAGTTATACTCACTTTGCCAAATGCAGGTACACAGGGGCAAAAGCTTACCACACTACTAAGTATGACGCAGAGGCCAATCTTACAAAGCAGGAATCATACATATGACATATTCTCACAAGGTAAACTCCTTAGTACTGAAATGTATCTGCCTTAAAAGGCCAAAAGGATGAAACAAATAGAAATCTTAAAACCATTGTTCCAAAATATAATGTATCTCACAGATACTCCAAAAGTATCTAAATGAGTGTTCACACACTTCTTATATCAAATAAATTTACATTAACTATATCTTACAGAGAAATACGCCAGGTAGTTACAGTATTGCCCTAGCTGCACTATCCCTACTGACTCCTATTTTTTGCTACATTTAAACAAAGGAAAAACCTTAGCATTTAAATACATTTAGGTATTGCATAAGCTTTTTTAACTTAAAGCACTCTAAATGCATTTTTAGCAATACCTGACCTCATTTTGACATACAGAGTGGATATCCAACTCATTTTATATGTTAGAATTGTGTTTTGAGAAAAATACAATGGTGTAGGCTTATTTTCTTCTCTCTCACAAAAAAACCCCTGACAAATGTGCAGACAATAATACTATTTTGTTAGAAGAAACTGAAGGAAAACCAGGAGACAACTATTCATTCACATCAATAATCTCTATTGTCTATTAAAAAAAATAAAAGGCTAAGTCCTTCAGCAAGCCTTTGTCTATTTTAACACAAATTGAGATTGCACAACAAACAAGTACAGAAACAATACAACTTATTCCTCATGGTATTTTAACTAGTAGTAAGGTTTCAGGTCTAGGAAAATCAAAATACAGCTTGTGCAAAGGGAGTCAACAAATAGTGTCACTGGGGCTTTCCATAAGAAACAGAATGACACAGAGGCTTTTTCCTTCTAGTCTGAAGCATTATAACTTCTTTGCCCAAGTTTTTGGCATAAAAGCCTACTACAAATGAGGCACACAGGTCTTAATTTAAGCTGTGGTGCAGAAGCTACAAAACATTACTCTTTCCAATTACTAACTAATCTAATGCTAAAAGCATGCAAATTGAGATCCCCAGCCATATGATGAAGCCTCATAGGACATGAGGTTCTGTAAGTAGGAGGGTAAAAACATGCCCTTTTGCTATAAATAATGATTAACTTGATAGTTGTTATGCTTCTAGTGAAGGTCACACCTTATTTGCTTGTAGCTTGGGGAACACAAAGAATATTCACATGAGCTTACAGGCTTAGGTACAGTAATCCTAATAATAAAGTTAGGAGAAACTGCCACAGAATAATCGCAACTGCTAATATGCATAATGGAATAGAACATTCAATAATGTTTGCTGCAGAAACATGAGTGCTTCGTCAGAGTTCACTGCTCAGGCCACTTCCTATAATCCTTGGTATTGAACTGTTTGCAATAGAACTTGCATATAAAGCTGCATGTCATGCTGTCATCTTCTATCCCACTTGAAAACAGTCCATTTGATTTAATGAATTTACAAATTTATATATGCATGACGGGTTCCTTTTCCACATCTTTATGTATGAAGAGTTCATAATACCAGACAAGCAATTAAACTCAATAAAAAAATAATATAAATCAATATCAAAATGTCCATATGACAACAAACATTTAAAAGTATACAGCCTGCATTACAAGAAGTCACACACAAAAAAAAATCCACAACAGTCAATTAAGAAATCTTATTACCAGTTATTTGAGTCACTTACATTTAATGTTGTAAACAGATTACAACTCATTAGAAACCCACTATTAGGAGAATTCTAGATGAGTGCATCAATCTAAAATCCTAAGCAACAAGACTACCTTATGTGATGATTAAAAATCCCAGTGAATTTGGAAATAAAAGAGAAGGTAATGAAACTATTAAAAGTATACACTGCAATAGTTCACTGTTACTCCCTATAGGTTAGACTTAATATACATATAAACTGAAGTCAGCTCAAGTGAAATTACAACAGGTGGCTGAAAGCACTGAAAAATACAAAATCAGCTTGAGACAATAGAATGCATGAAGTCTGTCTTAATTGAATGGGTCATAAAATTTGTATTTTCATTAGAAGCTTTATTCATATACTTGCCAAGGTGTCAAGAAGTGTTCCCATCGTCAGTAACTATGAAGGAGCAGTAAGGCTGGTCCAGAACAGAAAGAGAAAGTGTAGGGGGAGAGAGAGCATACAGGAGAGAACAAGAGTAGGAGAGCAAGCATGATACAGACAAATTTATTTCTTGCTTCTTGTCAAAACTTTTAATTTCAGGCTCAGCAGGAGCCAGAATTATAAGTACACAAAGCCAGCTAGACATTTCAGAGGTCTATTACAAACAAATTCTTGGGAATCTTACCATGATATCAAATTGAGACAATAGGTATCACTGGATGTATGTGACTGAAGGATTCAATCTGACTACAAATTGACTGAACTTCAGCCTTCTTCATACCTATGGCTTTCAGATATATTTGACATAGATCATTCTCCAAGGAACATAGTTAACAGACAGAATTGCAACATGACCAGTTACTCCTTCAAGCTACTCCTAAAGAAGGGTTATATTCCTTATAATTGTGTCCCTGTCAGACTCACTTAGATGCCTAATAAATCTTGGCAAGGAAATTAGTATGTTATTAAAAGCATCAGGATTTTTTTTCAATTTGAAAAATGGCCATATGCACAGAAGTTTAAAACAAACCTCTGTTTCAGTTCTGTTTCAGAATAATACCAGAGAGTTTTACAGACACTGAGGTGTCACTAAAATTATAAATGTCAGCTTTCAAGCTATCCATTTTTCAATCAACAGAGGGAATGTTTAGTTAACAGATACAGCAAGGGAAAAGCTTCAATTTTAATAATCCAGTGCATATATATTGCTTTCCCTTTGTCAGGTTGAATAAATCTAAGCAAATAACTGTAGTGTTTTTCAAATATTCCATGGATAAGCCACAGTCAACTACGTGCTCTTCAAGTGAGTAGAGAAGCAACACTCCAAAACAATACCAGAGCACTCTCAAACACTTGAGACTGACTTCAAAGAAAATATAAAACCAAGGTATTAACAAGAAGGGCACAATGGACTTGTGGAGAGGGAAATCTAAGAAATTTCTTTCCAGCTACTGAAGCAAAACTATTAAGCAATAATAGATGTCAAACAGAACGCTACATTAGAGGCAGAAAATATCAAACAATGAATGGCAATGTGGTATGCTACAAAAACCAACACCTCAAAATTTAAATGCTCAGGTCACACTCACTAGTAACAAAAGAAACCCCAAAAAACAGAAACAAACAAAGGCAGAATGCCAAAAGCATAAAATCCAACATAAATATGCATCTTGAATGCTCCATGTGGCTCTAGACCCGCAAAAGAGGCAAAAAATGGGAACATGGAAAAGAGGGGAGTTGTACTCATCTGGCTGATTTTGTACTTCTCTAGATGCTGTGCTATATATTTGGATTTCTCCTGTCTGAAGACAGTAAAAAGGTAACAAAACTGTTTTTTCACAGTTTTCCTCTCCTTTTTAGTGCAAATTTCTGGCTCTGCAATTGCAAGCCCTGAGATTCTCCTCTCTTTCACTGGCCATCAATGATTTTCAGAATAACATCTGTGAAAAGGGCAAAGATAATGTACGTTACACCTAGCTTTTGGCCTTGGATTGTAGAATTACTGGAGTAAGATGATTTTACTTTCATCCCTGTTCTCAATGTGAGAGCTGCCTGCTGAGGTTTCTTGACAGAGTTTAAACATCAGATTACAGACTGCCACAAACAGCACAATGCCACCTTGCCATCCCCGCCTCCCCACCACATGCTTTTTAGAACATTAAACATAAATCAGCCAAGTGCAGGATCAAGCCTAAGTTTTTTAGCCTATGTGTAGATTCTGCATAATTCAAACTCCAGCAGCTGGTCTTGATTTCTGTGAAATCCCTATTCAAGGTTCTGAGCTTATCAAGACAGTCAGAAAAGAGAGACTGACTTCCAAGAATCAAATCTTTATTCTCTGCTAACTGGAATGTTGCAACATTCAAACAAAATACATCATAGTTATCAGCAGTGATGCATACCCATGTGCAGTGCATATGATTTCAAATGCAAAGTAACAATATGGAAATTTTCTATCTACATTAAAATACAGCTTTTTCAAGATCAAATAAACAGTGAAAACAAAATCATGTGCATGAGTATTTATTTATCATCTAAATGTTACACGCTATATTTACTTGCTTATGCTGCATAAACATTCAATATAACCAAAGTAAAAACAGTGAACTAATACCTACTTCCTGATAAACATAAGCAATAATAGTAGGTTCATGCCCCTTTCAGTATTCTTCCCTGCAATGGTGCCATATATGTTCATTAGTAAGAACAAGTAGAAGAAGAAACACTTTTGCCACACAGTTAGTTACTATAATGTAGATACTAAAAATTAATAAAGACTCTTTGTGAGTCATCAATTCAATCCCAAGAGACAAAATATATAGCTCCAAATATTTCTAAATGTTTAGGAAGATATCAAAATAATCTATCATTATTTCTCCATATATTTTCCTTTTACTGACCCAGAATTTTGGGAAGTCTTGTTTTCAAAATCTTTTCTTTCACATGACAAAATATTTAACAAAGTAGAAATTAAACTATTCCATACTAGACCATCATTTAACAACATTTGAGGAAAAATATGTTTTTCACCTCGTTATTATCAGGGAAGAGCCACCTTTCAATTTCCTGACAGACAAAAGATATTTCCAGCAATACCTGCATTGATGCTCCTTCCACCCTTGCGACACAGGCAACTCTATCCAGGAAAGTCACAGTTACAGGAACAGCAACAAAAAAACCTTTAAAAAAGGCTTTAATGTATTTCTTCCCCAAACCCTGAGCCTGTGCCATAATCTGAAAAAAATGAAGGAAAGAGAAAAGTTGTTACAAAACAAATTTGAAGTAACATCAACATGTAGCAATTCAACATGGAATAATTAAAAATAAATTTATTATCTTCTAGAGTCTCACAATTTCCAGAGTGAAAAAAAAAAAAGTGTGCACATGAGAATGGAAAAAACCCTAAACCAACAAACCACAAACCTTCATCAGATTTTCAATATCTATTCTACAGAACAGAGCTTAAAACTTCATATTTACCCTGTAGCTAACTTGAACATTTCTTATGATTCTGTGCTAGGAGAAGTACTTGATAAAAATTACTCAGTGTGGCAGGTAAGCAAGAAACAAAGTGATGCAACCAGACAAAATGTAATAATTCATTTTGGAAAAAAGAAGCATTGCTAATAATTTTCTCTCCATACACTAATATTTATTAATTTTTCACCCCCAAAGTTGGATTGGGTTAAACAAAGGAAAGCTATTTGCAACACATCACTTTTTCTTTATTAAATATTTTCACAAATGAAAATGCACAAATTCATTATTTCCACACTGGTGGTAACTGCAAACATAAAATCTATTCAAATTGTCACATATATCATAGGGACACACCATAACACAATGACTCCTTATTTACCACTCCATCACAAAGTTAAAAGTATGTTGGCAGGCTAAGGCATCTATGTAATGACATATGGGATGATTCCACTCCAACTCTATGTATTACACTATCTCCCACCTATTTATTTAGCCCTGAACCACCGAACATGCTTGGAAAATACCTACAAAGTGCACTGAAACACCAGCTATTTGACTGTATTAGCTGTACCTCTGAAAAGCAAGCTGAATATCCAGGTACTGCTGCATAGACTCAAGGCCTAATTTATGTAACTGCAGTTTCATTATAAGAAATGCTGCCCTTCATCTATTGAAGGTGACTTTTAGACTGCTCCCTTTTAAACTGCTACTTCCACCTAATGAATCCTTAGTGGGTCAGCTTGTGTTTATATTCAAGAACATAGTTATTTTTCAATGGAAATAATTAAAAACATAAGTATACGCATTTTCATTCAGTCCTCTTACAAAGTATTTAAAATCTCATAATATAATTATTTTTTCATTGTTACATTTTCAGAAACACGGAAGTGATGAACTATTTGTATGCAGAATATAAACTATATCACTCTGATGAAATAGTACTGAAAGTAGTATTTCTGTCACAGAAAGACCTTAATTCCAAAAACCATAAAACTTAGAAAACTCAGTTCTAGAAAGTAAGCCACTGCATATTCTTTACTAGAATTCTTTATAGATATTAATAGCTGTGCAATGACAAGATCTGTCTTCTAAGACTACTACTTCTGACCTTCACCTTTAAAAGGTTTTAATTATTTTTTTTAGGTGGAAATATTTCATCATCTGTAACTTGCTCATAAGTTTAAATTTTCATACTGGTTATAATTCAGTCACTTTCTTCCTGAACATTTCATGAAAACATTTTAAATTTGCATCAACTGCTTTTACAAATAATTTGAAATAGTTGTGAAACAGATCAAAAACTTCACCATTTCAAGAAAAAAGCTATAAGGATTTACTCTCAGATTATCATTTAAGAACTTGTTATTAGAATCAATCCACCAAAAGAGACTATTGCCTCTATCAGCAGAGTTTTGCCTTTGGAAAATATGCCACATAAAAATAAAATCTCTAAAAATCAGGGTTTTGTCTATCTTCAGAATACATTGCCTACATCTTAATACCCTTCTCTCAATCTATTTACTTTGAACTTTGCATCTTGAGTTTTGTGGCTGGAACTGTACTTCTCTGCCATGAGGTCTGGCGTGTCAGACCTCCTCCACTCTAACAGCAATGTCAGCCACCAAACACCATTTTGAGACCTTACCACAAATATATTCACCATGTTCCCTAGGGTAAATTGATCAGGAAAACATTGTCTGACACATGCATCACAATATGGCTGATTTAGGAATAGTTTTTAAAAATTCAGAAATCAAACAACGTTACTTCTCTTAAAATTTCTCCGAGTCAAACCTCTTTTTCATTAATAATGAAACATGAATATTCATCACATTCTTTCTACTAAATGCATAGACAGATCTTGTTATAAACTTCTTGCAGAAGCCTCATGCTAGTATCTACAGAAAAATCTAGAATCTGAAGAGAAGTAATTGGTCAGACAATCCACAGGAGACCAACCATATGCTTCCTAGAACTACAAGCTAATTAATAGTGACAGAGAATCTAGCAGTCAGGTTAAAACTGCTAAGACAAAATGTTTCATTCTCAGTACATCACTTGGACAAGGCAACACCAGACGTATTAAGCAGCTGTGGTCAACACTGGGAATTAAAGCACTACTTTTGTGGGTTTGAACACACGTAGCATTACATGGCACAATATAAAAAAACACAAGGGGAAAAGCACCAGCAGCACCCCTACAAGCAATCAACTTGCAAAGCTACCAAAACCAGCAACCGCTCATTTGCTGGAGGACTTCTCTACATGCCCTGAATTTTCTCCTCTCCTCCCCCTCTCAGTAACTAATCAAACCACTGGTTTCATCTTCCCTGTATACCAAAAGGACAAATCCTTCATTTATACTGATGTACTACATTCTGAACTTTTCCTGGTTCCTGTTCCTCCCACAGGAAGGACAGCTTCCCCCATAACACAGACTGAGCCAGTCAGCAGAAGCCGTTCTTCCCTAAAGACAGCAAACATTCGCACACACAATTCAAACAATTTGAGAAGAACTATTTAAAAACAATCCATCTTTAACCTAAAGTCCATTTATATAGTGAAATATTTTCAACACATAAGTAAGTTACTACATGTCAGTATCTGACTTAACAGTGCACACATTTTTGCCAGTTCTGTTTCATAAGATTCCCCCTCTAAAAATGCACAGACAAGTAAAACACAGAGTTGCTGTGCAACTGTTGACAATATATTCCACCACCCAGCTGCCAGTAAATGGGAAGTTACCCCTCACTCCTTCCACACGAGGGCCTTCAAGTTGTCTTGCATTGCCACAGAGGAAGAGCTGGACATAGGCAGCAGAAAGTTTGCAGCATTTCCTTCTAGCAGTAACTGGACATGTGAATGGATATTCATCAACTGATAAACAATGCTGGATTGAAATGTGCAGTGTTATCTTTTCTTCTACTTTGATTGTCATAGGAGAAAAGAAGGGAAAAGAGTAATGATCAGCATTTATTGCAGTCACAAGAGAGAATTTAGGGTGGTAAAGGGCAGACACAAAAATGACCCTTAAAATTAAAAGAAAAAATTCTGGTTGGAGTTTTTTTGTAAAGAAAACATAAGATACTCATCACTCCTGAAGATAATATTCTACTCTTAGAAATACCTTTAACATCTGTAGATTTTCATATCATCATGTTTCTCCAGTGAAATTCTGAGATACAGTGAGTGCATCATCTGGTTTATGATGTCAGGTTTAAATGCATGTTAGTGAGGCAAGCAAAGTATTGTTTGCTGAAAAAAATAATTTCCCTAGCACATGTTTCTGGATCTCTGACCAGTATGACACCTTGAATTCAAGATCAACAAATCACAATGCTTAAAAAACGGGGGGAAAGAAACAAAACCAAATTAAAGAAAAAAATAAAAATAAAATGTTTTAGAGTTGCAGATGTATACACTTTTCAGAACCTGTAAGTTACGCTTGGTTTAGGGAAAAAAAACACACAGAAGAATTCAGTAGAAATTATAAACTTCAAACCAACAACCTTGAAAACTTGTTTGAAATGAAAACATGGACACAAAAAATCCAAGATCAAAAATGATCATACAGCAGGTCAAAGCATTAAGAATTTCACATTGTGCAGCTCAGAGATTAAGGCAGATGGAGCACAGCATTATCCGGACTGAAGTATTTGGTGCACAAAAGGTCCAGGGATTATAATGAACCTCTCGTGGGTACTACAACATATGGAGCAGAGATGCTATTTAGATAGCTCTCTATGTATAAAATGTTTATTTTTTCTTACACTTGCCTGCACATTAGAAGACACTGTTTATCAAACAGCCTGCAGAAAAACATCAAGTAATTCAGAAAGCCCCAGGTTACAATATATTTGCAAACCCAGGTACTTAAAAATTACCCACAGAAGTATGATAGGAAAAATAGCTGTAAAAACAAGGCATTAGCAGTCATCTGTAAATGAAACAGAATGGGTCCTGATGTGCTTCTACAAGAAGACATGTGAGGGAACAGGAAGGAGGGAATCACAATCTATATGCAAAACAACTACCCCACGAAGACTGCTACATTAGTGTGAAATTATCTATTTGATCTTGTTCAGGAATTAGTAGCTATATGATATATAGTTCAAGAAGCCATTGAAACAACCAACTTCTCTGTCAATCAAAATATGCATTTTTCTATAAATTGATGGTATCACACTAGAATTCAGGATATACAGTTTCAAAATAAAGAAGACTTTCATAACAAAAAATACCACAACACATGAATAAGCCAAATTTTATTGTGTCCAATGAAACATAAAACTGAGGACAAAAGCTTTTGTTTTAAGACTGGTCTAACTTGAAGATGAGGTTTTACCTGGCTTAACAACCATGACTAACAGGATACTGCTCAGTATAAGAATTTGTGTGATCTTTTTAACACATTCTTTTTCTACAATCTGTCATGGTACAAGGCCAGAGATAAATACTTCCATGCAGCCCGACTCTCATTTCCCATTTCAGTCATACATTTTCATAACTTTTATATTACAGTGATTACTGTAAGGGTACAAGTATGCAGAGTTTTTAGTAGGCTGATTTAATTCACATATATTTATATTTAATTCACATATATTTATCACATGATGGTGATGAATGCCACAGAAGAATCAAAATAGACTAGTCCAAAAGTTTTCAGTTAAAATAATCAGATCAGTGCATTTAAGTTTTCATTTAAAAATCCTACCTAGTTCCAGAAAGAGCTCTCATTTATCCTTCAATAAAGCCAACTCTGTCCTGGTATTATTCCACCATTGTGGTAACATGTCTATTCAATTAATGTATTTATACTCTGCGCAGGTTTTACTCATCCTATTCCTCCATCATATTACTCTCTAATATAAAGACATTAAAGAACACCCCTCTATTGTAAGTTTGAAAATATCTCAGCTCATGGAAACTGTGTTCCTGAAGCAGCAAATCATAACTTAACCTGCAGTTTCAGCAACTGTACACTGCTCTTTTTTCTTTCCTCTAAATTAGTCATTTTGTTCTGACACCCAGATGTTTTGCTTGTTCCAAATACAAAGCAGCACATTTTGTTAGTTTCAGCTCCATTTTGTATCATTTCCTTATGCTTCTGCTTGAATTCAAGCAATTAGAATTTCCATGTAATAGCTCCCAGCCCTACAAAATACATTGAATTTTTCCAGTATACACAATAAAGAAAAACAACAATAAAAATCCATTTTTCTAATCTTCTCAGTGCAGTAACATACAGAGAAGCTCCCAGAAGCAGACAAAACCAGATCAACCATAAAGAACTTTCAGCTCACAAACCAAATTGAAAAGCTTAAACTACAACAATCATCAACATAATCAGCCACAGATTTATTACTGTGGGGAAAAAATCAGTTTAATGTGGAACTGATTCTTCTTTCAATATAATATTACTATATCACATCACTGGGATCTATGTCATGTACAAAGGCTTAGTTGACATGTTGGTTGTAACTGGAGAGAAATTCATATTATTTCAAATTAATTTTGTGTTTCAAGTATACAAATTTTACCCTAATAGACAATCTTGTATTTCCAAACAAAACATTTCATTCTTCAAATATAAGCAGAACTGGAGAAAATACAGCTGTAGACCAAAGTTACTCTCAGCAATCAAATTAAGAACTAGCTCAGGATGGCAAGTAAACAGCCATCCCTCCATTCTAACAAGTTACTCCGTTATCCACTTCACACACAATCATCAAGAAAAGGAATTAGTTAAAAAAAATAGTAATTGTCATAAGTCAGATTTTTTCCCAGCACTTAAAGCTTCAGATGTAATGAAATATCTTCCAAGTAGTATCACACAGGCGACTGGCAGAGAACAAGTTCTTCTTACATAAAAGTTACAATATTTGGGTTTATTCATGTTCCTTCAAAGAAACTAAAGATCATTAACATATACTATATATAAACTTTATATAAACTATAGCTATAGATATAAATTATAGATATAATAATATAATATAAGTACTAAATACATCAATTTTTGGAACTCATTTAAGAGACCAACATAACACATGTTCAGCTTCTTACAACTGAAAGCTCTCTGTTGCTTTCAGCCTAAGGATTCAGTGCGTGCAGTCAAAGTTAATTGTTTAAATTAATTTTAAGTGTCCTTTGCTGCTATGTTTTGCTCTTAAGTAGACAGCATAAATGAGGAGTTTCTTTGAAACTTACTGAATTTGTAAATTATATTTACAGTAAACAATAGCATAACCTTTGAATTTCAATAAATTTGTACATTCACCTAGTCAACTCTCTGGATTCTTTCAAGCACCATAGAACTGTCATGTTAGTTGTGGTTATCCAGAACCAAACTTGGGCAAAAACAACAACAAAAAAAAAGGGAATATTCAGTTTTCACCAAAATATATAACTTTAAGTACTCAGAAAACATTTCAGTGATCAGCTGAAGAATAACAGCACTCAGCTTCAAACATTAATATCATCAGAAACAAACTCTTCTAAAAGGTGTTTCTTTTGGATTAAGAAGAACTAAATTTCATATGGAACAGGGAAGTTTCTTCTAGCCTAATGGAAAGTCAAACGAATACAAAAACAAATTAATAGAAGAAACAAGATTCTCAGCTATGAATCTTTAAAGCATGCCCACATGCACTGAGTATATGAGGGCAAAATAATGACTGAAAATATTTATTATAGTATGAAGAAATTATGCCAAGAGAAAGAAGAGAAAATGCTTTTACTGTTTGAAAGGTATTTTCCATTTTCAGCATACTTCACAAAAATTCCTAGTTCTTCCACAACTAATGTAAAAGCAGCTTTGTGCACCCTTGTTCAAGACAGGAAAATTGAGACTGACTCCCTGACAGAACATTCCCATGAAACCCAGCAGTAAAACCTAATGAACCAACTATTTACTGTCTACCGTCTGGGGGACAGTAATAAACTAAATGTATAAACTAATACAGAAAATTATGCCTTCAAAGAAATAATTTCCTTTACCAAGTCATGTTTTATCGTTGAACTCTAGAGGTCACTGTGGGACTTGTTAAGAGCAGACCTAGTGTACTCCGTCATTCCCCACCATATTGATTTTGAGTCTGGGATTTGTGATAACTTCAACTGCCATGTAAGTTTCTAAAGTCTCAAGAATAAGCAAAACAACTTAACAAGCATAAGGATACATATTTCCAGAAATAGGTAGTATCTGTGGCACTCTAGTCAACTTAAAAAGAATGCACCACAAAACTACAACAATGACTGTGAAACCATTTTAATCTCAAAATTATTTCTAGCATACTTAAAATATTACTTTCAGGGATCTGGGTATCACCCACTACTATACCATGTGTATAGTTATTTACCACCAGTTTCAGAAGAAAATTTATTTTGGTAACAACATTCAGTTAAATTTAAAAAACCTCTAATTTTAAAATAAATTAAATGGAAGACTCCTGGAAAAATCTTCCAAATACAGTAGTTAAAAACATTAGCTTTCTTTTTACAAAAAGCATATGTATTCAGTTACAAAGCTACATATTTGAAAAATCAAGTCTGATTCTGAAGTTTTCTAGAGAAATTATTTCATTTAACCTGAAAATCCTCAAGAGGTTCTGTTTTCCTAGTACATTTTGTTGACAATTTCAGTTTTCTTCCTAGCTGAACAATGAACAAGTATGTGTGGTGTATTTTTTTAGGGGAGAAGAAGAAAGTAAAAATGTGATAGTACAAGAGGGTTATTTAGAGACATAAAGCAGCTTTGCCTTTTCTGGTATCTTGGTGTGCCCAGTGAATTTCAGTTCCACAGAACAAGAATGGTAATAGTAAAAAAAAAATAAATTAAAACTTCTATAATGGAATACTGGATAATTAAAATATTTTACCAAGTTAAAGTCTACCTGCTGTTCAGCTGTGCTTTTTCTATCTAAGATTTTTGTTAGCTTCCAAGAAAATTTGCCTTAAAAAAAGTAGGAACAGCAGAGAAAGATGTCTGGGAACTGGCTGAATCTCTTCAGCTTCATGCATTGCAGCCTTTATGGGGAGAAGCATTTAACTAAGAAAAGATTGTGTGATAAGCACCAGATATGGAGAAGCAGACACTTTACGACAAGTTATATCATTATAGAAAAAAAAAAAAAAAAATCTAAACAAATTCTCTATTAGATGTCCAGGATGTAGGGCAGCAGGAAAGCCACTCCATCAGGATATCAGAATATAGCCATTAACAGTAGTCTTCATAGGACAAATACAAGATGTGAAAGAAGTTTAATGAAACAGAAAAATACTTTAAGTAAGAACTGCATTCAATCCAGGACCAAGCGCACAGCACAAGTCCCAGCTGCAGACACGATGCCAATGAACGGGAGCAGAACCCTGGAGTCGCTTCCAAACTCATCCCCCCGCCCAAGCACCCCGCCTTCCACGGCAGCAGGGCACGACCGCCTGCCGCACCGCCTCTGACAGGCGGAGGATGCACAGACCGGCGGTGCTGGTCGCTATTGACTCTGCCGGTTCTTTTACATCGAATCCCTTCCCGCGGGAAACAGAGCTCTCGGTAATCGGAGGGCGAAGAAGGGAGGAAGCGCACACCGGACCGGCGGCGGGGAGGCTGGTGCCGGCGCCTCAGGCGAGCGGCGCTTCCGCCGGCCCCGCGGGGCCCCGCCCCAGGACGCGCCGGCCGGGGGCGGGGCCAGAGGCGGGCCAGAGGCGGTGCCGCGTGCTGCCGCGAGCTCGCGGCCGGGCCCGCCGCGCGGCGCCTGCCTGTCCCCGCCACCGCACCTGCAGCCCCCTCTGCTCGCGCCCGTCCCCGCTCCTCCTCCACCAGCGGGTTCCCCTGCCCCTTCCCCGCCCCGGATCTCCGAGCCCGCCCGGCTCCCGTGGCTCCGCCCGGCTCCCGGCCGCTCCCGCCGCTTACCCTTCGCTCCGTTCCGCGGGGGGCGGGCCGCAGCCGGCCGCATCACGTGACGTGCGGGCGCGGCGCGCGGAGCCAGCGGCGCTCCGGAACGGCCGGCCCGGGCCGCCCTGAGGGGCCGCGGCTGCACTGCGCCTCCGGCTCGGAAGGGCGGCCTGACGGGCTCGCCTTGTGCCACACACAGAGCAGGACAGGCCCTGCACGGAATAAGGTACTTGGCCTGATCCTTTTTCAGCCCCTCTTGTTACAGTTTGAGTCCCCAAAAACTTGAGGTTGCTGCATTGCAGTGTCGGTGCTTTCCTTCAGTGAGGATGGAGATTCGGATATACTCTTGTGGCCATTTTTCGGCAATTGGACAGCAATAAATCTGTTTGGATATTCATATGTCTTACTGTGAGTTCTTAATATTTCAGTACAAAGCTGTTCTGTACCTTGCATATAGTGTAACCCACACAAATGGGCAGGATTTTTGTTCAGCCCATGACTTCCCCTAGAGCACACCAGATTTGATCGGGACTGATGTCATCCACATCTGCTGCATACAGAGCTGGCTGCATTGTACTGGCTTCATGGATGGTGGCTTTCCTGCCCGGTCCAGATGGATACACCAGGGTTTGTGTTTTCATTCAGTGTTTATTTGTTTTTATCAGTGGCAGTAACAAGTGCAGGTGCCAGTATAGTCTGAAGCAGGAGGTTTTCCCACGTAGTTAAAAGTACCTTCAAGAGTCAATGGGCAAGTCCATGGAAGGAAAATCCATTAGAGATTACCACACACATAGGAACTACCTCTGGCTCAGGGAGTTCCTAACTCTAGATACTGGGAGATATTTCTACTAGTCAGGCCATTATTGGAAACCAATGTAAGATGACACCTCTGCCTGAGTTTGCAGTCAGATATTTGCAATTTATTGTTAAAGTGTTATTTTTAAGCTCGAGTATAAAATTGTTCATCATTGAATTCATCTTGACATTGAGGCTGAGCTACAAAAGTATGAATTCATAGTTGTCTGTAATCTGACCATGTCCTTTTTTACAGAGATAAAATATTTCAAAAGTTTTTGAGCTAGGAGACAACTATCTTAGAAGACACTGTGGTAGAGTACTTAAATTGAGTTGGAAGGCACACTTTAAGACCATTTTTAGTACAAGGTACATGAATTACGTACACATAATCTGTAACATTTCTTGTTACACACTATTCCAAACACAACATGTCCAGCCTCTTATAAATCCAAACATTTTAGCAATGGTTAACGCATTTAACACTTTGTTTTGTGGGGCTTGAGGATGGCTCATGGTGGTGGGGTTATCCCGTAGTCATTTTGTGTCCGGAATTGTCACTGCCCTGCCTGCCTTTCCCTTCGCCCCCTTCCCCACCACGCCTCGGGTGATATCGCCAGGGGTGAAGGGGGCCCCGGGATCCTGCAGGGGTTGGAGCTGGGGCTGCTCCTTCCTTCCAGCGCAGGGGGAATTGGGGCAGCAGCCACGCGGCACTGAGTGGGTTTGACCTGAGATCCTATTGCCCTGTAGGGGTTTTTGTGGGTTGTTTGTTGGTTGGTTTGTGGGTTTTTGTGGGGTTTTGTTGTTTGTTTCTTGGGGTGGGAGTTGTTTTGTTTTGGTGTTTTGAGGGTTTTTTTGTTTGTTTTTGGGGTTTATTTTCCTTCAGCATTGCGACCAGAGCCTGCCGTTTTGCTTTGCCTTCTTCTGCTTCCCTTGCCACGCGGGAGCTCAGAGCCAGCGCGTGTGGTGCCAAAACCCAGGACCGGGAGAGCCTCCCGCCGTACCCCCTTGCCCTCTGCGGCTCCTGTGTGTTAGTTAGGCTCCGAGACTCCCATTCACCGCTGTCTCTCCACTGCAAGCCTGCTCACCTTCTCCCTACTTCCCAGCCATTTGAGGGTCCAGAGCCTATGTGTCGGGTGCCATGGGGACTGGGAGAGGGTCATATTTTCTATTTAAGGGAGGCTCCCGCCTTCCTAGGCAGACACCCATCTTTTAAACCAGGACTTGCTTAAAACATTTTCACGAAGAAAAACATAATTAGCTTTGGTGTGATTTTGTTTTCTGAAATACATGATTTGATATGTATCACTTGATGCCAACGTATTTGCTACGGAGGGAAAACCAGTGGTTGTTACCCTATCTCGTTTGTTTTCCCTTGACACATTTTCAAATAAGCATTACCTTTAAAATCAAATAAGTCTTACTAATTTTGTTGTTGGTTAATTTAATGCGTTCTTTAACACATTTGAATAGTGTGCTGTTTTTAAAATTCTGCAGGTAGGTTATCAGTGCATTGTGTAAAAATTAATAGAGTATTTTTCCACTGCTATCTACCATCTCCATTTTCATGTAAAAAATCTATTGTGAAACCTTCACTAATTGTTTACAAATATTGCCGCAAAACACAATAATGTCTTTTTAATTGTAACATTAGAGAAGCACCTTAAGGGAATGTGCCTCAATGTTTCTATGCACTTGAAGCTGGCAATATGAAATAATTCCCTCTAAAACTCGAGCTGAAACTGTTTTCAGATTAAAGGTTTTTGCTATAAACTGCTCAAGATCAAATCATGGCTTATCAGTTCTCTTCATTTTGAAATCAGGTGTGCACTAAGCAGCTAGCAGGAAATGCCCATTCGTAGTTGTTATTTAGTGCAGATAAAGTGAAATTTATCAAAGCTGATACTAAAGTTCTGAGCTGCAAATGATGCATTACACCAATGTTTGCACCATTTTATTTTTCTTTTTTTTTTTTTTTTTAATAAGTATTCCTACCACAATGGCATTGGTACCCAAAAGTAAATGACAAAGTTTTTTGCTTTCAACTCTAACAAGGAGGTACTGAAAATGTTTTGCTGCTTCTATGCTTTGATGCATCTGTGACTGAAATAAAGAAAAAGCAAGCCCTTTTTACCCACCTCTTCAATTACTTTTCAGCTGAGAGTACCTTTAAAGCATTCTTGGTAATCCACAAAACTTTTGCACTACTGTATCCATTTAAAATATTCAACAGACTCTCAAACAGCAAGCTTTAAGCTAAAAACACATTTAGTTCAGTTTCCTCCAGGTTAATTTCATTTTGCATTTTCAGAGTACCGAAAATCTATGGGAGATATTCAAGACTGGCTATGAGTTAAAATCCTTACATTTGCAACTACATCTGTAGGGTATTTAAGACATTTTATCTTTTTCCATATAGTAAAGGAACGAGTGTTTGAGTGGTGTTGAGTGTACTGCTCTGATAGAGTGTGTTTTGGAGGAAAACACTGGGCTGGATCCAGCTGCCTCAGAACACAGAAAAGGTGCAGTGGAAAAAGGGCACAGGATCAAAAAGTCTGATTGCTTAATGGATATTTCAGATGAACACTTTGTATAGTCCAGCTGTGGCTTGAAGAACTTGTAGCCCAAGGGCAGCAATCAATGGTGTGGCACAAAAGAGTGCAATAAATCTTAAACTTGCTGTTGTACTGGAAAAAATATGATTGCAGCATCTTCAGTATCGTATTATTACACATCTCCATATCATTACATGACTGAGAACCTAGCTCCTGCTACCTTTAGCCATCACATACTATTCATGTTATGCCTCATATACACTGAAACACAATCTGGTCAGAATAAAGTAGATTTTGCTTCCAGTTGGTTAGGCAAGCCACAGAGCATAAAACTCTCTAGTGACCTCTCCATCAAGGAAAAAGAGAAGAATTAAAACACAAGAAATTTATTCCTGAAATCCTATCATGGGTCAGTGGAAATAGCATAATCATTGAAGGCCAGAAAATGTATCAATATATATCAATGATATATCAGTAACTTATGATAGTCAAGTTAATTGTATTTGATTCATAAGGAACAGCTATTACTCTCATATTTTTGCATGGAAAAGAAGAAAACAAACATGATTTGCAAAGTCAAGAGTCTGTTGTCAACATAGGTAAATTCTTGACAGGCTCATGAAAGATTTTTCAGTTCCGATTTAACAATTACAAAAAAAAAAAAAGAAAAGAATGCTATATCAAGGGGGAAGAAAAAAACATGTCTATAGTAGTCATCTAAAATTCTTATAACAACTTCCTAACATTCACCTCCCTGGTGTTTTGCTCACCCTTCAGTGTTTTCCACAGGTTTTTAGATGGTTTGGTTCAGTGTGACGGGAGTTGTTTGTTTGCTTTGACACCCCTGCAACTGGCTTTTCCCAGCTTCTCAGGTCAGTGTATTTTTAGCTGACCAACAGTGACTTGTTTACAACCCTGAAGTTTCCAGTGTCATCTTGCGCTCCCCCCCACTCCTGTCATTCCGACACTGTAATCCCCTGCATTGCATTAATATGATAAATAAGGGCATAAATATTTCATTCTACCAACTGCTTATTACTATGTACTATGGTTGTATCCCACAATTATAGAAAATTACCAAAAAGTAAAACACAGAAACATAGAATATCTCAATTTGAAAGGGACCCATAAAAATGCTCCCCAGTCCTCACCTAATATAAAGCATATGCCTTTTAGATGCTCCTTGAGCACTGGCAGGCTTGTGGCTGTGACCACTTCCCCAGGGAGCCTGTTCCAGTGACTGACCACCCTTTCAGTGAAGAATCTTTTCCTTATGTCCAATCTCAACTTTGCCTGATCCAGCTTCATTCCATTTCCTCATGTCCTTGTGCTGGTCACCCGTATGGAAAGCAGTACATTAAAGAAGTACCTCCTGATCATTGTAAGATTGTTGTTACATGTAAGTGAAGTAAAACAGCTCCAGGAATGCTCAATCAAGCTCAGCAAAGTCTGACAAGTCCAGAATATTTGCAAAATCAATATAAAGTATGTTCTGCTGTATTTACTGAGACTGAGCTACTGGGCTACATGGGTACTAAGTATTTAGAAATGTGAAAGCAACTCAGCCTAATATTACTTATTGCTT